>NC_031987.2:12425439-12730208 GCF_001858045.2 Oreochromis niloticus | reverse complement strand
TTAATTCGCACCCAGACAACGCAGTCATTAAGTTTGCAGATGATACCACTGTGGTGGGGCTCATCTCTGGGGGAGACGAGACGGCGTACAGAGCTGAGGTTCAGAGGCTGTCAGATTGGTGTGTAGACAACAACCTGGACCTCAATACCACAAAGACAAAAAAAACTGGTAGTCGACTTTAGAAGGTGGAAGTCTGAGCTGTAGCCTGTCAGCATCAATGGGGAGTGTGTGGAAAGGGTCTCCAGTTTCAAGTTCCTGGGTGTGCACATAGACCCAGAGCTCCAACGGAGCTCAAACACCTCTGTGGTTTTGAAGAAGGCCCAACAGCGTCTCCACTTTCTGAGAATCCTCAGAAAAATGGACCTGAAGGAGCTTCTGAGCGTCTTCTACCGCTGCTCCATTGAAAGTGTGCTGACATACTACATCTGTGTGGTTCTCCAGCTGCACTACGGCAGGTCCTCCCCGAAGGACCTGTGCAGCACTCGCTGTCTCAAAAGGGCACGCAGCATCCTACAGGACTGTACATACCTAGGACACCGGGTGTTTAAACTGCTGCCGTCTGGCAAGAGATTCAGGCTGCTGAGGTACCGGACAAACAGACTAAAGGACAGCTTTTACAACAGGGCAATAGCCCTAATCAATGCAAACAGCTCACCTGATTGGCTACCTCCCTGGACTTTTTGGGGGGGTTAACAACAACAACAATAATAATATTTATATTTATAAAAAACAAGGTGCAATAATAATAATAATAATAATAATAATAATAATAATAATAATGTGCAATAATAACAGCGTGCAATACACATACACTTATTCTTCATTTTATTACTAAGTTAAGTTACTGTGTTGTGTTGTGTTGTGTCGTCTTGTATGTAGTGCCAACGTGGGACAGTTTTCCAATTTCATTGTACTATTGTACTATGTATGATTGTGCAATGACAATAAAGAGTTATCTTATCTTAACAATGACTATATTAATCCAGTTATTTCTCCACCATTATCTTGCACCTTTACATCTGGCTGCAAGTCTCTTATAGTTGATGCAATTTGTTTTTTGCTTTACACACAACAAAGTAAATGGCCCCAAGATGTACAGGTTTAAAACTCAAACTACTCAAACTTTTTGAGCTTCCAACAGTCTGAGATCACATGGATAGCAGGCAGTTTAGCTTTGAGTGACAGTAGCTATGCTGACCACCCCGCAGCATTACAGACTAATTTAACAGACTAGAGGTAAAATGTGGATCATCAATCGCTGATTCTGTCACCACCTCAATGATCTCATTCAATACTTAAGGAAATAGATCCACCGTCGGCACACAAAGCTCACACAGTCAGAGGTCTCGACACTGACACGACCTTATTCAGCTCTCCACCCAGCCGGTGATGAAAAGCATGTTCATATGCTGGAGCCATAGATGTTTTTCACCTTGTAAGATCTTTGTGCCTGAAAAATAAAGCTCGACCCTGTGCCTATAAGTGCTGTCTCACCTTCATCTGCTTCTATGAGGAAAGCTACAGACACACAGCAGTATATGTTTGCGCGATTCATCTTTCTTCTCTCTGGACTATATTTGAAGAGCCATACTGTCAGCTCTGTTTAACTGAATCGAAATTTAAATGACGAGTACAGCCACAGAATTAAGCATTCATAGCTAGGCATGCAGGAACTTTTTTTCAGCAACACTACAAAATGTGATTTTAATGAGCAAACTATAGTGAGTGTCATTTATTATTAATGTAATGAAGAATAATTGTACCTTGGCGAGGGAGAAGATGCGGGTGCTGGAGGGCACAGCCAGCTCCTGTTCTAGATCGTGGGTGTTGGACCACGGCTTCTTGAGTGGCAGCTGGGGCACAAAGCCATCTACTGATGGATGACACATCCTTAAGGCCTTCTGCATACTCTCCTCAAACGTACGGCCTATTGCCATCACCTGGATGCAAAGGAGGAAAACACACGATGGAATAATTGGCTTGTCGGAACGCTGAGTAAATGAGTGAGGGGTTAAATGTTTAGCCCCACCTCTCCTACACTCTTCATGGCACTGCCTATTTCATGAGACATGCCGTGAAAGCGGTCGAGGTCCCAGCGAGGAATCTTGGTGACGATGTAGTCTAAACTGGGCTCAAAGCAGGCTGTGGTCTTCTCTGATACAGCATTCCTGATCTCAGGCAGGGGGATTCCCAGAGCCAGCTTAGCAGCAACAAATGCCAAGGGATAACTATGAAACCAGGACCGGAGTGCAGGGAGACCAAAATCAAATAACGATGGGCAAAAGTGGTTAAAAAGTGGTTACAGTGTAAAATTAATGTTTTGTTGCCTCAATAGTCTGTCATACATAAATAGCTAAGATTTCTTGATGTGTTAACGTGCATTTTTATTTGTAAACTTTACATTCTGCCACACAATTTCATAACTCTGCCTTAAAAAGGCCTGTTTCAGATGTCAACTCAGAGAAAAAAAACTTACCCAGTTGCTTTGGATGCCAGAGCTGAGCTTCTCGATAGCCGTGCATTCACCTCAATAATGCAGTACTCCAAAGAAGATGGGTGTAAGGCATACTGGATGTTGCATTCGCCAACAATGCCAAGGTGACGTACCACCTTGATGGCAGTTTCACGGAGCATATGGTACTCCTCATTGGATAATGTCTGGCTTGGTGCCACCACAATGGAGTCACCTGTAAAAGAAGTGTTGTTCAGAAGTTGTTCAGACTAAGATTGGCTTTAAAGAATAATATAAAAAAAAAAATTTTATATATATATATATATAAAAACAAAAAAACACCCAGCGCGCCCCTGCGGGCGGTTTATCCTTCAAGCTCGGGTCCTCTACCAGAGGCCTGGGAGCTTGAGGGTCCTGCGCAGTATCTTAGCTGTTCCCAGGACTGCGCTCTTCTGGACAGAGATCTCCGATGTTGTTCCCGGGATCTGCTGGAGCCACTCGCCTAGCTTGGGAGTCACCGCACCTAGTGCTCCGATTACCACGGGGACCACCGTCACCTTCACCCTCCACATCCTCTCGAGCTCTTCTCTGAGCCCTTGGTATTTCTCCAGCTTCTCGTGTTCCTTCTTCCTGATATTGCTGTCATTCGGGACTGCTACATCGATCACTACAGCCGTCTTCTTCTGTTTGTCTACCACCACTATGTCCGGTTGGTTAGCCACCACCATTTTGTCCGTCTGCATCTGGAAGTCCCACAGGATCTTAGCTCGGTCATTCTCCACCACCCTTGGGGGCATCTCCCATTTTGACCTCGGGACTTCCAGGTTATACTCGGCACAGATGTTCCTGTACACTATGCCGGCCACTTGGTTATGGCGCTCCATGTATGCCTTGCCTGCTAGCATTTTGCACCCTGCTGTTATGTGCTGGATTGTCTCTGGGGCATCTTTACACAGCCTGCACCTGGGGTCTTGCCTGGTGTGATAGACCCCAGCCTCTATGGATCTTGTACTCAGAGCTTGTTCTTGTGCTGCCATGATTAGTGCCTCTGTGCTGTCTTTCAGTCCAGCTTTGTCCAGCCACTGGTAGGATTTCTGTATATCAGCCACCTCCTCTATCTGCCGGTGGTACATACCGTGCAGGGGCCTGTCCTTCCATGATGGTTCCTCGCCTTCCTCCTCTTTCTTGGGTTTCTGCTGCCTGAGGTATTCACTGAGCACGCTGTCAGTTGGGGCCATCTTCGTGATGTATTCGTGGATGTTTCTTGTCTCATCCTGGACTGTGGTGCTGACACTCACCAGTCCCCGGCCCCCTTCCTTCCGCTTAGCGTACAACCTCAGGGTGCTAGACTTGGGGTGAAACCCTCCATGCATGGTAAGGAGCTTTCTTGTCTTGATGTCAGTGGCTTCTATCTCTTCCTTTGGCCAGCCTATTACCCCAGCAGGGTACCTGATCACGGGCAGGGCGTAGGTGTTGATGGCCCGGATCTTGTTCTTACCGTTCAGCTGACTCCTCAGGACTTGCCTGACCCTCTGCAGGTACTTGGTGGTTGCAGCTTTCCTAGCGGCCTCTTCATCGTTCCCATTCGCCTGTGGGATCCCCAGGTACTTGTAACTGTCCTCTATGTCTGCAATGTTGCCTTCTGGTAGTTCAATCCCCTCAGTTCTGACTACCTTCCCTCTCTTTGTTACCATCCGACTACACTTCTCCAGCCCGAATGACATTCCAATGTCATTGCTGTATAGCCTGGTAGTGTGTATCAGTGAATCGATGTCTCGTTCACTCTTGGCATACAGCTTGATGTCATCCATGTACAGGAGGTGGCTGACAACCGCTCCGTTCCGTAGTCGGTATCCGTAGCCAGTCTTGTTAATGATCTCACTGAGGGGGTTCAGGCCTATGCAGAACAGCAGTGGGGACAGAGCATCTCCTTGGTAGATCCCGCACTTGATGGTGACTTGTGCTATGGGCTTGGAGTTGGCCTCTAGTGTTGTGTGCCACATTCCCATTGAGTTCCTGATGAAGGCTCTTAGGGTCCTGTTGATCTTGTACAATTCTAGGCATTCCAGTATCCAGCTGTGGGGCATTGAGTCATAGGCCTTCT
The DNA here is from genome assembly GCF_001858045.2 of Oreochromis niloticus. Classification (NCBI taxonomy): domain Eukaryota; kingdom Metazoa; phylum Chordata; class Actinopteri; order Cichliformes; family Cichlidae; genus Oreochromis; species Oreochromis niloticus. Next base: position 12,725,652 of record NC_031987.2, on the reverse strand, counting down.
TGTAATCAATCCAGGCTGTGCACAGGTTGGTCAGTCTGGTCTTGCAGTCTCGGCTGACTGTTCTGTCTACCAGTAGCTGGTGTTTTGCGCCTCTGGTATTCTTGCCAATCCCTTTCTGTGCCCCGCTCATGTATTGACCCATGTGCCTGTTCATCTTAGCCGATATGATGCCTGACAGGAGCTTCCATGTAGTACTGAGGCAGGTTATTGGTCGGTAGTTGGATGGGACCGGTCCCTTCTTGGGGTCCTTGGGGATCAGGACCGTCCGACCTTCGGTTAGCCATTCCGGGTGTCTCTCGTTAACTAGCAGCTGGTTCATTTGTGCTGCCAGACGCTCGTGGAGTGCAGTCAGCTTCTTCAGCCAGTAGGCGTGAACCATGTCGGGCCCTGGTGCTGTCCAACTCTTCATACTGGAGACCCTTTCTTGGATGTCTGCCACTGTGATGGTTACTGGACCCTGTTCAGGGAGGTTGCTGTGGTCTGCCCTCAGATCCACTAGCCACTGAGCATTGCCGTTATGGGTTGCGTCCTTCTCCCATATGCTCTTCCAGTATTGCTCCGTCTCCAGCCTTGGTGGTGCTGTTCTGTTACTGTTCCCTTGCCACTGAGAGTACACCTTTGCTGGTTCTGTGGAGAACAGCTGGTTTATTCTCCTGCCTTCTATCTCTCTGGTGTACCTCCTCAAGCGGCTGGCCAAGGCTGTGAGTCTTTGCTTGGCAGTTTCCAAGGCCTCAGGTATGGACAGCTTGCTGTATTTCTTATGCACCTTCTTTGTCGCGCCTTTCTGCAACTCCGTTAGTTGGCTAACCTCCCTTCGTGCTACTTTGATCTTGCCCTCTAGCCTCCTTCTCCATGGAGGGTACTGCCCCTTGTGGCTGTTCAACTTGTAGCCAAGCATCTCACTGATCACTGCTGCCGTAGTGTAGATCAGCTTGTTAGTGTCGGTAATCGTGGTTGTAGGTATCATCCGTAGTGCTGCATTAACATCATCTAGCAGACCTTCTGAGGGTACTTCACGTAATCTTGGTAACCGGCTAGGGGGGGTCCAGGTTTCAAGCTTGGCCATGATCCTATCTTTCAGGTCAGTTCCTCTCGCACTCAACGATCCTTCTCCTATCGCACTTGGGGCTATGTACCCAATCTTGGGTGGGGGTGATGATATCTCCCCCCTGACCTGGCGTCCTGACTCCTCCTTGCCGTAGCATTTATGTTGTACCTCGTCAATCTCTAGCTGTGAGAGCAGTCCCTTCTTTCGAATGTTGGAACACTGAGCTACTAGTTGTTTCGCCGTCATTGTGGATGTTGGGTATCGAAGAATCCAAGGAGCAGCTGGATAGCGTAGTGGTTAAACTACACGCCTTTGGAGCAGAAGATCGCAAGTTCGATTCCTGCCTGGGGCGTCTGTATCCAGTAAGGGTCCTAAGGCTAGACCCCCTATGCTAAAGTGAGCCTACCGCAGACATGAGCGAGACAGATAAATATGAAGGCATGCCGGCTCGGACGTCGCCCGGATCAACAAGGTCCGCGTCAGGTGTTGAGGAACCAGGGCACCCTGACGACAAGTGGGCTACTGGAACAAGAAGGCATCGGTGGGCAAGAGACGAAAACAGGGCGTTGTTGGAATGCTACTACGCAAGTAACCCTGGCGGAAGGGGTTACATGAATAGGATGAGGGACCTATGGATTCTTCGATATATATATATATATATATACAGAAAAAGTAAATGTGTCACTTAAAAGCCATTGAGTGGTTGTAGCAGTTTTTGTTTTTTTAAATTAGAGAAACTTTTACATACAATAATTTTAAAACATTAGAGCCTGTAAAAGTTATTTACAGTCATCTCATGTTTTTCTTATCCATTTTAGAAGAAAACCAAAAAAAGCTGAGAGACCAAAAAAAGGTGTTTTTAAATTGAAAACACACCTGCTTGCCCGTTTATACAATGGGCTTTGTGAGAAGCACTTAAACCAGGCTTAATGCTGGCAATAAGAGCAGATCTCAAACCCATACATCATCTCCCGCTAAATGTAAATCACCCGTGTTTTGCATCTAATGGCATAAGCATAACTATACAATAATCTGTAGAACAGCAGTACTCTGTTAGTTTGGGACGTGTGTATGCATTATGGATCCACATGGAAAGGAACAGCCAGAGGACCTGGAAAATCTGACTGTGATGTTTAAGAGGTAGGGGGGAAAGAGAGTACAGGAAGATTAGTGAATCATAAATGGACAAAAAAGTAGTAATATGGTAATCAGAACTACCATGCATAGAATGGTCTGAATCACACTAATCAAAGGAAAAAAAAAAAAAAAGCTATGTAACGTGTGGTATTTGCACAATCTAGCGTGGGAAAAAAAATGACAGGCAAATGTACAGAGGTTATCAAAATCAGACTTCCTGTGACAGCTCAGACAGCGTGAAGAACACTGCTTGCACTTCAATAAGGTAAGGTAAAATGAAAGGCTAAAACATCTTGATCTTATAAACTAGCACACCACAAGATTGGCCTTAGGATAATCTCAAGTGACAAATCTGAATTGCAGTGGAATTTGGGAGGATCCTCCCAAATTCTGCAGAAGGATCAGCGTGAACTGACACGCAAAGTATTATGTGCAGGTCGATAAAGAGCTGCGCAAAAACACGGACATCTGCTCATGCACCCAACATAAGCCTGCATACCACAAGTGGACAGACTGCATTGGCTTTACTGAGTTATTATTGTGGAGTAAGATGGTGGAGTAAGATTTCTTAGGCAGAGAGCGAGAGAGAGCGCGCGAAAGGGAGAGCTGGTGAGCAAGAGTAAATTTAAAATGTTATTCTTTATACAACTCACTGTATGTCAAATTGCTCATTTACCTTCAGTTTATTGGATCACAACCAATAAAGGCATATGTACAAATTATCCAGTGAACAACAGCTGCTTGCTGCCAACCAGCGTTGCTCCATCAACTCTGGCTAGAGTGCCAAACTACCGGTACCTGAATGACTACAATAATATAATTTGAGGCAAGCAGACTGCATAATCCCTAAGGGAAGACCCAGTGATTGCTACTCATCTTCAGCCCGGCTCTGAACTAAGCCAGAGAAAACAGTCAACCAACCTAACTTTAACTTCTAATTTGTTCACTCTCAGAAATTTGATTATCTTTAGTTTTTTTATTTATCAATAATCTAAGACTGGGAAACAAATATCTCTCTCTTTTGTCATTACCTCAATGTTTTGCGTTTATGCTAGGTGAATAGGGAGCAACTGTGCCATTAGTTTCAACCAGTGTGCTCTTGTAACTGTCCATCTTCAAGGTCAGTATGTCCTTATTGTGCTGCCTCCCAATGGAGTACCAGTAAATACCTCTGAGTGCAGTTCTTTATCGACCTGCACATAATACTTTGTGTGTCAGAGCACGATGATCCTTCTGCAGAAGCTTTAATAAAAAAATAAATAAATTAAAAAAAACCCTCAAAAGACAGGTGAAGTGTGCTCAGAGATATGGAGAATGGGACAGAGACAGACAGATCTTAATGAAATGTAGCAGAACAAATAAAAAATGTTCACAAAAATAACAAGAAAGAGCCTCTCATAGTTTGAAAAGGGCCACAGATTAGTGCCTACCTGTGTGGATGCCCAGTGGATCGAAGTTCTCCATGTTGCAGACGGTGACACAGTTATCAGCAACGTCTCGTACCACCTCGTATTCCACCTCTTTCCAGCCAAGCAAAGACTTTTCCACAAGGATTTGATTGCTCATGGCCAGAGCCTACGATATGTAAACAAGTTAAACAATTTAAATGTGTGTGTCTACAATCATCCATCCAAAGCGGACAGAAATTAATACCTATATATTAAAGTTTAAGTAAGTAAGTAAGTTTAAGTAAGTAAGTTTAAGCAGTTAGTAGTTTAAGACGTTAGTAGTAGTAAATGCAGTAGAAGTAAATGCAGGATATCCACACTTAAATGTATCAAACTAAACTATGTGTTTTGTGTAGTAAGGATTTTTGGTCTTTTTATAGTGTTTTATCTTTGTAATGCAAACTTCCAAATCACAGTGACTACAGAAAAGATGCTTTTCAGAATGCGATAAATGCGCCCTATACCCGGTCTGTCCTTGTCAGTTATCAAAATAGGGGTTAGAATTGTTTCACTGCAAACTGTCCTTCTAGTTTGTCGATAGCCAAGATGCTTTGTTGAATCAAACTAAATGTAGTAATCTATTAGGACAGTTTGCACCGAAACAATTATAACCCTCTTTTTGATAACAGACAAGGCTAGACCAGGTTAAAGGACTGTCTACCTTGGGGTTTTTATTTTGCATTCTTGTCTTGGTGAACTGTCCTTGATACAAACCAGGTGAACAGCTGCTGAGTATAATTGGCACCAATGCACTTGCCATTGAAACTTCCAAATGAAACCAAAAATAAATAAATAACTAAAGTAAGCTTCAAAGAAATACTTAAAAAGAGCACAAACATTAAGCGTAAAAAAAAAAAGAAAAGAAAGCACGCACCAATCTAACAGTCTGGCACAAGCGGTTCATTTTGAAGCCTGTGATCATAGATTAGAACCAATTGAGCTGTCAGACATAATGTTGAAAAGGGGAAGAGCACAAAAGAATGTTGCTTAGCAACAGCAAACTATTCCTTTCTTGCACAGGACCAAAGAAATGTATCTGAACAATTTCAAAAGGTATTATTTCTGTGCAGGTTCATGCTGTAAACTCGAAAAAAGGTATAAAAAGAGGAAAAAACGTGGTAAGCCTAGGTATAAATGCTCCGATTGATGGTTTTGATTGATTTGGACAAAAGATTTTGAATGTTTGCTTAAATGCCAGGAGAAAAAAGGATCAGTGAGAAAAAAAAACATTAGCTAAGTGTCTGCTTTTTCTGACCTTCTGGGCAGTTTCCTCCAGCTTTTCTTTATTGGCACACAGACCAGAGCCCAGACCCCCCAGAGCGTAGGCCGATCGCAACATCACCGGGTAGCCTATCTGCTCTGCTGCTCGTAATGCATCAGACACCTGAAGGATGCACATAAATGTTACGCTTCCCATAACAAAAACTGTTGATACGGGCTTTAAACCACTATAGAACTATTACAAACACAAGACCTCCGATATAAGTAAGTAACTACAATGACTTTTTTTTACACTAACAAAATGCTGGAATCAAGGAACTAGTGGCAGACGACAAGCTGACAGGATATTTTGGTATCTTCTATATGTAGTTATCAAACATATCGCTCAAGAACACTTTTTTTGGCAATTGGACGTGGGTCCTTACCGACTCAACAGCAATACTAGGTGCAATTTTCTCATTGATCTCCATTAGTTTGTCAGCAAAAAGCTGCCTGTCCTCTGTTGCCATTATGGACTCCACAGGGGTTCCAAGGACTTTCACCCCGTACTGGTCCAAGATGCCACGCTGGAATAATTCTACCCCTGAAAAGAAATTACAGATGCATGGTTAAACACAAAAAAGATATGTACAAATATATATATATATATTCTATTTAGTCAGTAGCTTTTTAAGGTAAAAGATATAATAGAAGACTTAGTAGAAGGTTTTTAAGAGGGGTTTCTAACAGCATTAACATTTGAACTGAATTTCAGAGGGACACATTATTTGCATACATTATTTTTCATTCCCTTTGGTCAGTTACACATACTAAGCAAGCAACTGTGCACATCTTACCACAGTTGAGTGCAGTTTGTCCACCCATCGAGAGCAGGATGCCGTCTGGACGCTCGGTCTTGATGACCTCAGTTACAAATTCTGGCGTGACAGGCAGGAAGTAGACTGAGTCAGCCTGCTTGGAGCCCACTTCATTGGTCTGAACAGAGGCTATGTTTGGATTCATGAGCACCGTCTTCAGGTTTTCCTCCTGTATGACCGCGAGGGAAATTATTAAAAGCAAACTCAGCCATGATGAGTCTTCAGTGTCACTTTTAGATCATGTACAGCATGTCTTACATTTTAGATATTCTATAGTGTTTTCCAGGCCTGTCACGTATCTCAGATAGCACAAGTCTTACTAACAACATTAACAGCTCTGCTCAATCCTTTGTGCCCCAATTCAAATGCTAAATAGAATTCAGTCATCATTAATTTTATCATTATTGTCATATTGCTGTCATTTATATTTTTTACCAAACTTTATATATAAAAAAATAATTCCCTCTATTTTTCATAAAAGTCCATTCAAAAATTGGTACATGGGGCCCAGAGATAGTGAGAAATTATAGTAAAAGCCAACACCTAAGACACAGCACAACAGCATCAATGCAATTTGGCATTTATTTTTCCAAGTCTCTGGAATGCTAGTGAGGGAAAGAAAATCATTCCTTTAAAAGATATTCCTTTTACAGGCTGACCTTTTACAGGTTGGTCAAAATGTCCCGTGGCCATTTAATTGGGTTAAGATCTACTGAGTGCAAATATCACAGCATGAAATTCATATTGCTGTGCCCCATGGATGGGGTCACTGTCATCACAGAAGAGAGTATTTACACAAGACTAAAAATGTTACATCCAAGGATAAAGGGGGTCACTCAGTACAACTTTGTTTTCATTCGCAGTGACCATTCCCTGTAGTGGATAAGTGGAGCTAACCTATGCCACGAAACGGCCCCCCACAGCATAAGCACGGTGGCACCAAATGCTTTCATTGTTGGGGTCAAGCACTCAGGCCTCCACGGTTCTCATCTGGGTATAAACCGTTTTCACGTCTCTGCAGATCACTCTCTGTTCTTTTTTTCTTTTTTTTAATTCCACTAAACCCTTTCTTGAAGTGAGCAGTTTATGCAGTACTATAGTGTTGTTCCCTACACAATCATCAAAAAGTCGCAGTTATCTAAGGTTGATTTACTTACTGTTTTTTCGATGCATATCAACTATAACACACAAGAATTGCAGTCATCAAATGTGCTCTGTCCATGAAAAAATTCTAACTCCTTTTACGTTTGCTTTTTTTACAGAGCTGAATCCAAATGCAAGCTTAGTCACAGTAGCCCATTGAGCAGTATTAGCTAGTGAATCTCCTGCATCTGTGTCCAAATAATGAACCATCTTTCATTATCATTTAAATATTCTCATCTTGCCATATTGATTAAAAAGAAAAATTCACAATCAACTGGGCCTGCTCAGCATTTTTAGATCTTAATTAGATAAACTAAAATCCCAGTGTTCCATGTAATTAGGGAAAAAGCTGCCAAGCTCAAACACCGGCTCCATGATGAAATAAGCTACAGCATCTTAACTACCCGATATAAGGACAGTATAGCAGAATAAATGACACATTTAAAAGTCCATGAACTAAAATGCAGACAATTTGGATCATTACCAGTGTTTAGACAGGAGATATAATATAATATGACTTTAAAAAAACATCTGCATCGACTCTTACACATAAAGTCACATGAACCACACTTCTATGCCTTCATTCACAACCATATCAAAGTATTATTGATTGGCTACAGAAATGATTCATTCATTCAGATGCTCTTACCTTCATGGCCTTGATGGCTTGAGATCCAGAGTAGTCAAACTCACCAGCCTGACCAATAGAGAGGCCACCAGAACCCAGTACAAGCACCTTTGAAACCTGAGTCGACACAAAAAGATGTGATTGGCACCATTTAAACAGCCGGTTTCACTAAATTCTCTTATGTTCAGAATATTTGAAGTTGAACCTGCTCAACCTGGGTGAAGTACTCTACCTGGGCCCTGGGAGGGATGCTGGGCTTTATAGGCATGACTGACGCTATGCTGGTATTCTTTCCTTTTTTGATCACAGACAAAAAGACATCAAAGAGAAACTGTGGGGGAGGAAAAAAAAGCCTTATAACCACAGTTCAAGTATTATATCAACAATATTGTTTTTTAATGGTCTTCTGTTCATTGTTGTGGAGCCAAACCCCTATATTGGTTAAAAAAAAAAAAGGCTAAAATGTCATGGAATTTGAATTTAATTTAACTAAAGTGACAGATCTTTGAGATATGGGGAAAAACGTGCTGAATAAATGATCTTCTAATGCAAAAGTTTAAAGTCAAAATTTATGTTTTTAATCAACATTTATCTTTTTTTATTGGCAATTGCAATTTTATTTATATAGCTCATTTCATTGGACGCAAACTCAATCTGTTTAACATAGAAGATAAAAAAGAAAAACAGTGTTGGTTTACAATGCTTTAAGACACCGAAATAGAATTTAAAAAAAGCATTAAAAAAAACAAAACAAAAACCTATTGAGGAAGTCCTGTTTCAATAAAAAGGTTATGGTTTTAAGTGTATGCACAGATGTAACTGGTTTTAGGTGAGCAGGGAGTTTTTTTCTCCAAACAACAGGACCACAGTAACTAAAATCACCCTCAGCTTACTTAGATCCGATTCTAAGAACAGTTAAAAGATCTGCACCTGATGACTTCCGAGGTCTGACTGACTATTGCTACCTAGACACCACATCACTTTTCCAAACCATTCACAACATTTACACAAGTACTATTTTAGAGTAGAGCTCAAAGTTTTACCCAAGTTCCATTTTGTGAATATACTTTAATTAGCTGGAGTATAGTGTTCAGGTACTTCATGCAGCACCATCAAAGTTTTTTAATTACCTCTGTGTCCGTGGGACCGCCCTTAGCCTCGGGGTGAAACTGGGCTGTGAAAACAGGTTTAGTGCTGTGCATGATCCCCTGGAAATTGTGAAACGAAAATCATGAAATTATGTATATATTTAAAAAATTAAAGATACTGTTAGCATTTCCAAAATAAATGCATCTTTCCAAAATATTAGTGTAAAATTCATACAGCCCTCTTTTTGCTTCAGTTATTATTGTAAAAGGATTATTTTTTTATTTTTGTTTTTTTATAGCCAAAGCCTGGAAAAAAAAATGTCCTGTTAACGACTGAATATTCACATAGACTGAAATCAACCTCATTGGTGCCATCATTTGCGTTGATGAAAAGCGGGCCCCACCCTGGGGGCAGGGACTCGCTGTCTATGCCATAACCGTGGTTCTGTGCGGTAATGAAGGCCTGGCCCGTCATCACATTCAACACCGGCTGGTTCTGGCCTCTGGGGACCCACAGAAATGAATAAAAAACATCATCTATTTCATTACATTTCTGTAGGACAGGTTACACTTTAGACTGAAATTTTTATCTGAATGCAGAGCATATACAGTACGCTGTGTCATATTTATGATTGGCTGTTAAATTGTTCACCTGTTGCCCATAGGTAGTTTGTATGACTTGGCTCCTGCAGCCAGGGCAGTGATCTGATTGCCCATACAGATACCAAATACTGGCTGGGGACGATCGCTCTCCAGCACCTTCACAAAAGAAATGTTATTACAGAAGTAATGATTGAGCTATAAACACAGTTATGAAAAGAAATTGTTGAAACAAATAATTCCAAATATTGAATATTACGTATGGATATAGAGCTCTGCAACAATTTTAGTTCCTTGTTAAACCTGCAAATCCATAAATCAATACTCAAGTCTCTCAGTGTCCATAAACATTTGTGAAGCATCCTACCTTGTGCACATTATTGATGAGTGTCTTGGCCAGAGATGGATCTCCTGGTCCATTAGATATGAACAGGCCATCATAGTCTAGACTAAGCAAGTCCTGGTCCCACGGCACTAGGTGGACTTCTGCACCTCGCTGCACAAAAATACATATGTAGTTATTCTGTAATCTTCTGGGTATACTTAAAATGTCAAATGAATGTAAAATCAAAGTAGCAGAAGATGACATTCATTTTATCCCCCTAGCTGTAAAAATAACTACAGACAACACCAAATGGACATAATGTCATAATGAGAGCTCTGACGTTTATGGTTTAAAATCTCCAAACATGTAATGTTATTTAAAAAATTATAATGATACTGCAAAAATAGAACAAAAAGAAAACATAGAGAAGGGTCAACACTGAGTGTAACGAATAAGAGCAAATCAATGAATATAATGTTATAACCAATTAAAAGTCAATATCACCGTTACCACAACAAGTCATTAACTTGGAGTACAAACATGATGAAAACCCACTCTCTTATCCATCTCCATGCCACAAACAAATTTTACATTTCTGGAGCTCATTAGGCCCAGATTTACTTTCTCAAAATTTCTAGGTCAGGTTGCAGAAAGCATGTAACAGAGCGCTGACTTTTTATTCTGTGTTTATGCAGAGAAGGTCATTTGGGGCTAAGTCACAAAAACAAGATCTCCAAATGGAACGCACACAGTCCAACAAGGATGTTTCACGCAACTCTCACCTTAACCAGCAGTCGAATTATGTTATGTTTAATGCCACAGTCGACAGCCACCACTTTAATTGGGTTGCCTTTTCCAAAAACTCTGACTTCCTGGTGAGTATAGAGGCACGACAAGAAGAGGTTAGTACCATTTTAAAATATCTGTAAACAAAAGGAGTTTTTAATCTGATATTATCATTAAATAAAAAATAACTGGCAGTTGTTACCTTGGTTGAAACTTCTGCTACTAGGTTTTTCTGATTGGGGTCAGTTATGTCAACAGGCTGACCATCAAATTCAATCTTCCCCAAAACTGTTCCCTTGAGAGAAACCACAAGCCAAATATATCAGAAACTGACCGACCCATTCATTCATTAAACATGAAACAGATACAGTCTTTCTAATTGCGGTACCTTATCTCTGATGACTTTGGTCAGCATCCTGGTGTCTATCCCAAACAGTGCAGGAACCTTTTGAGGAGGGTAAGATTTACATTAACAGAAAAGTCATATTCATCATTCACACATTCTCACATCAGGAGCTGCTAATTTGCAATCTAACCTTCTCTTCTTGCAGCCAATGACCCAGAGACTTGACAGAGTTCCAGTGGCTGTACTCGTGGCTGTAGTCTTGAACCAGTAGACCAGATACCTAGAGACACCAAAGCATTGTATTAGCCTTAGAAAAAATGTCCAAGTCCAATTTAAAATCCCTCCAGTCTATTAACTGCAGTTACACACAGTTTTAATAAAAAGGTTAGTCAACAAGAATAACCATTCTGACGTGATGCTTCAACTACTTAACCCTAGCTGTAATTAAACAAAACTTCAGTGAAGTAAAAAAAAAGGAAAATGGCCATGCGTGATTTGGAGACATAGTTTAGATAAATGAGTGGTCAGTGCCAACTGCAGTGTTAATCCTTTCTTTGCCGCAAAATTAAAGCAGCTCTAATATGATTCAACATTAACAGCTGACATTGTTATCAGTGAGAAAACTGTGGTGGATTATATGCAGTTAGGTCCATAAGTATCTGGACAATTTATGGCTTGAAAAGCAAACTGACTGCCTTCTGGCAAGCATTTTCATAGCCAAGTGAAGCCGTGCACAAAGCCAAACACATAAAGGATCCAGAGGTGAATTTAGTAGCCATTCACTGCAAATCTCAATATGAAGAACAAAGAGATGCCAAGCCAATTTAAGGAAGCCTTAATGAGGTTGAGATGTATCAAAAACTTTAAGAGTGACCAAAAATAACAATCTGGTACATTCTTAAAAAGAATGAACGCACCACCAGCTCAGCAACACCAGAAAGCTTCAAAGATTGAATGACCACAGAATTTATTTTTCGCTTGATTAAGTAAAACCTTTCACATCTATCCAAGGAAAGAACTCTTTACGCGGTAGCTATATCACTGTTAAAGTCTACAATCAAGAGATGTCCTCAACAACGTAAATAAAGAGCTTACAACAAGGTGCAAACCACTAGTTACACTTAAGAGGAAGGCCAGATTACACTTCAAAAAAAACCCAAAAGACCTTCCCATGCTCGTTGGGCAGGTCGGAAAAAAAACTAATTAGGCAGCTAAAACTTAACTTGTAACAGAGAGATGGGAAGCGAAAAGTTTGAAGTAGAAAAGAAACAGCTCATGATCCAATATGCCACATCAGCTGTCAAATATGGTGGAGAGAATGTTATGGGCATGTATTGCTGGAGCACCTATAATGGATTGGGCCACTAGTTGGATTGGATGTAACGGATTGGCTAAAGCATTTGCTCGTATTAGCGAAATACTTCAGAAATGATTGGACAGTACTTCTAAGTGCAAACAGATAACGAGCCAAGCATACTGCAGAAGCATCCAAAGAGTTTCTCAAGACAAAAAAAGTGATATTCTCCAACTGCAAAGTCACCTGATCTCAACTCAGAGCATGCTATTCAGTTATTAAATACAAAACTGAAGGCAGAGAAAGACCCATAAACAAGCAGCAACTGAAGGAGGTTGCAGTAAAGGCCTAACAGAGCATTTCAGGGGAGAAAATGATATTTGTCTGTATTAGTCTGATGATGCCCATGGGTTCTAAACTTGAGGCAGGCATTATTTACACAGGATTTCTATCCAATTATTAAAAACAAAAGAATGAGACATAAATGCTTGTACAGTCAGAGATAATTACTCAATGTAACGGAATATGAAGACACGCTGGTAAGACAAGCCACACCTTAGTTACCTACCTGAATGCGTTCTGACTCTACATGTTTTCTCAGGCCTAGCTCATCCAGTTCCTCTGTATTCGGCACACCATAGTTCCCTACAATTGGATATGTCAGCGTCAGTATTTGACCTCTATAACTTGGGTCGGTCAGGGCCTCGGGATACCTAAAGTAGAAAAACAATAGAAACATTTTGTAAAGATTTGTATTTAGGTGATTTATTGGTTTTAGAAAATGCACTTAAACTCACACTTCTATTTAAACCTAAATAAATGCAAATGTGATGCAAAGTTATCAAATTAAAAGCAAGTTTTATGTCAGATGTCAATGCCCTCGTGTTTCTTCAAATATGTACTGTAATTGTTGAAGCATGCAAAAGAAATAAATAAAAATCTAACGCTGTTATAATTTCAGTCAGCATTTCTCCTTCTTACCCCACAAGACCAGTATTGAAGACCAGCTCTCCAGCTACAGAGGCATCATGCCCAAAAGAAATCCCTTTCATCCTGGTGCCATCCTCCAAGACCAGGTGGGCTGTCTGGGCCTGGGAGTTAAAAGTAAAGTTAAAAAAAAAAAATCACACCCCAAAATAATATATTCTCTTTTTATTAAGCGACTTTGGAAGAACCAAAGGAAAGACTTTGAAATAGATGTGCTGTAGATTTTGAGTTTAGATGCAATGGCAACCAGTGATGCTCTGGGACATCATGCTGAAACTGCAGGCCTGTGTGAATTGTACTGTGAATGCTGAGACAGACAAATCTGTTTTTCTGTTATGTAGGAGTGAGAGAGTGCATCTGTATACGTGTCTAAGAGAGAGAGAGAGAGCCCACCAGACAGAGAGAGAGCTGCATAGATTATTAAAGAGGCTGGTGTGATGCATCATGACCTCCAGACAGCGGCCATCAGGAAAACAGTGACCAATATTACTCGTACTCGTCACAGATATAAAATATTAGCATACCACCGATTTATTCACTGCATTTAGATCTTTAAAAAAATGTAATCTCTGCATTAATGCATTAATTTACTAACGCCATTTAGCAAATTAATGCATGTCATTTTAAAAACTAGTACTTTATCTACCACAACCCTGACTCGAATCAAATAAAATTCTCGCCTTTTCCGTGAATGTTGCAATCAGAGATCATCTGAAGCATGACGCAACACTCCTTCTGATTTACACGTTATGCATAGTTGTGCAGCTGTTTGCCACTTTAGGCGAGACAGGCATGTGAACATCTCACCCGCTTACAGTATCTCATTTTACAACTTCTTTTACGAATTGTCACACTAAAATTTCACTTGTCCATGACCGCTCCAATCTGCCTTGAAAAATCAGCCAATTTACTAAAATGTTTCACAATGACAAAAGTCAAGCTCTACAACAAACAACTTAGTGTGTTTTATAGAAACAAATATAACCGTGTGTGTATTCGGCGTATGCAAAGCATGCTTGACGCCATTTATTTCAATATACTTGCAGTTTCTACCCCCCATCTGGCACGGATTGCTATTTGCCAGCCACCATGTGGATCAGCTGTTGTTTGTAAACTTCAGCATTTTTTTCTGAAGTTCAAGGGCTGAATAAAGTAAATTACTTCTTTTAAAACAGTTCAGTTCTTGGATTTATCGCAGACAATAATCCTTATCGGCCACACTTCCGTTTTCTTACCTTGACACTAAAAAGTTTTGCAGTGTGAAGTCTCAGGCAGCCCGCGTTCCCCACTTTTCTGCCTAACACGCATCCTTGTCTCAAAGATTTCACAACGCTGACAGCTTGGAGGATTTTTGCCATATTAACCTATAAGCAGACTTTTAGTAAGACGGCGCAGACGTGGTTGAGAAGCTACCCGTTATAACAAATAACTGAGGGAGAAAAAGTGTGAGCGAGATTTAAGCTTTCCCTCGTGTCCACGCCGCAGGATTGCAGTATAAGCAAGTGAGCGCTTGAAACGTTGATCTGGATTCGCCGGTGGGGAATTGTTGAAGCGCACGGTGTTTAGGGCCTCGGGAAAGCAGAATGAATACAGAAGTAGCATGTGTTTAAATTTCGAATCACGGGTAAAGTGATCACATCCCAGCACAATGGTTGTCGTTTCTAAACAGCTGATGCAACAATCTTGCTTAACCTGTCGTTGAATTGAAGATGACAGATATCACAATATTGATATTGTGATTTTTAAATGTCCAAATATTTATGGACCTAATTATTTATGCATACGTTTTAATACCTCTATTTCCGTCATTTTTATCAAATTGAAATTCAAAACAGTCACTATCACAGCAAATAAAAGCTACAACTCAGATGTGTACTTGCTGAATGCAAGGAAGTCTAAACACACGTGACCTTTGAAACATTCAATTTGGGATCAAGGCCACACCTTACTTACCTAGCTGGATGCATTGTGAGATGTCAAAAAATATATTTTGAATTGACCTTTGAAAGCATAGAGGAACACTAAATCTTTTCATTCTCTCGTAAGATAGACTTTACTGTTGTATTAACCATTTCTGTCATTGTAACTGTTAAAATCCCTTGGGGGTAACCGCTCAAGGTTTCACTGGGGATATATCCATCTTTTTGAACCAGGTATTTCTTTTGAGACCTTTTGAAAAGTAGAGCCAAACAAAATAAGGTCCACTGTCCACATACCAGGGAGGAGGGGCACAAAGGATAAACATATAGTGCATGATTAGTAGGAAGTAGGTGTTCAGAAATGTAGCTCTGTAGTGTATCAGCGTGACTTAACCTGTGAACTATATAATCACAGTCACCTGTTGGTTTACTAATAAGTTGACCTTGGATGTAGCTTTTTTTTCTAATCATTTGGCCGTGTTTCAACATTATTATAGAGACTAACGTTAAGCTAAAAACAGGCTTTTGACAATTTTTTCTTAGATTCTGTTTTTAGTTTAAGTTACAATGGAAAAAAACAACTCTAGTCTAAAATGACTTTTTTTTAAAATGTCTACACACAAGACATTTGTGATTAAATGCACACCCTGCATTTTAGAACATTAAACACAGACAGAGCTAAAAGAAAAATGCTTTCCCACTGGGAATAAATGTGCCCACTTATAGCAAACTTTTGTATAGTGCTTTCTGTGCAACAAACTCTATACAACATTTTCTTTGAGGCCAATTGCCTGCAAAAAAAAAAAGGCAAACTGACCATGGAGTGGCTGCATGGTGGTAGGATTAGAGTGTACTGTGTATTTGCTGATCACTGCAAGACTGGTCCTCTGTGGAGAAGGCTGTCTGACTGCCACTCTGCTGTGTTCAGCAGTCTGAACAAAGTGGGTGTGAGTACTAGAACCTGTTTAGATCAGGAAATACCTCCACACTCCAGAAAATGGACTTGGAACTATAGCCTGTGCTTTATAGTTAACTTTGTTGCCATGTGCCAGTGATCTGGTGCAATATATCATTGCATTGTACATATATACCACATTTCCCGTGATGAAGCTTACTTTGTTTTTATTTTTATATATTTTAGTTCTATGCATTTTGTGTAGTTCCTTTCTATTTGATGAAACTACCCTCCTCTCCCTGCAAACCACAATTATTTCCCCGATCAAAATGAACCCAGTGAGCTCCTTCTGTAGATCTGTGGAACACTGCTGACATCCAGTGGCAGTTGTTGTGCAAGAGCTGCGGAGGGATCTTGAGTCACTGAATAGTGTTACAGCAGCTCAGTGAGTGGATACACTTGATGTGCAGATTTGCAGCTCTCTGTATATGCATAAGTAAAATAACACCTCCGCTCTTACTATGTCGTACAAGCTATGACAGCTTTATAGGTAAAACGACAACTAAATTTAAGTCAGAGGACGTGTCGTTTTTTGATGTAATAAAGGGTGTGATGCATAGTCTCCGTTTATACTGCTGTCTAAACCTCACTTAATACATTACAGTATTTTTAAACAGTTGATGCTGTAATCCAATGTGGTGAACTTTAACATTTAACAGGGATTTAAAAGGTTGGTTTCATGTTTTGAGAGCAAATATTCAGCACAACCTTAGCCATTCAGGTTAATATTGGTTCATTTTCATTTCATACAATTTGGTTTTATTTATATAGCAAATCACAACAACAGCCACTTCAAGGGAATTCAAGCTTCTGTCTCTCTATAGTCAGACTGTTTATTTCTATGATTGTGCTGTAGCTTATGCAGTAGTTTACATTTACAGTACAATATTATTCTGCATATTAAAATAACACAGAAGAGAATTTCATGTGCATAGAACATTTATTTATCTATCCTTTTAACAACAATAAATGTGAGTTATGCAAGTGCAAATTTTCCTTGAGTGCATGGGAGCATACTGTAGAGCCCATTGCTGAGAGGATAATTAAATATAATGGTTCAACCATATAAAGTTCACTCTGGCTTTAGAGGCAAACTATGTGGAAATAAATATTCCGAAAAAAGAGGCATGAACAGGTAAGGCATCTGCAGGAGATCTGTTAGTATGTAGTGAAGAGAGACAATGTCACATTGAAAATTCAACCGGTGCACTTAACCTTTTAAACTGGTCAGATTGTGAAACTCTAACATTAACTCCTACAGTCATTTGGCCTGGAGTCTATACATTACAGACCTCATTACACATCAGTTTTCGTCCTGGTGCTGAACCGTTACAGTAATAAATCTTTTTATTTGAAGTTGTCCTTGAGAAAACCCCGTCATAGCAGATCCATAAGCCCGAGAATTATTACTGGCTTTAAAAAGCTTTATATTAAGTCTGTAAATATTTTTATGAGACTATGAAGCCACTCAACACTTAATTGGGCAATAAATTTGTTTCTCTGTCACTTTTAAATACACAAGTCATTTAAACAATGCCATCAAATATCCGATTTGATGCTGGGTCGTTGTTTTTCTTTTTTGTAAATAATGCAGTAAAAAAATAAACATGCACTCAGCATTTAGAGATTATCACTGCACTATCTTAGACCGAAAAAACTGACTGTATAATTGTAATTATAGGACTGTATTCATATACTATATTCAACAGTAATTTTAATTTCGTCCTCTCATCTTCTCTGCTGAATGTTTCCATTTACAGATAGAGTGCCAAAATTCAGCCTTAGCTCTTTTCTTTCAATAATGAAAAAATTGCATCTAGAAAATAACTATGTGATGACTGCGAGAACATGAGAAGCCTGGGCAATGTACTGTATGGCTCTTTATTACTGGGAGGGCTGTCATTAGCTGCCTTTTAAATTCCTCCACTGATTGGCTGGCGTACGGCCTAATGAACTCCAGTGTCTCTCCTCGGCGGAGGGATCCCACATTGTCTGCGGTTTCAAGTGTGAGTTTCAGATGGTGACCAAGCTTAAGAGAGGACTTAAATAGACGGCCGGGCTAACTCGCCTCTCTGTTTGCCAGGTTTCCAAGTCTTGGCCCTGACATAAGAGAGATAACTGGTGCTTCGTTTCAAGGATGTATGGTGGGGTTTGTTCGCCGTCAGTTCGGACTACTTACATTGAGCAGTTTGACTGACAATACTTTCACTTTACATATGAAAGCAAGTTTTTTTGTATAGTGTCTTCCAACAATAAGATTAATGAAAAATGCTATTGAAAAATATAAACAGGTCGAAAAAAGAAAGGAGTAAAAACTACTGAGAGTTTTGTGCATCTGGGGCAAAATGCTGATACTCCAAGAATAGGTGTGAATTTGTGTGTGTGTGGGATGATTTTGGAGGTCTGAAAGGTTCATAAAGTAGCAGCAGATGAGAAATGTACAGCACCACAGGACCAAACCTCTCAGTTACAGTTCACAGCATACAGAAAGCAAATGCACGGAAAGCAGTGATTTGTTTCACATTCATGGCCGACCTGATTTTGTTCAAGTCATTGCACACTTTAGCTGGATTTTATGCATACAGTACTAATGGCAGGAGAGCAGGAGTAGTGACATGTGTATCAGTTGTTGCAACAGTTGTAATGACTGGAAAATTGTTTGTGTGACTTTCTGAACCAGTACTTTGAAGCTAAATGTTCCATTATTTAAAAGAAAAAAATAGTAAAACTATATTTTAATGCTTTCATTTGAATTATTCTAAATAAACAGTCGCTGATTTATAATCATTCAGTCAAGCCTCCGTATCTATAATGGAGTTGTGTTGTATACTGTTAATACAAGCTTTTGAACAAGGTTTTGCATCAGTGCCTCAGCATGAGCTGTCAAGCTGGTACAAAATCCACTCACAGTGTCACCATACATGCTTTGAGTGGTATTATGACAGTTTAGCAGTCCTGCTGTGAAGCAAATTCAACCTCTGGATTGTTAAAGAAAGTTATCATCTGAAGAGAAAAGAAGGAGAAGACTTTTCCTTTTGGCTCGTATTAGATTTCTGTCCTCTGTAGTGATGCAGTAGCCTCAGTAAAAAAGGCAATAGGTACCTTTGTTTAGCCTGAACCCATCTTAAGCCCTGTGTGGCCAGTGTGGGGCTTTCTAGAGAGCGAGGGAGGGGAAGAGAACACGCGGGCCACAGAGGCTGCATCAGCCCCCTTAAGGAGCCATGGCCCCCGCTCTTTGAAATCCCAAGAAACTTCACACTTCTCTGTGGGGACTATAAATAGGTACCATCTGTCCCCCCAGGCTCAGTTACAGCCTCATTCCTTTTGGCATGGACGGAGGGCAGAGAAGGAAGCACTCAGGGTTTAAAAGAGGGGGCGGTAGATGGAACCAGAATCCAAAATTTACTCTGCTCATCTCAGAAGACTGACTGAGTGACCTCTGCTGAATATTTTAAAGCAAAGGAAGTCCTTCGCTACGGTCCGTCATTTCCTTCTTTGCAGTAACCCTTTCAGCACTTCAGCTCCCCACCGAGCTGAATGCCAGTGACCAAGGAGCTTCTGCCATCTTTGGAATCTTACACCACACTGCACTCATCGCATGATGTTTTTCTCAAGCTCATGTTCTCAGCATTTCATTAATCATGCTTAACGCAGGAGTACTCCAAGGCTAGGACAGGTGCTATGTCTTGAAATCAGTACCTCTGTCTTTTCTTCTTCGTGGAATCTTAATTGCACAACTCGTAATTTCACGGCTGTTTTAGTTGCAGTAATATAAGATGCAGAATTTCCAGTTCGGATACAAGTTAGAAATACTTTGAACTGCAGAATTTGACAAATTACTATGAACGCAAAGTAGCAAACATTCATTGGCACTCTATGTCACAACTCCATTCCTGAGGTGAGACTGTTATAGCACCTGTCCTGAAGCAAACCTTGGAGTGATAATACGAAATGCCTCTCTTGTCCCCGCCAAGGGCATAGCTACAGAGTGCGGAAGTGACCCAGAGAAGACAGGTTAAAGCAAGGTAACTGCAAAAGAACGCCCATCAAAAGCCCCCCTCTCACATCTATCAACTGCTTTGTCTAACACTACAGCAAACAATTTCTTTGTCATTCTGTGATGAAAAGCATATTTGAATGGTTCTGTTTGGCCTCTTGTAGTGTAAAACATTGAAAACAGAACTGTGAAGCCAAGTGAGACACTCTGTAGGATTCTTACGTAATTTAGGGAACATAATTTGGATATTACTAAGTAGGAGGATAATAGGCTTTCACTTCAATAAAGACTGTTTGTTTTACCCCACTTTTGGTTGTTGCTTCCTGTTACTGTTTTGCTTTAACATCCCAGATCCTCTATACTGTTCAGTGATGATTTATCTAATCCTATCCACTCAAAAGAAAAGCTCCAGTAAGAAGAAAGTTGAATAAATACAAATATTTGTGTAGGGAATGCACCATGGATGATTCTAACTGGTGATCTAGACTTTTTGTATGCACTATTTCTGTTATTTCTTCAAAGGGGAAAACAACCACTAGCAAAATTGTGGCTGTAAGAGCTAAACTTTTATAGTACTTGTTGACCAACTGGAAGACCTGACTACCAAAGAAGGAATACGAGGCAGATAAGAAATATGAATAGCTCTGACAGCTCATGGTCTTGACCCTAACTAGGCTAATTATAGCTCAGTATTGTCTGAGCTTGGAAGAAGATTGGCTAACTGGTCACTTTACATAACTTATTATATGATCAGAGAATATATTCAGAGTTTTTTAAAATAGAGTTAAAAAATAAAAGAAATTTCAAATTACAGGTACATTATTTAGGCCTAGATAATGCTATAGCACCATGACAACAGGTCATGTAGGCTGGTCCTCCAAGGAAGGGCCAACCTGAGATTGGAGAGATGGACATGAGTATGGGTGAACTCTTTATCACCAATAAGTAGAATCTTTTTACACTCACTTATCTAATATGGTGCAAAAGTCTTGAGCTGCTCTCATTCCTTTATATTTTCTCTAGGAAAATTGGAAATAGGTGCAAGTATTTA
Source organism: Oreochromis niloticus (assembly GCF_001858045.2). NCBI lineage: Eukaryota > Metazoa > Chordata > Actinopteri > Cichliformes > Cichlidae > Oreochromis > Oreochromis niloticus. Next base: position 12,704,822 of record NC_031987.2, on the reverse strand, counting down.
ATAAAATATGTAAAACCACAAGTGGAAATATGGCATATGAGGCAAAAAGAGAGTCTATGCAATTCTAATGAGCTTGAAAATCAATATTTCTTATGACCACCTTAGTTAAGCTTTCTTGAGATTTCTTTAAGTAGGTCTCAGGAATAGTTCCCCAAGCTTCTTGAAGGAGATTCACAGCTTTTCTCTGAATGTTGCCTGCCTTTTGTTCCATTCTTTGTCAAGATTATCCTACACTGCTTAGGTATCCAGGTATCTTTTTACTTGGCAGTGTATTTGGGATCATTGTAATAACTGCCAATCAATTGCTTTCCAGGTAGTATTTCATGGTAGACCCAAATCTGACTTTTTCTGTCTTTGAAATTCCATCAATTCTGATAAAATCCTCTTCACCCCATGTTAGCTACAAACCATCACAGAGACTTCACTGTGTTTTACAGATGGCTGTAGACACTCACTGTTGTACCTCTCGCCTGACCTCCACTTTACATACATAAGATTATTTGATTTTCCATCAATAAAAGCCTCTCTGCATTTAATCATAAGGTTATCTCTAGATAAACTCTAGATCTCTTCCACAATCCATCTTTTCTCCTGTCTCCCTTCCCTCACCCACAACCAGTTATGGCCAATGGCTGCCTTTGCCTGATCTCAGACTGGACTGAAAATGACCAAAAAAGCAGCCATTGTCAAAGAAAAACTGAAAGTCCTTCAGAAGCCTGTAGAACTATTGCGCAAGACCACTGGAAATTATAGGAACGTCTGGCTTCTTTTGAGCAAAATATAAAGAAATGAGGGTTATTCAAGACTTTTACACAGTACTGTATATATTATGCTACGAAGAAGCTCCACATAAGATCTCCCTTAGATAGTCTTCCTCATGCATAAATGTAACAGCTCCACTCCATAACCACAAAAATAAGAAAACACAACTTATTGTAACATTGAATACTGTTTTTTATCCTTATCCTCTTGTTCTGTCACCGTGGACGGCATTGTGAATCACCAAGGGAGGCTGTTATATTTGTTCTTCAGATGTCACTGCCGTGCCATGCACTGTAAGGCTGAAGCTCATTCTTCTCTCGAAAGGTCTGACCTCATATCTCTTCTATGGCTTTCTCAAAGGAACTGAGCACTGAAGGTAGCTAAATAAAGGGTTAAGCATTTAGTCATGAGAAGACAGCACTGTATATGTTCACTAATGCGATCCTCAGTAACAGTAAACCCAAAAATATTTAGACACCCTTTTTCTTCATGCTGCTGGAGCAAATGACACAGAACTTATTTGCCTGGATTTTAATTTGTTATGGGAGTGAAATTGAAACATTATGTAGGTTTGAATTGACAAAAGGACAAAAACAGCCCAGTATTTTACTCACTAAAATGTTCTATAAATGTTAGAAATGACATTACTTGTTAAATCTTTAAAGATTATCACCTCATGAACTTGCTCTGTCCGTTTTTTTTCTCTCTTTTCATAAGCTGACCTGCCATCACCTCCTAATAAAGCCCAGCTCTATCGTGCTGCTGAATCCATTAAGGTTCTATAGTGGAGCTCAGTTTGGACTGCAGCACAGGTGCAAGGACTGGGGCAGAGTTTCTATAGGGGGAGGGAGTAAAGGGAAGTCAGACTCCAAGAAGATGAAGTGGAGTGCTGGGGGTGAGCCTAGATGACAGCTGAGGGACTGAGGCTTTCTCTGGCTAACTCTCACGGAGATGGGGTCAGTGAAAGCAAGTGGGTGGGGAGTGTGTAGGGGTTGGGGGCTGTGGGGTGAAGGAATTTATGCTGTTCCTTCGTCACTCGGCCCTGTCATGGTGTTGGGGGCAGGGCTGCACCGCTGGCACTGGGAGACAGATATAGACAAGAATTAAGGAGGTAGAATTTGCACTCTTGGCCTTGTCTGGGTTACTGGCATCAGCAGCTGAAAGCTCCACTAGGTCGCCATCTCCCTGTGCCTTTACGTCACATCCTTCCTGTGGTTGTGGTGACCCCTCCTCCCCATTCACCTCCCTCAGTAGAGAATCAAACTGACCACAGCTGCTGATCTACCCAACGCACATTATCAGTGACTAGAAATAAACAATGGCTCTTTATTAGTTCTGAAAGACACTCCTTCCACCACCTGTTCATCTAAAAAATGACATATTGACACTGATATATTAATTTGAAGTGGTCTGATCAGTTTTCTGACTACAGCCAACAGCAGAGATATTTCTTACCACAAAACTTCATCTGCATTTATTCCTTTTTGAGTTTTCTACACTCTTAGATACACACATATTCCAAATGTATTTGTATCAATACTCCACTGACACCACATGGGTCATGTCAAGCTAAATATTAAAGCAGATATGCCATGTTCTTATGATTGCACCATCGTGATATCAATTGCACATATTCTAGATATGTAATATTTTAAAGGAATGTTAGAAATATCGTCACCTTAAACTCACTGGAAACACGGATATCTGTGCTATATTTCAAATAAATTTCTGTGCAATGCTTGGATACACAGCTGATGGTAAAAATGAAGCCCCCCGAAGAGTCCATCAGAGATGTAGTCAAAGATCAGCTCAGCTAACATTAATAATACTGTGGTAAGCAGAGATGTGTCTAATGAAACACTGATACTGCAGTTCCTAGAGGATATGACCATGGACGTCTTTTTCTTTTCAGAGAAAAAAGACGTATTTCTGCTCTCATACTCATAATCACTCACATTAACTTCTGCTTGACAGCAGCTGATTTCTTTTTCCGGAATATGTCAAATATTGCAGCTCCACATAGGATCTGCTCTTTACTTTCCATCAAAATGCTTTATCTCTCCTCTACTCATACACATTTCCATTTCTTAGTTCAGGTTTTAATGGTCTGATAGTAGCTGATTTTTGTTAATGTATCCATATCATCTATTGGCAACGCCTGAAAAACATTTCAGAATATATTACCTAGATAGGTTGTACGCAATGAAGCGCAAGGCTGTGCGTAAAAGTGGGGGCAGTGCGTAAAAGTGGATCCTTTAAGAAATGATCCAGCGGAAAGATCGCGTGGCCCCGGGTAACCTTTCACGCCGTTTCAATGTTTTCGTTTGTGATTATAGGTATATGGCTAAACACCTTCTGGCTCGTAGCCCTATATTCCAAGTTTAGAGAGAACCCCTTCACATACACACACCCCTCCCATCTGCTATCCAATCCTTACACGGGGATAGGGTTGACGGGTGGTCAAGAGGAAAAATAGTCACATATATATACGCCCCAACGGTGATTTCTTGCTCTGTGCTCAGTCTGTGCTACAGTCTTTGTGTGTCACCCGATCCGGGAATTGTCTGTGCTTCAGGGCCAAAGTAGTTCTACTATCAGCAAAAATGGCACCCAAGAAGGACGCTAAGGCTCCCGCAAAGAAAGCCGAACCTGCGCCCGCACCTGCACCAGCACCAGCGCCCGCGCCAGCCCCTGCTCCGGCAGCTCCCGCTGTCGACCTTTCCGCCATCAAGGTACAATGACCTGTGAAGGCTTAACCAGATCTACACTGGGGAGGGATGGAGATGGGGTGCTGGATACCGAGGAAGGAAGAACTGGGATTTATCTCTCTCTCTCGCTCTCTCTACTCATAAAGTTGCATGACAGAAGTAGACGGATGCAGTGTTTTTGCTAAATGGAGAAAGAGTTTGGTGGAGTGGCGGGGGAGGGACAATCACCATTTATTACATTTTTATGAATGATTTGAATATCTATAAGCTTATATGCATTTCAGAGTCAGTGAGAGCAAATGCAGGTTGGCAGGACCACAATCAAAGGTGTGCAGAGTATTGGAGAGAATGAGTGGGACCATGGATAGCGCACCATGTCCTAGATCTCTTAGACCACACCCTGGGCTCTCTGGATTGGACTATCAGAGTAGTGACTAATATGTGATGGCAATGCAGAGTGACACCAAATGTGGACATGTTAACGTAGCTAAAGATGGACCTACATATGTGGCATAATATGAAGCTAAATTTGGCAAAGAGACAGGTTTAGTTTAGATGTGATTGTTTAGGGCACAATAAATGGGAAGTGCCTGATCACGTTGTTTGAATACAAATGTGTGTGATGTTAATTACATGGCAAGTGATAACTTTTGCCTTTCCATGTTTTTTACTAAAATGTTGCTTTTATATTGGCTTGTAGGTGGAATTCAGCGCAGACCAGATTGAAGGTATGTAAAACTCAATCCACCACAGTTCTATACTGTTACATACAGTCCACAAAACTCAGCTGGCCCTCCGTCAGAGAAATCTGAAAATCTATCTTTATCATAAAATGTCACTTGCAAATTCCATCAATTTAACAACATACAGGGAGCAAAAGAGAAATAACAGAGTACAGCAATGTAAAAAAAACTACAATAGACATCACAACAGGTCTCAGCGTATTCATGACAGATGGACACCTCATTCATTTTTGTATTTTGAAATTTTGAAAACCATCAAATCCATTCTGAGTTGAATAAGAAACCACATATGTGGTTAAACATGTGGCTTCTTGTATGAAAATCACTGGCAACAAATGCATCAACTAACTGAACTCGTTAGTAAAAATAAATAGAACAACTGGTGTCAGGTTAAAAACACTCAGATTACATTTTAAAAAGCATTTTGATCACATCACAGTTTGGCTGTAAAGAGCATCATTTAATGACGAAAGGGTCGCATGTCACAAATCAAGCCAGCAAATCCCTGTGACCAGATATTAACTTTAGCTTGTTTACGAGCTTTTTAGAAGTCTGTGTCACTAGATCAGTGATAATTCATTGTGTTCCAAGAGCCAACAGCCCAAAAAAAACAAAAAAAAAAAGAGATCAGATGATTTAAAGATTGCAGAAGGAAGCACAGTAAAATGACAGTGCAGTGTTTGACAGATAGAAACACCTGTGTGCTGTTGGTTGGAACCACATGACCAAACCTGAAGTCTGGCAGGCTGCTTGTTACACTGCAGTCAGCATTCCCTACTTTTACTCAGCTCGCCCACAGAGGGCCTTGCCTTTAAAAGGAGGGGCTCATATTCTCAGCTATGTTTATCAATTCCAAGGTGGTCTTTTAAAAGAGCCCATTGCACCGCTGAGTGAGAGAGAAGGAGACAGCTGAGATGGAAATAGTATGAGGGGTGACGAGATCGGCAGGAGAGACTCTATTCAGCCAATAATACCACAACCTTTTGGGATGTCTTGCACTTGTTAGATATTTTCCTTGTCAGTTAGTAGCATAGCTGTCTCCACCTGCTGACAGGCACGCAACAGCTAAGGCTGAAATCTAAACTAGTGACTCAATTTTTTTTTTAAAAAAAGCATTTACACAAACTATAATTTCAATCTTTGAAGTAAGATGTGTTATGTTTGCATATACATACAATCAGATGACAACGCACATCACATATATTAATGAGCAACTCTGCTAGCCTATAAAATAAACATCACAAGCTTCTTTTTATACAAATATAAATGCAAAAAATATTGCAATACCTCAGATTAGTGCTATGTTTATGCAGTTAAATGTAAATGCGCTCTAAATGCAGTTCTTCAATCTTTAAATGAGTTTTTGCATTGTTGTAGTTCCTGTTTAATAAAAGAAATTCTACAGTTAGAAGGAATATAACAGAAATGTCTTACCGTCCACGATAAAGACTTAACAAACTATAACGATTATAAACTTTGAGATGAAATAAAAATGGATATTATGGATCATTAAGCTGGCAAAATCCTCTCTTGCTTGCAGACTACAGGGAGGCCTTCGGTCTGTTCGACAGGGTGGGTGACAACAAGGTGGCTTACAACCAGATTGCTGACATCATGCGCGCTCTGGGACAGAACCCCACCAACAAGGAGGTGAACAAACTGCTGGGAAACCCCTCTGCTGATGGTACAGTAATGACATTTAGTAACTGCTCCCTCACTTGATCACTTAAAGATTTGCTACAGACAAAGTTAGGGAACATGAAATACATGACTAGATTCATTCTAATCCTAATAAAGATAGGTTAACAATTTGTTTTTTGTATGGATGTCAGTATGATGTGTTGTCATCACTGGGCTAAAACAATGAACATTACTAACTGAGCCATAGTACAAAAGGCTAATTTGTCTAAACTGATGTTAATAATATGTGTGGTAAACATTAATGGATAGCTCTGGGTTTTTTGGTAAAATATGCAAAAGAGGTGTACAGTGCTGCTGTCAAACACAAACGATAGCAAGTGTTAGAGAGAAATTATCAGTAGCTGTTTTTTTGACTGGAAGCAGTCATGTTCAAAGAATTGAGAAATGATAGTCTGCTCATCAAAAGTTTCTTATATTGTGGACAGATCTGTGCCTTTGAGGAAATGGCATAATAAATTGTTTATGCTGCCAGCTAGTGGTCAACACCGTCATATTCATTCATAAACTTTCCCAAGCTGTGAAGTGTAGCACAGAGCTATGCAATACATGCTCACACTTGTCCACGTCTTGTATTTTTCATTACAAAACGTAGCCTGTAGCTGATGTAATACTTTTTTGTTTGTTTTTAATCACACACACTTTGTCTTCTAAACTAACAGAAGAACTATATTATTATAGTGGTTAACATATTTGCCTAAGACGAGAAAGATCCCTGGTTCAAGACCAGGAGGAGACAAATCCCTGGAAGGGCATGTGGTATAAAAACTTATGCTAAATCCAATATGTGAATCTGCTATGGCAGCCCCTTGTGAATAAGGGAGCAACTGAAAGAAGACAGATGATGGTGTAGGTGCAGATTTGTGCAAACTCAAGACTGCAATCAAGATCAAAATGACAAATGACCTAATACATAAATAAACAAAGTAATAAATGTGCCTTAAAATAGAACCGCACTGTGCTCAATCATGAACCTGCTGAAGCTCTAGAACACTGAGCCTCCCTTTAGTGTCACCTCTAGATCCAACTTACTCTACCTCCTTTCATGCAGACATGGCCAACAAGAGAGTAGAGTTTGAGGGCTTCCTGCCCATGCTCCAGGCCATCATCAACAGCCCAAACAAGGCAGGATTTGAAGACTATGTTGAGGGTCTGCGCGTCTTCGACAAGGAGGGCAACGGCACAGTGATGGGTGCTGAGCTGCGTATTGTCCTGTCAACACTCGGTGAGTCAGCCTAGGATGCGTTTCCTTCGATCTGTTCAGGTGCGTGCCCGAGTCACTTTGTGTGTTGTTAATATCAGATGTCCTCTGCCTGCCCCTGCAGGAGAGAAGATGACAGAGGCTGAGATTGACGCTCTCATGGCAGGACAAGAGGATGAGAACGGCTGTGTCAACTATGAGGGTGAGCCACACAGTCCAACAACAGCTACATAAAAACATGATGATACTATTACTGCTGCTGATAGTATTCACACTGTTCATAATAATTATTAATTCTATTATTAGAGATTATTTTTATCTTATGTGAGAATTACTTTACAAGTTTTGCTTAATCCCATCTGTGAGAACTATTAGACTCCTTCTATCTTGGAGCTTCACATCCCTGATGATGTCGTTGCTTTTCTTTGATATTAATAGAAGTGTTGAATCCAGACTTTTTGGAGTTAACACACAGTATCTTAGCCTCTTCTGAGTCTCTTTTATAGCCTTAAAGAAGTGACTGTCAAACCTTTTCTAGTGTCATCTGTTCTCTAGACAAAAAATTGTAGCTTAATAGATGAAGCTATTATAGACAGTACAAACTCTCATACTTTAAATGCTGTGAATCACAGAAAACAATATCTTAGAAACAACCACAGCAGAGATAGTTTCTTACTTTGTGATTTGCTCATAAAATGTAAACAGCAAAGAGCAAAGTGCTTTTTATCAGCAAAGAAAATGTAGTGAATGATGAGGGTGTTAACAGAGAAACTGCAGTGTCAGTATTCACATTTACTGAATTAAACGTATGTTTATTTCATGGAAGTTTGAGAATGTATTTTTCTTCCAGTTCACTCAGTTTTCCTCTTCTTTTCTTGTTTTTTTTCCGGTCTCCCGCCCCGGCCTTCACCTGCAGCCTTCGTCAAGCACATCATGTCTGTGTAAGGACCCTGCCACCGTGGTGGTGAGCATTGTACATGTGCAGACCCCATGGTGTCGCTGCATTCGCTCGCTGCTTCCTGTACCATCTGTGGAAGCAGGGGGATCAAAGGACTATGAGATATCATTTCCTGAATCCTTGTTTTATTTTTTCAACATTTTCTTTTTCCTCTTTTGTCCAAACTGGTGCTTTTTATTTTCCTCTCTTCCTCCTCCTGTCACTTGGAAAGCTATCCTGATTACTCATGAGGTGCTTCTTTCGTTATCTTCACCAAAATCCCGCAGTGTCATTGGGGTTTATATTCGTCACAGAGGAACAGTGATGGATGGGAAGGCGGAATAACGATGACCATCCCTCCCCACTTACTGCCTGTCTGGCTCTCTATCTGCCAGTAAAGTGACTCGTTTGGCCCAGGACTGGCCATCAAAATGAATTCAATCCTCTTCCAATCTAACCTTCCCTAAGTCTTAACTTATTGTATCCTCTGCCATTTCACAATAAACTTTTCACACTCCCATTTAATTTCCCTCTTTTTGACTCCGTGTGTTGTACGCTGATATTTGGACATTTATTTTAAGCCACATGTTTTCAAAAGGAAGTGGTTTGACATTTTGAATTTATATACGCGGTTCTTTTTCTGGTTAGCGGAAAAGAAAACAAGTATGGCACTTTTTTCCCATTTTTTGGTCGTTTTATTGTCATTAATTATTGTAACTGGTGTCATATCAACAAGAGAAAAACTGCGTACATCTACTTGACCTTTTAAATACATTTACAGTTGCTGTAGGTTGGAGTAGGAGGTGGGGAAGGGGCACACAGAGATGGGGAATGCAGAAAAAACACAGAAGCAAACAAACAGTTGCAGGTGAGGGCAGTAAGTAGTAGGCAGGAGGCAGGGCATACCACAAATGGTGTCTGAAAAAGAAACTAGATCACCCAAACACTTTTTTTTTTCCTAACAGACATAACAGGAGTTGACTGAGCTTTCTTTTATTTTTCTCCATTTAGAGTCTTTTTAACTTTTAGGATTTTTCAAAATATTTTTGTCCAATTTATTCTCCCACATATTGCAACAAAACATCCAGATACGGTAGCGTCCGCTGTAAAACAGCAGGGGACCTGCACCAAAAAGCACACGCACAGACAGATTTCAGAGTAGCTGCATCTTCTGCTAAATATCAGGTCGCAAATTGTAGCATCTCCTCTGTGGTTCCGGCAGTCCCGATGAGGGCAATGTCAGCCTATAATACTGGAGAAATGTCAGTACTGTTTATTCTTGTGAGCTGCGTCTGAACAGACTTTCCTTTTGAGGATGTTTGTCGAATGAGTGCCAGTGTTTAATACTGCTGTGATGTATGGACAGGCTTCTGCGTTGAACCGCTGAGCAGGTGCAAGTGTGTGATGCACTTTGACATGACTGAGATGCATTCTTTAGCAACACCAAATCAGCTGTCTGACACTGTCACCAAGCATTACACTGTAAACAACTATCAACTACAAAACATGAACTTGTTTAATTTTTATCCAATAAATGAGGAAATAACTTACTAAAATCCTTATTTTAAATTACAAAATAGCCTCTTTTAAGACTTGAATCCATACATGCTCGTGGTAACATGACCTAGTTGCTTGCATAAATGCAATTTTACAGATTTTCTAGCCATTTTGTCACTTCCTTTTAAAATGTTTTCAGGACATGTAGATGGCAAAGAACCTTTATTTTATACATGTTTCTATATATATTTGATAAATATATTATATATTGGATGACAAGAATGACTTGCAGTAAGGATGCGTGTTTTGATAGGGTGTCCATGCACGTTTACTGAACAAGAGCAATACGTGCGGTATGGTGTAGTGGTTGTCGCGTTATTTCTTATTCAAAGTAGAAAAAAGGCTGTTGCTTCTTCAACACTGATCCAAGACCAGTAAAGCCAATCTTTTGTCCCCACTATTTAGAGGATACGGCAAACTTTTCTTTGCAACATCATTCAAAACGAGGGAGATCGAAATCAATCAGAAATAGCACGTTTGGGTTTAAAATAGACAGAAAACAGAATAAATAGGACCAAAGTACAGTAGCTCCTACTTTGAGTCTCTACTTAGAACCGGTTTAGCTGAGTAGTAGCGGTAATCAGTCAGCCTTAGGGTGGCAGGAGAGGACAGAAAAGTTTGAATGGATTAGGATGAGGACGTCTTGGGTGCAGAGCAGCGATCCAGAGATCCAGTGTTCACAAACCCTGCTTGGCCAGAGCTGCAGTGACATCCTCCGCCAAGGTTGCTAACTGTGGGGAATCCATCATGTTGAGACTCCCGGAGGATGATAGATGGCTTTCGCGGATGCGGTGGGGAGACACTGAGCCAGACAGACCAGGTGACTGGATGATGATCTCGGCTCCATGATCTACTCGGGCCTTGGCATTGTCCCGAAATGTCAACCTGTGGCTTTCAATCTGTTAAAGGCAGATGGTGTGATGTGAGAAGCGGATAGGGGAAAAACAACGTCAGACATCATATGAATATGAATATTGATTTACTTTAGAAACAGCTTTAGAACAAGTGGAAAACTCCCATGCCTCCAGAGGATTACTGATCACTTATTAAGAGCAGTCATGTATGGACTGATGTATATACTATACCTTTGCTGCTAAAGGAATACAGCAAGTTTTTGGAAGATTGGCCTGGTGGAAACACTGTTTTGTAATAAGATTTCAACTTAATTGACTACAGAACTATGGAAACCAATAGTTAAGATGCACACACACAATGATGTGAGAGACTGATGGTCATACAGAAAATGATTATTTCAAGTTATTGCTACTACAGAAAAGTTTTCCAGGGCTCTGCAGTCATGTGAAAAACTAAGTACAACCCATGGTATCTTCTAGAACCACCTTTAGCAGTAATAATCTTAAGTAATAATTTTCTGCACGACTTCCTCATTCTCTCACGTCATTGTGGAGGAATTTTGACCTACTCTTCTCTACGTTGCATCAGTTCATTGTGGTTTTTTCAGAGATTCTGTTACCGATTTTCTGGTTTTCTTGTTCTTAGTTTTTCACATGACTGCAGAGTCCTGGAAAACCTTTTTTCTGGTTTGTAATGCAACAAGATCGTTGTCTAGTTGCATTACCCAGTTTCAGCCAAGCTTTAACTGTCAGACAGATGGCCTCACATAGAGTACTTATACTGAGGAGTTCACGGTCGACCGACTGAGTGCAAGGTGCCCAAGTCCTGTGGCAAAAACAAACCCAAATCATCACACCACCATGCTTGACAACTGATATAAGGTGCTTGCGCTGATATGCTGTGCTTTGGTTTTGACTACATGGAACATTATACATTACAGTTAAACATCTAAATGATGTCTGATTGAAGTACACTGCTCTAGAAGTCTTGCAGGTTTAGATGCAACCTGAGCTTGGTTGCTATGTTCTTTGTAGAGAAAAGCTTTCTCCTGACAACCTTCCAGACAAGACGTATCTGTGCAATCTTTTTCTAATTGTACTGTCATGAACATTGAGTCTGAGATGTAGGCCTTGGGCTTTTTTTGCAATTTCTCTGACTACTGCACAGCCTGAGATTGGGGTGAATGTCGAGTAAAAGAAGAGTAAAGGCTATTACTTATGAGAGCTTATATTTAAATTGATGAGTAGGACAATCTCTCAATAACTTGATGTTTTCCCTTAAATGGCTGATTAGAAGCATGGAGCTGACACTCACCGTGACGTGGCCTCCACCAGGAATGTGGTGAGCATTTTCCAGGGAACCCACCTTTGCTTGGGCTTTGTCTTTGAAGTCCAACTTCACACTCTCGATACGCACATTACCACCTCCTGTTTAAAAGCAGAAGAAGTGTAAAAACTATTAAGTGATAATAGAGCTATATTCATTTTAAGTATTTATTTCAATTTTGAAATTGAAACAGCATCAAGAGAAAAACAAAATGTGAATACTTAGTCACCAAATATCCACCTAATATCTACTCAAGACTCACCCACCTTATTAAGAAGTTATTAAAGGTCAGATGAGAGAGTGAGGTTAAAAATTGTGCAGAGTTAAAGTATGAAACCCCAGTAGCTTCCCAATGAGAGTTTAGGAATAGACGAAAGACTGTAAAAAACATGGCAGAATGAACAGCAGGTGGCGCTGCAGGACAGTCCAATACTCTTTATGGGTAAATAAAAAGGGGATTCCATATTTCTGCAGGGGGCTTTGGTGCCAAAGTACTGGTAGTGCAACTAAATCTTTCCAGTTGGAAATTCGGAAAATGATTTAAAAGCCCAATTCAGATAAATATAAGCACAAGTTCTGTGCAGTTATCCGGAAGAATAAAAAAATAAAACTACTTTTCTGGCATCTAATAATTATGATTTAGATTTTAATTGTAGAGGTTTTAATATGACTGTCACAGAGCATCACACTGCCCAATAGCATCAGGGAATTTATTTTGCTGTATTAATGGAAATAAAATTTTCAAACTTACCAACAGCAACCCTAAAACCAATATGCAAGTTTTCTTTTAGTGCAAGTCCTATGGATTTAGGCATGTTAAGGCATTACTGTGAAGGCAATTTATTACTTTCCATTTCAGTGATTTGGATGAAAAAACATCAAATTGAATGTAAAACCCTCTCCAGGTTTGATCTAACCCAATTTATTAACATCATATCCCACACTCTAACACTCAAGGTATAAAGACAAATTTCAGCAATGCTGCCAGGAACCAAAACACCTCCTACATTCGGCCACCTGCGGACACATCTATCAGGCTGTCAGTTTACTGCTTGCTTCCACTGTTGTTGCGTATTTAGATACAGATTGGTCCTGGAGCTGCATCTGATTGACATGTTATTTCAGGAGTTAAGAAGAAAAAACTGCCAAATGAATACATACATTTACATAGGGTTGCAAATTCTTTGTCTAACAAATACAAGAAAACAGGTCTTAGAACATCTAATCTGTGGAGCTCCCTGTCCCCTGGTCTTATTGTGATAAGACCAGGTGGAAGTGCACTGGGGTTTACCTGGCATCGTAAGCCAGCAGCATGAAACAGAGTTAGGTGATGAATGTTGAACTCAACACTGTTTACCTGTCTGGCTTGTCTGCTCTGCACTTCCTTATCTCACTAAAAGAAAGAATGGGAGCATGCAGTTCATCTTATCTACTCACATTTTTAGCTTCACATGCAGTCATACCTTGAGGCTTTCCGGTATAACCACAGTCTGAACTCAAAAGCTCATGAAATTTAGATAAATTGCTCAAGTGTATCTAAGCAGTTCGACGGACTCCTGGACATCCCACATATAAAATTCATATTTTAAGGTAAGTGACTGCAGCAGCAACCTTCTGGTCACAGCAAACTCACTGCACTGCAGTGTTGTCCTCTTTGTAGGGGAACTGCAAACCTTTACCTGGCCGATGATGGATGTTGTCTAGAGAGCCACACTTGGAGGTCACATGGCTCAAGTCAATCTTCTTGTTCTGTATTTGTACCTGGAAGGAACACAGTCAGGAAAAGGCAAGTTTAGAGCCCACAGTTCACAGTAAGGTAAGATCATCAGATCCCCTTTTGATTTATCAAGAGGAATACATCTGATCTAGATTGTACCTGTAACCGAAGCAACCTGTTTTTAAGTTGTAAGTACATCTTGAAAATAATTTGTCCCATTTAGAAAACTGAACAGATACACATAACAGTGAGAAGTGTAAGGCAAAGAGAGGGCAGGGACACACCGAGGAGGTCTGAGGAGCAACCCGCAGAGAAATGTGTAAGGAGTAAACTGATGAGACAGCAAACATAAAGCTTTAAACACAGCACGATGAACAAGGACAGATACACCACATCCTGAGATGAATCACTCAGACACGCCTGTGGTCAGCAACCTTTGCCATGTCGCTGATTTAGTACAAATGTCTTTTGTAACCAGTGATTTTGTGTCCCTTAATTTCAACCCTCTTTACAAGGCCCGAGACACAAAATGACAGAAAAGGTGAGATGACACATAGAAAGTCACATAAAAAAAAACTCCACACCACAAGCACACAATACAGTATGGGGCCTTTACCTACAATATACCTTGTTGTGGCCTTATTGTTTTGTGAAGCTGTGGACTGATAAAGAACACCAAGTCTCTTACACATGCAACAGACTAGCAAAAGTATACCATATGAGTTTTAAAGAGAAGAGATTATAAGTGCTTTGTGTCAGCGTGGGTGAACATCAGGCTACTGTCTGGCACATCGCTCCTGTAGTAATGTCACTTAGGCATCTGTTAACCCCACTGTTGATGTTCTTCATTTGTATGGCATGTGTTGATTTCTTACATAACAGTACCTTTTGCAAATGCAAATTCTTGACCTATTCATATAACTGAACATAAACCAGATACAGTGGAACCCCGACTTACGAAATTAATTCGTTCCAGAGGGTCTTTCGTAAGTCAAAATTTTCGTAAGTCGAAGCACCTTTTTCCATCGCCTTTTGAGTGAGGCGATGCTCGCTGAAGACGAAGTTCTTGGTGGAGGCTGAAGAAAGCATATGTATGCATGCATACATACGGACGTGTACATGTACATAACATTATGGAATTTAATTCTAAACATTAAAACTAAAACTTACATTTACGTTAATTAATGTACATGCGTACACTGTGCAATGATATTTAACAATTTTTTTATTTTTTTTATTTAATGATATTAACATTTTTTTAAACTCGCTCATATTTATGCCTTATGCCGGCCCCATTATGAATGAACGATAGGCTAATTGCAAACGAAAAGCACACGAAATAGCGCACTGCAACAACAATACGTCTTTCACGTGGAACAGCGAAACGCATTTCGCAAACGTATTTCGTTACACGGGCATTTTTTTTCGTACCATGGGCAAAAATATTGCCGTTAAGTGCCTTCGTAACTTGAATTTTTCGTTAAATGGGGTCTTCGTAAGCCGGGGTTCCACTGTACATGCATTTTTCTTCAGATGCGCTTGATTGCTTATTTTATCATTTCTACTAAGAAGTGAAAACACCAATCAGACACAACATTAAAAACCATCTTTCTGAAGGTCTTTGTACAAAGCACCTTGGACCCATTAGGGCTTATGGAGGCCCTGTATGATGATGGTAGTGGGTCCTTTACGGTCCTTTGGTGTGCTGGAGTCTCTGTGGATCAAGTTTCTTCTGTGTGCTGCAGGGATCTTGGAGCCAGGGTCAACACCTTGGACTTTTGGTCTCTTAAAGTCATTGCTGAAGAGTTTTTGTGACCTGGTGGAGCACATTGGTCTGCTGGGAAAGGCCGCTGCCACTGCAAAAGGCTAGTATGCCTGTTTATGTAGGTTATATATATGTCAAAGTATCATTGATGAACACAAGGATCCAAAGTCTTTAACAGTAAGAACCTTCATTAATTGCACATTTTTCATAACAAGATTACTAAACAATTATAACACTTTTCGTAATAACACTGCGATACATGTTTTTTTATTTAAGCAATCAGTGGGCTTAATGTTGCGGATGATTGGTGTAGATTTTACACATTAGCAGAGTAGTATGATATCCATTTTTAATTGTTTCTCAAAAGAGAACTGCGATAATTGAGTGTTTGCATGCATAATCTGGAGAAATGACATTGTTTTCTTTATTTATATCAAATGTAATAAAGATGTTCTGACTAATAGTTAATTATGGCTCTAATTTTTTCAAACCTTTGCCTCAGTTTTCTAGTGAGTTTTTTTTAAGTCTAATTTATCAGAGGCATTACAACTGGCTCTTTCATACACTGACGGGAGCTGATGTAATCTCCAAATATAATAATTTGCAACAGAGGGAAGAGTAAAGAGCACTTCTCATGAAATTATGCACAGTTATATGCAACAATTTTTAGTAATGTTTGATTGCAATGGTAATCTGCAATTTAATGTCCTTACGTTCAGCAACTCAGCCATCCACCCCTCTCCACCTTCGCTCTCCTGAGCGACCTTAACTTGTGCTGGGCTTGTCCCAAAAACCTGCAGAAACTGTCAGTTGAGCGGCTGTGATTCAAAGTGACCAGTCTGCCTTTGTGCCATTCTTCACTTGATGTGTACTGACACTCTATTTGAGGCTCTCGAAACTAAGACGCTGCAATATATGAGCAAATGTGCTACCACGTGTCTCTTTAAGTTGACGTCGGATTTCTGCAGATAATTAAAGACGAGCGATTACACGTAAAATGTAAGAATACAGAATAATATACACAATGCCAACTCTGATTTCACTACTTTGAGGCCGCTATTGTAAAACTGGGCACAAAATAATAGCTATTTCTTGTTACACAACAGATAAATTTAATCACTACAGTCACCTGAACAGATAATATCTGCTGTGCCAAAAGCATTGACCTTATAAATGTTCCTGGCACTACTTTTTTCAGCTGCTGTAGCAACAATCAAATAAAAAGAGCTTTTATGGGAACAGATCATTCTGAGGGAAGTGATATAAAGTCAAGAGATAAGTTTTAACTGTCTCATTGTTATTAGGCTTGCGTAACTGTGCATTGTTAATGTGCATTAGTCAAATCAGAAACTGCAGATGGAGTGCACACTATACCTGCTGCCTTCAGATGGCTGTAATCAGTCTTAATCAAGTGCTTCATGCAGCGTGCTACCTGTTGTGGATGAGAGATGCTGGCAAGAGTTTTGCTAGCAATGAGTGGGCTAATTTTGTTAAGCACTAAGTCTACTTTCTCTTCTGTGTGTTTCTGCATATGAAGAAGAAAGCCTTTATTAGCTTTATTGTCATCGTACATAAAGAAAAATTCAATAAGATTTGACGAGCTTCTCTGTCCAGTAAAAAACACAATAAAGGATTAGAAAAGCATTAAGCATAAAATGTGTAACAAACATGAATATGTACAAGCAGGAAGGATCTTTTGGTACCAGAAGCTTTCTGGGTTTATTTGTTTTGTTTTTGGACTTGTAGTCCAAGCAGGCTGTGTCTGCATGCAGTTACAAAGTCAAGATGGGGATCAAAAAGACATTGCATTTGGTGAAATGCAATACTGAAACCACTGGCTATCATCTGACGAAGACTTAGCTTTTTATTCGCTTTTTTAAAACATGCCCGCATTTGAAAAGGATATATTTTTTCTAATCTCCTGATATCTTGGCAACATCTTAAGGGCAATATTGGCTACTACCCTTAGAATCTAAGTCAGCAGACTAGCCGAATGTCAGGTTCTGGAGGCAGACACGTTCAGCCCTTGGTATCATTACTTGCAGGACACAAACCACTGGTGGAGAATAATGCGAAGATGCAGAGCAGTCTGGTAAGAGCACCGCAAATGAATGAGTGACCAAACAATAAACTGAAAAACAGTAAGGCAAAATGAAAATACAGGAAAACACAGAGGAAACACAGCACAGCACGACACATAAATAATACCGACAACAACACTGACACAATGGGCTTGCAGCACAAGACTCACGTTTCCACCTCCTGCCGAGTAGCCACGCCTGTCCAAGGACCCACACCTAGACTGAACATGGCTATAGTCCAGTTTAACACTGGGGATGAGAACCTGCAGGGTGGAGGTGAGGAATGAGGTGGGAAAACGCTTGGGCTTAAGTCTCTTAAACACTTTGTATACTCCCACTGTTTAAATAGATGTCTGACTCTGTTTGGCGGTACAATTGGACTAGTGGTTTCCCTGTTGCCCAGGACAAACATCACTCAACTGATACGATCACTTTAAGCTCAGAGGAAAAGACAATTTGATCTGACTACATGTCTCATGGCGTGAGCTTAGACAGTCTGTGAGCCTGGGTTATGTACCAAAATGCAACAACTGATGAACCTTTAGAAGCTAAAAACACAAATTGAAAGTTCTTTGATTTGAGGCCACTACTTTAGGGATTGAGGATGATGAATATGTGAGTGTGCTGTGACGTGTGCTGACTCTCTGTAGCTGCAAGGAGAAAAAGCAGGAGTGAGATGCAGACAAAGCAGAGTTGGAACAGTACTGAAACAACAAATAAATAGCTTCATTTTTACACGACAGCACAGCAAAAGCAATGGGGGTTTACACCAGATAAAAAAATGACAGTGCATACACTTCTTACACATTTTGTGAATTAGAAAAGATGAGGACAACGGAGACTTTCGGGTATGTGGCCTCTGAACTGTTTTCACCGCTTAATGAAACACAAGCAGTGCTTTCAAATATACGCACATCTGTTCAAAGAATATGGGAGACATTCAGTCCCAGTTCAAAACATTGCTGGAGCAATGCTAATGTGCCGATGGGCTCAAGGCAACCAGAGACAATAAAGAACATATAAAGTATATCTCATTTAAAGGGTATTTATGATTCGGGGGATCAGACATCCTTTCTTATGCTATATTGAGAATTTCTTTAATATGCAACAGACAGATACAAAGAGGAAGTGTTTTCATTCAGTTCTCAAGTAGCACAAGGTTTTCTGCTGTTACTTCCCTTCAAACATCGGGTATGCGCAAGCGGTCTCATTAAACAGCTCCTGTGACCTATAAATGGACATCGAACCATAATTTTCTACCCACTGCCAGTAAAATGTTACACTATCAATAACATTTTAATAGCTAAATAAAACAGATAATTTATTTCCCTTCTTTAAAAGAGGAATTATTTTTGTCTTTCTTCTTAATGCAACCTAAACACAACGTAGCAAACTAAATGAATAATGAGAGCAGATTATTCACGCTTGTAACACCACAGAATATCCACAAGATATGCAAACCTTGCCTTGCCACAAAGCACCATCACTATAGCATAGCATGTGACCTATTGTATCTCATGTAACCTAGAATTGTGGGATAAACTAGAGTGAGGAAACAAGCATTTTATGTACCCTCAGAAGGAAATAAATGGAGGAAAAAGGGGAAAAAATAAGCAAGAGGATAGAAAGAAAAAGAGCACTCAAGTATGTGTACTAACACAACTAGTGGGAAATTTCTGGGGAAGGAAAAACACATTTAATCTATTGTCGACTCACTATTATTTGTATTATTCTATACGAAATGTAGGACTAGACCTAATACACACAATAGTATGGGATTAAATGTCAAACTAATCACACATGACAGGGATTTTGTGGGGTAAAGTGCTAAAGAAAAGTTAGGCTACAGTATTTATATGGATCCAACAGGACTGCATGTTCAAATATATTTTAGCAGTTTAGATAAGGCTATGGTCAACTGAGTGGATCTTTCTCTTAACCATCAGGTCATTTTTGTGCTAGACAGTCGGCTAAATATTAGAAATAAGTCAGAAGCATGCATCCTCCTTGTTATGTTGTTGTTGGTCGTTCACAATGCCAGTAATATATAACCTATAATACATTTGTCAGCCCTTGAACTATAGGTGAAAAGAGACAACTGTATCTAAAATTAAAAAGCGAGAGCCAAACTACAGTGAAAAGGGGGGTAAAATACAAACTAGCTCACTTCGATACTATTAACCTACCCATATACTGCACAACACAACAAGAAGCAACATGTTGTACACTACCTAAAGAGATACAAATCAAAATATTTATTGGGAATTGGACTAACTAGGATTATATAAGGCATTCACCAATCCTCTTAATGAGGAAGGCAAAGCTTGAAGGGTACATACATTGGCTCCACGAGGAGAGTGCTTCAGATTATCCTTGGAGCTGCACTTTGACAGTGATGGGCTGAAGTCCTGCCTCTTGTTTAAAATATGAATCTATGGAAACATGCAGAGATATATGGACCTCTTAAATGGTAGATAGGAATGACTGTGCATTATCTTAGTATGCTTGATCGCACTGTCTAATACTCTACGGACTACAGGATACTGATGATCAGCATACTGAAAAGAGTGTCAGTGCACACATTTCTATTGTTTTGGAGCATGATTAATACTTTAAAGAATGAGAAATCACAAGGTTGTGTTTTCTTTAACTGTTTTCTGTACCTCTTGCATTCATGTTAAATAAATAAATACAGTTTTTCAATTTTCTTCCCATGAATCATCAATCTGCCAACCAGAGTATTTGTTTGAGTTCTCTTTATGCAAAGTCTCAAGCCAACCCACATTTCTATAAATTTTCTTTCACTTTGAAGCCAGACTTTCTTGTAATGGTCCTGCGCAATAGTTCACCAGGCTTTCCAGAGATCTTTCATAGTTTTAATAAATAATTTCAGCATAAATAAGGCACCTAACTCAAGAGATGGACCCAGGTATTATCGACAAATAACAGACAACTTTCAAAGAATAAATACATAAATGAATTGATAAAATAAATACATTAATGAAATTGTATCTTTAGGTTCTTTCTTACTAGCAGGTTTTCACAAAAAAACATCTCAGCATGGTGTGTAGTGTGTTCTTAAAAAAAATTGAGGAAACTGCACAAGAAGAAGACTATTTGAACACATGAACAGTATCAGAAAGTCAAAATTCCATCATAAACCTGACACATGACCCGAGAGATTCATCTGGTCTTTCAGTTGATCCGTCTACTGTTTACCTATTACTTATAAGAATTGGTCTCAATGAAAGGTTTGTTGCCAAGAAGCCATTCGTAAGGAAGAAAATAACAAACATGATGAACCTACTGACTATTGGTTCAAATAGTCAGTAGGTACAATAGTGAGTGTCTATAGCAATCTCTAAAAATTCTTTGAGGCTTGTAGCGTTTTGATCCACAATGCCATAGCATCTGGAAAGCATTTGATTGGCAATGGCTTCCTTATCCAAAATGAAAACGATCCCAAACACACTGCCAATGCAATAAAAGCATAACCAAATAGAAAAACACACAATGGAACTCTATCAGTCGGGGATTTGCCTCCCCAGAGTCCAGACCTCAACTTTATTGAAGCAATGTAGGAACATCTTGACAGAGATTAGAGCAAAAGGCAGCCAACATCCAAAGAAGAGCTTTGACTGTTCTTCAAGAAGCCTGGAGAACTATTCCTGAACACTACTGAAAGAAAGGTTGCCTTAGAGTTCAGGCTGTGTTGAAGTATAAAGGTGGGCATACTAAATGTTGACTTAGAATTGTACAAACTCAGTTTTTGTTTTTTATACCATATGTTTGCACACATTTCAATAAATCATTGTACATATTTCCCAAATGAGGGGTGGCTTAAGACTTTTCCTCAGTACTGTACAATTTCAACATGACGATCACTAAGATATTAAGAAAAAAAAGAAAAACACTGCCTTTTGATTTTTTGATGTGACTGGTTCGATCCTATGTAAAGCAGCTACGCAAACATGTTCTGCTGCTGCTCTGTGAGGTGGACTTTCTTCAGCACTTTAAAATTCAATAATCAATCAAAAGACAAAAGGCAGCGGCCACGTAATAATTAATTGGCTCTAAAATAGTTTTTTGTATTGTTAATATTAATGGCTCATTTGAATTTAAATTTAATCAATCAAATTACCTTTTCAAGATATTAATGAGTAAAATTACACATAGTAAATGCTTTCTTTTTAATTATTCCACTGGGACAAAGGTTTCCAGACTTTTTATTCAAAGTGCTATAATTAAAAGTGATAAGGTATACCAGCAGGTCCTGCGTCCAGGTCACGCTGTGTACCGCAGACAGACACAGAGTAACAGAGATGAGGCGCAGCACTGACTTCCAGATCAAAGAGGCCCTGCGTTTGGCCTCTGTTGGCCCATTTGGGTCCTTCTGTTTCTATGAGGACAGTCATTAGACAGGTCAGTAGCTGAGTAGAGGCTTGCTATATTGCTATGGGCTGGGGGAGGCTCACTACAGGAGCTGCTTATAGTAAGACTATTTGGATCTTTGAGGGTGCTGTGAATAATAAAAAACAGGTGAGGAGTACACTACCATCATGTCATGTAACTACTGTCTATAAACATTAGCAACACTATAAATGCTGTCACACTAGTTTGGCTTTTTAATTTTCATGAAGTTTAAAAAAGAGATAAAATTATACACTATCTATAATTTTTTTACTACTTCAATGGTACAATAGTGACACTAGAGGACCATTTCAACAATGAATGTTTATAACACTGTACTGTAATAAAGGCTCCAGTTAAATAAATACTTTAATACATCATCTGTTTCATTCATATGTCCTAAAGTTTTTTATTTGTATTTCCATTTTTCTCTTATAATTAACACTCAATAATATTTTCAAGTTATTTGCTTTTGTTAAAACAACCTTCGAGACATAAACAGGAGCATTAACGCAAGTGTTTTTGTAAAAACATGGACTTTGATACCTCTTCAGTTCAACTTCATCAGAACAAAAAACTATGGCCTTAGTGGTACCGTTAAATTTAACTATGTCAGCTTGAGACAGAGCACAATTTAGGGAAATAGAAAAAGAATAAAGAACAAAAGACTACAGTTAAATGTTATGAAGGTAATCTAGACACATATTCAATGCCTACAATACCCACCCACATCTATTAAAGATCATTATATATGATAATTATTTACCAAGCTTCTCACTATATAGCAGCCAAGGCAGGTAAGCAGGTAAGAAAATAAATGGATGGATGGATATGTAATTGTATTATTATAAATGCTTCTGTTAATATGCATCAAGGTGTCTGTTAAATCTAAACTAAAATGTGAAGACTAAAACAATTTGACCGATATGTCAGTAGGCCCGACATATAGCCCGAAATTACAGAAAGTATCACTCTTTATAACTGCTGATAAATTAACATTTTAAAAAACAGAGATGAGACCGGAGAAATATCCTTTAACTATGTTATGGGTGTTGATGGTCCAAAGTTTGTCCACCAGTGCGCACTCTGCAACTTCAAGATCTCAGCTGATCTGATCAGAGTCGAGCAGAGCGTTGAGTAATCCATGATTTGCTGTGATAATAAAACAATGACAAATAACTAGACAAAACAAATGTTTTGTGTGGCTAAAAGAAATGTTAAAGAACATATATATATTAGCTTTTTAAATCACCAAATATCAGTACTGATATCAGTAATTATATTCAGTTTCATTTATGGGCATAAACATAGACCTCTGAACCTCAACAACTTATCAAACTACCATTGAAGACGAATAACGTTTGAGTTTGTCAGCACATAGCCCTGCACTGCATTAATCTATGCTGATTCCAAAAAGAAAAGACTCTGTCTGAAGGCACCATGCTCCTGTGTGAAACAAACACCTGTAATCAGAAGGAACAACTACACAATAAGCAGAATAATTCCCATTAAGGATCAGATATCTGTGCAAATTCAAAAGATGCATTTGATAAATAGCCGGGTCTATCTAACAGGGAGATAACCCCCTAGTCAATGTATCTGCTATCTGTGTTACAGATAAGAAATACACAAAAGCATGAAGTATTCAAAATCACACACAAGCAAACTAACACACAGTGGAGCAAAATCCACACTGAAATATTGGCCAAGCACTTCCACATCCACAGCTAAAATTTCTTCCAATCTGGAATGAGTGATATGACTGTATAATTGAGTATTCACATTGCAAGCACTGATGAAGCTATGATTATGAATAACACTTTGACAAAGCATAAACAGTAATGCTGTACACATGCTAACCCCCCCCTCCACAGAAACTCAAGCGTGTTTCTCCTGCAGATGACAGGCCGGCGTTTGGAACATGATCCCTCCCTATTTTATGGCTGACTGCACAGAGCAGCTCAGAGGCCTGCTAAGTCATAAAGATGCCAGCCAAACACTTAGATTCCTAATCAGGTCATCAGCAAAGGCTTGTAGGAACTGATGGCTACAGACACATTGCTTCCTGGTGCAGTGCTGCCTTTGTGTTTCAGACTCGAGACATTTGTCAAAATGTAAGAAATGTACCCCGAGACACTGTGCTAATGCAGATTCTGTGCAGCAACAGAAAACAAGATTTGTAATTCTGATTTTGCTGAACTGCTGTCTTTGCTTTAGAGAGCCAGGAGGAACGCTTACGGGACACTACTGCTCAGAGTTCAGACTCTCGCTCAGGTGTCAGAGTCATGTCATTTTCTGTTTACTGAAATCTCTAGATGGAGAACTGCTTGGTGGTGAAAAATCACAGGTAAAAATAAAGCTGACATAGCATAAGCTAGGATTTACTGCTTTAAAAATGTAAAAATTGTAAAAAAAAAATTGTATATATATACACATTTTGAAATCATTCTTTAGACCTTTATCTCAGTGTTTATCTTTGGGATAAACTCACAATCAATCACAACAGTGTTAAAATGACTTTTTAACCTGCCATCAGGTGGCAGTCTATATTAGTCTATATTAAACTCAGAGAAAAAGAGCCTCGGTCTACTGTGTTGATGGCAACAGATATATCAAACTGCTTTCATCCATCAGACACAGAGCAACATTTACAGCTCTTGAAGACAAATTTTCTGGAATCTGATTAACGCAAGCTTACTTTTACTTGCACTGACAGCAGAAAGAATGTATGCAAGCTCACTTGCTATAAACTGATATCTGAACTAATGCTTCACATAGAGACAACTGAGGAAGACAGCCACAAAATCAGACAGGGAACTGAAAATGTCTAGAAATGGTAAAGAACTGCTAAGCTGCTGTAGGTCTTGATTCACCATATAAATAGTTTAGATGATAAATCATATGTCCAGTAAGTTTATATATCATTAAAATCAACATTATAAGTTGAAGTACATTTTAGGACAGTCTATCAGGTAAAGGAAAAGTTTACGCTACACTTTACATTGTATACATTGTAAATTTAACCAATGGACACGTGTAATTAAGTGTGATTTTCCTTTTTTCTTATACAAAACATCATTAAGTAATATTTTGAACTCTTTTTTTACGATGATGGACAGGCAAGATTATTCACGAGCTAGCAGCAGGTAAGGGAAACTAAAAGACTTTTAGCGAGGACCTAGAGACAGGAGGAAACATGTAAAATAAGCATCTTAAAGCAGAAGAAAAAGACAGAAGATGTTAGACAAAACCTTATAATAGTATTTATACGAGGAATGGTAAACCAGACCTTATCACAGATCAGTGGTCTGTAAATATATTGTACAGATTTTTCTTGCAGATCCATATGAAACAGTTATCTGACTTAATTTTTTCTTCCTATTGAACTTTTTGTTGTTGCTTTATGGTTCAAAGGTCAAATCCTGGGTAAAATCTGCTAGGAGGCAAGCATTAAGTTTCTTTGCATGCTCAGTATATCTACCTGTATATACCTAATATACTTTTTATTTCTATTACATGTAACTTACTGAAACAAAAATAAAATACATGGCAGCTTCTGTCTCTGAGATCAGTGCAGAAGGGAGAGATAGGAAAAAAGGAAACTACAATAAGCATTAAAATCAAATGTGAAGATGGAAGAAAATTAGCAAGCAGTTAAAAAAAGCTGCAGATTTCTGGACAAAGTAAAAGTGTTACCTGTCCTCCTTTAGGCTGATACTTGATATTCTCTGTGGAGCCAATCTTAGACTTGACATTCTTGAAGTCAGGGAGTGGCTGGTTGATAATACGGAGCTGCTTGGGTGTGGTTGCAGGTGACTTGGGTGGGGTACGGACCACAGCCACCTTCCTCTCCTGACAAATCAGACTGAGGGAGCGTGGGGTCCCGGGGGTCCTTGAAGATGATGAGTAACTGGGAGGAGTTCCTGGGGTGATTGCTGTTGAGCCAGGGGTGCGTGGGGTGGAGTGACCACTGCGAGCTGAACGTGACCGCACTGATTCTGTAACTGGTAAGGAGACACATACAGGTGACGGAGGTGGAGGTGAAGACAAGCTGCAATTCCTTTTATTCCAAATATTTTGAGTCCAAAGCACAAAATGACAATATGGTCTTAACTTAAATCTAGAAATAGTAGAAATGAGTTAATCCGCCAAGGTAACAGTTTTCAGTATCAATAGACATCTAGTCTGTAATTACCTGTCATGCTAGGAGCTCGCCCTGTCCTGTGCTCTGCCCTCATCTCAGTGCGAAATGCTGGAGAAAGGGAAAAATCAAAAGTTTTGGATTTAGTGATGGGGAATGAAGAAGAAAAAGAGGAGTTTTAGTGCTCGCTAATAGTCCAACATAACATTTTGGCTTTGTAATAAAAGTAAATTAAGTATCAATATAAAAAAAACAAATGTTAAAGATGCCAGAAGACAGACAGAAATAGAGCGAGTATGCAAAAATCACTCATTAGCAGATGTCAGCTGGGACTTCTTAAAATAATCAAGCATAAGACCTTATGAGTGTGCTTTTCACTTTCTAGAAATATTTTTCTAAAATTGATCAACAGCAGTAAAGACTGAATTAGTAGCATTTGTCACCGCCTGGAGGCTATTAAGAGTTTAGTTTTAGACAACCTAACGTAAACTAAATGCTGATACTTTGTACAGTTTAGGGGAACTGGACCCTACATGTGGGCCTGCGAGGAGCCGTAGAGCCAGAGCTAGTGATAGAGGTAGAGCTCTCTTCATGGTCATAGGGCCCACGGCGACTCATAAATGAGGTGTGGCGTGGCACTGAAGACCTCTTCTCTGGGCTCCGTGACCCACCATCCTGTTAGAAAACATACAGGGAGTGCATTGTTAGGCCAGTCAGGCAGACTGTGGTTTATCTTTTTAATTCAATGTGAAACAACAGATATCGTATGCAAGCAATATTACAAAATGAAAGCAAATAATATTCATGTATGAAATTTCCAGGACTTGTGCAGGAACCCTGTCACTCTTCCATCCACCTACCTTAGCTATTTGTTTCTGTAATTCTGTGGAGCCCCGAGGCTCTGCTGAGGATGGACGAGGTCTATCTAACGAGGCAGCCGCTCTGGATATGAAGGTGGGGATCTTTGTAAACGGTAAATGATGGGCATGGCACTGAGATGGTACAACAAAGAGGCGTGGTTGGTGAGGCACATGGAAACAAAATAAAGAACACAGGAAAATACCACTGCTACAACATGCATCATGAATGCACATGATCTCATGAATCATGTGGAACAATCTACTATGTAATCTATTAAAGCAGCTCCTCTTGCACATTCATTTTAGTAAGAAACTGAAAACTCATGGGACACGAAAATATCAAACAAATAAACAAAACTTAAGAAGGTGAGGGATACTCTTCATCATGCCCATGCAACAGAAACAGGCTACACTGCAGAGCATGGTATTAGAAGACACTTTCAGTGTGCTGTGATGACATGACATTTAGGAAATATAGAAACCATGTTCTTTTAGACACAATAACTGTCATTACCATGGCGGAGGAGTGAAATGGAGTCACGACCACAGGCACTGGAGAAATGTCACAGGTTGGTTCAACACCCACTCAGCAAAATAAACACTCCAAATGCGTCTGTCTTTACTACTTGTGCAAAAACCCATTAAAACACGCCAAGAAGAGGAAACATTTTACAAAATGTAACCACCATTAATATATTTTCTTCATGAAATATGAACAAAAAACTAATGCAACACTGTTTTCCATGCCTGTGTTAGTGTGTAGATGGAAGGACAAAGCATTTGCTTTATCTGGATGTGATGTGTTATTCTCTTTTGAGATTTTTTTTTTTTTTGACTCAGCAAGTCACCCTAGGAAATAACATCATTTTAATGACTCTACTGATAATTGTTTTTTCCAAATTAACGAGATGCTTTTTGTTTCAGATTCTGCAGAAGGCAAGTTGTGTATTAGCGGTTTCATATTAATAGCAAAAAAGCAAAAGTTTCAAATCCGTTGCACCAAAAACAGGTTCTGCCTGTTTCTAGTGTTCAGTATCCATTGAGTTGCTCTATGCCTTTAATTTAATTTTTCATTCATGCTGACTGCCAGCAGAGTTTTCTTGGAATCTCTCTCCATGTTTTTTGTGCCAGAGGTCGTGCCATTGTTAGGTTTGTTGAGTATACTTACCGATGCTCTGTCACGAGACTGTCTGGCAACGCTGAGAGGCTGACGACTGTCAGGTAGGACCTCTGAGGGACGGAGACAGACAGACAGAGAAGTTCAGGGAAACAAAAATATTTCAGAAGAATTCGTGCGTTAACCTTCGTACATTGAAGGAGAAGGAGTTAGGGCTCTCTAAATGCCCTACTTTGGAGGATTATCCCCATATTTATATCCTTGCAAGAATATGTTCCCATTACATAAAATGTAAAAATTACAGACATCCAACTTTGCATTCTTAAATGTGGCATGGTAAGCGATATGCCAAATTCAATGTTCTATAGGAGCTGGATGTTTCTCTCTTGACAGCTTTGTTCTGCAAAGATTTGGCAAGATATCACACAGAATGGGGGATTTTGTATTATGTAAGGCAACCTTGGAAAAAAAAAATCTAATTGGGGCATTGCAGCAGTATACTGAGCATTCCTCATCACTGACACAGAATTCAGTCCGTCAGGGGAAAATGGAGAGCAAACTGCCTCTGGGTCAGAGCAGCATTAGCAAATCTAGTAATAAGTTAAAGGGTGGCTGTCACTTAGCAAAGTCTGTCTACCAACTGGAAGGTCAGTGGTTCAATCTCTGGTACCTCTGGTCTTCATATTGACGTGTCCTTGGGCAAGATCCTGAGGCCCCCATATTCCCCCGATGCATTGATCGTAGTGATGGTGTGTGTGTGTAATACATAGAAAATGCTTCAAGGCATAGACTATATTAAAGTAGCTTGTAGTAAAAAGTGCTTTCAGTACTCAGAGTGGAAAAGTGCTTTTAGCACCACGGTGAAGATACCACAAGTTGGAAATAGCTAAACTGGATATGTAATTTAAAAGACCATCGAGGTTGTGAAGGTCTATAGTTTCTTTACCGACAAGATTCATTATTGTGACAAGTCAGCTGGACACCAGCAGCTGACAGAGAACCTAGATACAAACTGCAAAAAATGATTTTGTGAAGGAACGATGCATTCATAAAGAATAACATCTTTATGAATGTTAAAGATGTTAAAGAATAAAGAATAACATCTTTATGAATGTGTTAGGAATTAAAGTCTTATTTAAGTTAACAATACTGTAGTTAAGAGGAAGTGTGCTGTGCCTTCTTAGACACATGTATATATGAGCATAGGTCTGAGCACAAACAAATGCTTAAAACAGAGAACACAAGTGAAACAGTACTTGTTAGCTCGGAGAACGAACAAAAAACACAAAAAAAGCAAAAAATACACAAATGAATCCAAAGAAAATATTAATGAAAGTCAATCTTTATTGATGAAACACAAAAATAAATGCATTTGAAAACAAACGACTAATAAAACTAATAAAATTAAACAACCAATAAAACAAAAATGAAGCGGAGGCGAGACAGGGAATGCTGTTGTGGTGACTGTCCTGCAGCAAGCACCAGCTGTGTGACAGACCAAGGCAACGTGTCACCTGTGGTTATCCTCCTGGGGCAGGAGTGGTGCTGGATAGGACGGGTCTGGCGGACTGCTGCTTTCCCTGCAGTCCTCTTGGAGGGGGATTGAGTCCGAGTCTCCATTTTTTTGGCAAGGTCAGCCTTCTTTATCACTGCTGCATTATCAGAGAAAACAGGACCAGTGACAACAGCAGAGGAGTGCAACCACAGACAGAGACAGTCATGTTATAATATGGAAAACACCACAGAAAGCCTGTGTATGGTTCATGCAGACTGAATATTAGCTATCTTTTCAATAAGAAAGCCTGTATACAAAACAGTCAGATGCACAAATGCTGTGTTTGAGGAGCAGCTGACTTGAACATTATTTAACAATGATTATTGCTTCAATTATTGACATTATTTTAAATACGACGAAAAATAAAATTACAATAACCTTTTTTCTTCTTGAGTTCCTCTTTGGGGATGTAGGCAGGTTCTTTGCGGGTAGGTTTGCGTTCTGGAGTCGAGATTCGTCCCTTAGGCCGCCCCCCCTTAGTCTTGGCTTTAACAGGCTTTTCCTGTTTCTCTGTCTTCCGCTGTTGTGCTAGTTTGTTCTGGACCACAGCAGGTTTTTTGACCGGACTAAACATCTTGGGCAAAGGCTCAGTGTGCTCTGTTACCATACTCTTATCGTCATCTGCAGTGTGGAAAAATAGGGCATGAGACATTATTCAGTTTGTGTATTTGAAGCTGACAAGAGCGAATAAAAAGAAGAAACAAAAAAGGTCATCTCACCTTGAGTGTCAACCCAGGAGCTGTCCAGAATGGAGTCATCCATTGTGGTTTCATCTCTATCATAGCTTTCTGTTGGTCCTTCTGTTTCTATGGTCTGAGCCTCCCTCTCGGGGGAGCCGGGAATTTCAGGAACATCTCCCATTTCCTCTAAACTGGCAGCCTCTATGTCCGCTTCCTGAGCCAGCTCCACAGACTCTTCTTCTTCCTCCTCTTCTCCTTCTTCTTTCTGGGCAGCAACGCAAACTGCTTCAGCCTCAGGTGGGGCAGAGAAACGAACGCTGTGGCCCGGCTCTTCGGCTTCATCAATGGTTTGAACCACAGTAATGAAATCGTCTTCAACTGTCACCACAGATTCAATGGCAGCATGAGCCTCGGGTATTTCCTTCGTCACGTCGCCTTTGTCCTTCAGCTTCTCAGCCTCAGCAGGCTTTATTGCATCAGCTTTTTTTTGTCTTGCATCCACTTCAGGCTGGTCTGCAACTTTTGTGTTCATCTCTTCCTCCTTCTCACGCTCTTCCTTCTCTTTCAGCTGCCTTTCTATAGTTTCTTTCTCTTCCTTCTCTCTCAACTCCTTCTCTATCCTTTCTTTTTCCATCCTTTCTTTCCTTTCTCTCTCCTCTTGTTCCATCTTTTCCCTCTCTTCTCTTTCTTTTCTCTCCCTTTCTTCCTTTTCCTTCTTTTCTCTCTCCTCTCTCTCTTGCTTTTCTTGCAACTCCTTTTCTTCTTTCTCTTTCTTTTCTTTCAATTCCCTCTCCTCTCTTTCTTTCTGCTCTTTTTCTTGTTTTTCTTTCAACTCCTGCTCCTCTTTCTCTTTCTTCTCTTTCTCTTGCTTTTCTTTCAACTCCTTTTCCTCTTTCTCTTTCTTTTCTTTCAACTCCCTCTCCTCTCTCTCTCGCTGCTCTCTTTCTTGTTTTTCTTTCAACTCTCGCTCCTCTTTCTCTTTCTGCTCTCTTTCTGTCTTTTCTTTCAACTCCCTCTCTTCTTTCTCTTTCTGCTCTTTCTCCAATTTCTCCCTCATTTCCTGCTCTTTCTGTTCTTTCTCCTTCCTTTCTGTTTCTTCCTTCAATATCCTCTCTGCCTCTTCTTTCTCTCTCCTTTTCTGCTCTTCTCTCTCTTTCATTTCTTGTTCTTTCTTTTCTGCCTCTTCCTTGATTTTCTTTTCTTCCTCCTCTGTAAGTTTCTTCTCGACTGCTTCTTTCTCTTGCTCTGCCTTCATTTTCTTTTCTGGATCTTCTCTCTCATCTTTGTTTATGCCTAACACAGGTGAAGCTGCTCTTTTCGGGGAGCCATACAATTCTCTTTGTTTAAGTTTGGAAGGTGAGAGCACTGGGGAGAGCAGCTTGTCATCATCGATGTTACTCTCCACAGATGAGGCAGAGGAAGTTTTAACAGGCCTGGCAATTCGGTCCTTGGCCACACCAGTCAGCTGGTACACATCTTCAGCGTCCACTTCCTCATAGGCTTCCTGGTGCACCAGCTTCACCTTCTCTCGAAGCTCCTGCAGCTCTCGCTCCTCCTCCAAACTGAGAGGCCTGTCCTCCATCTCCAGTTTCCGGATCTGCCTCTCATAGTCGGCAATCTCGGTTTCTGACGCTGAGCCTTCACCGCTGGCTTGCCGTTCGGTCTCGCTCACTGACCTCCCACCTTCCTCCAGTGTCACAGTGACAGTTGGTGTCACAAAAGGCTCACAGGGCTGAGCAAGTGGTGTCTCGCTTACAGAGGTAATCATCTGATCATCCTCTTTGCTCTTTTTATTTTCTTCAGCTGAATCTTTTCTCTCTTCTTCTTTCTGGTCTTTTTCTTCAGCTGCATCAGCAACTCCCGATGGCTGTGTCTTATCCTCCAAAGATACATCTCTGACTGCTAATTTTCTTGCCTGCTCAGCTACCTTTTCCTCCAGGACAGACGGGGTGAAGACTTGTGCAGAAGTGTCTGTAGGGCTGAACACATCTGCAGGGGATGGCATGGGCCCTGAATATTCACTAAATACACAATAACCCATTTCTTCCAGCTGGCTCTCACTCTTTCTAGCTCCAGGACTCTGTTCCCCTGAAATTAGGCTAGACAGTGGGTCATAAGTTAAGGCAGAAGAATCAGATTGAATCGACTTCCTCCGAATGATTTCTGGGTCACTGTTTTCTGATTGCAGTCCCGAACGGTTACCAGCAAGGTCAAGCATTTCGGGCAAGTCTTGTGCCATTACTGTGCCATTTTTATATGCATTCTTGGAAGGCTCAGGAGATTCTGGCGATTCCGGTTCAGGACTAGGTTTTGGAGGCTGCTCTGTGATCCTTGGAGGAGATGAGGAGTCTGAAGTAATGGAAGCGGCTGTCTCAAGTATGAGTGGAGGGAAAGATGGTGGCTTATCTGCAGATGGTGTAGTAACTGGAAGGTAGTCTGCTGACTCATCTAAACTTCCACTGGTATATGACATGATATCTGTGGCCAGTGGGGAGAAGTTTCTTTGTTTGCCTTGGCCACTTTGATCCATTGCTCCTATGGTGATGTTAAGTGAGTAACTCCTCTGCTCTAAGGCAAGTTTACCTGGGGAAAGCCTGCAGTCATTACTCCTGTCAGGAACTGTAAATACCCTAGTGTCTTCTGTTGTACTTTTTTTAGCTTCAGGTTTATCTTGAGCTTCAGCAAGTGTGCTGTAGCTGATCTCAGGAGAACTAGTATCATCAGTACTCTTCTTTTCACCAGCTCTACTCAGTTCGTAATAACCCTCACCTTTACTGTGAGGACCTTCACTAACTTCCATGGTTGATGTTTCAAAATAGGCTGACATGCCAGATCTGTCTTTTGTGTCACTTGTTGAGTCTCCTGCTTGAACTTTGGCTCCCACTGATGTGAAATCAGCAGGAGAGCTGATGCTGCTGAACTCCACCACCTCCACTGATGGCTGCTTCTCTGACACTGTAATCGGCTCGCCATATGTAGGCTGAAGTGTGAGCGATCTGACGGGTTCCTTGGCTTGACTTTGAACATCTGGGGGTACAAAGGATGGCATATCCATGGTGGGACTCTCTGGTACAACTCGTTCACCAGCAAAGAACCCTTGGATCTGGGGCTCATAAAACTCCTCTGGGCGTTTCTCTGATCCAATGCTGTCAGGGCTCATGGATCCACTGTCCTGCTTGTCTGTCTCCATCTTCAAAGCTGAAAGGATATCTGTAAGTTGGCTGTTCGATCATTACAGAAATGTATTGTTTTAGCATGCTGTGAATGAGATATCTATTAAGCCAGGGTCTGGAAAAGCTATGACAAAAACAGGCAAAGCTCTCCTCAGAAACTTACAGCACAATGGTACGGCCATCAATGAAGAAGTACGGCGAGATTATGCGGTCCACCAAGTCACAGATGGGTGATAAAATGGGATGGTGGCGTGACGGAAACCAGCATGAGGCAACTGTGATGTTGATTTATGGGAAACAAGCAATAACAGATGGGAGAAATATCCATGCTGACCTTCAAAACCATCAGATACCAAGTGAAATAGCATTTCTGTCATTCAGTAAAATCAAATGTTTAATCAGTTTGTCAAGTTTAAAGCTTTTAATATTTAAATAGTTTTCACTATTGTAAAAAGTCTAGGGTTTAAATGTTCAGATGTCAGTTTATTAGCACAATCATAGAAGAACTTTACTGGTAAATGACAGATAAATGCTATATGCTATCACCAGCTAAAGGTGACAAAAACAACCCAAAAAAAGAGAAAGAATTTGGAATTAAGCTGATACAGAAATGCATTTGATGAGATGGTTTTACCAACAACTGCACCACACTGAACATGAGACAGCCAACACAAAATCCCCTGCAAACTCTGTACTCAGATTCATGATACCAATGATTTATGCACGTGTTGCAGGAATGAATCATGGCTACAAAACTGCGCACAGCACTGGCATACCAGCACTAGGCAATGTATAAACACAATGAAAAATCTGGAAGCTTATAGCAGGTGGAAAAAACAAAACCAGCAACCGTCACGATTAGCATCACTTCACTTCATCATACCACTACGAAAACGGCCGGCCCCGAAA
Organism: Oreochromis niloticus; assembly: GCF_001858045.2. NCBI lineage: Eukaryota > Metazoa > Chordata > Actinopteri > Cichliformes > Cichlidae > Oreochromis > Oreochromis niloticus. The sequence goes on along the minus strand of NC_031987.2, from coordinate 12,670,627 downwards.
ACCACAGCAAGTAAAAGAAAATATAAGCAAAAATACACAATAAAACCAGGTTAAGTTAAAACAATGTGGCTTTTTTTCACCAACAAGCCTGTGTTGCCTTGCAGCCGCAGCAGAGCGCAGGGAGGATTACTTGCCATTCCACTTGAATTATAATGCTTATAAGTTATACATTTCCTTTGTACACATCTTGCGTTCTTATACAGTGGGCAATGCAGTAACATGCAGGCAGGGAGAGCAGAGGGCAGGACACACCTGTCTCAGGGCTCTCCTCACCCTCTGCTTCCTCCTCCTCTCTGTCCATAGAGCTCTCTGCAGTAGCACTAGCTGCCTCAGCCGGCTCCAGGTCTAGATCCTGGGCCTCGTCTATGCCCTCTGCCTGCTCTAAGGGCTCAGCTTGGGGGCTGTCCAGCTCGGGCTCTTCCCCACTCCACTGCTGCTCATCAAGAGCTGCCTCGGACTCTGCTGCCTCTGCACTCTCCTCCTCATCTTCCACCTCCTCCTCGTATTCAGCTGTAAGAGCCTCCATGGTCTCTTCTTCCCGAGAACAGGGTGAAAGGGGGACACATTAAGACTACAGGCAACACAGACTTGGGTTATGTGAGAACACAACTTATGACGGGACACTTTCAGCTCTAGGGAAAGATGGCCTAAAATATTTATTTGTTCACACATATATGTACATTACACATACAGTACAGACTGCTGTTATTTATGTGTTTTTTGTTTTCTTTTTATCATGTTAGAGGAATATGTTTTTTCCCCCCAATATCTCTCTTTTTTAAACAATTTTTCCAGTCCATAAGCAAATCCTTAACAGATACCGACCTTTGATCATTTACGACTAAGGTCAGTTGTTTAGTGGTAAAGATAACATTGAGGAAACAACACTTCATGGCTTAACATTGCATGGACAGGATACTATATATGCATACCGAAGCGTAGAGCTGCCACCCAGGCAAAAGAAAAATAGAAGTATATCACGTTATAACATGAAAAGTTTATTGTTCTAACAAGATACTTTTCATGTTTGTACAATATACTTTTCACGTTTGACCAACATAATATCACGTTATTACAATATACAATATACATAATGAAAAGTATCTTGTTAGAACAATAAACTTTTCACGTTATAACGTGATATACTTCTATTTTTCTTTTGCCTGGGTGGCAGCTCTACGCTTCCGTATATGCAAGTAAATGAAGGAACACTGTAATCATTTGAGTGAAATGAGAGTCAGCTGCAGATCCACCGTGACAATGTCACATCTTTCTAAGGATTTGCAGTTGATCATACAAAGTGGTTGCTAATACTCATTAAATATGATCATTTACATTAGTTTACACTAACTACAAGTTAATAAATGTCTTCAGTATTACACAAATTTCAGGCTGCTGCGACCATCACACAGATGTTAAGTTCAGCTGAGATCTGTGATTCCGAACAACGACAGTAAAATATGTCCCGTAAGATAACTTCTGAATCCCTAAGCTATGGGAGTCAAGAGTTCTGGCTTTTCATTTCATTTTAATTTAATATCTCTGGAGAAAGAACTTTCTTTCCTGTACTCTTTTGAGCAAGAAAAAAAAAATCAGCAGCATCAGGAAAGTTTAATAACTGAGACAAGTTGAATCGGTTCGAGATGGGCTCTTGGTTTCTCTATATTACTTTTTTGTATATTACTGGATAGGGATTTGGATTCTGCCATTAGATTTCCAAAGATTTATTATGCTATTTTTACAGCACCTTCACAGCATCACAGTCATACTAGACTTTACACTTCTCTTGTGCTGAATGACTGACAAACTTGTTAAAAAATGCCAAAAAAATAAAATGAAATCAGCTGATTATTTTTAGATTGGTTTGCTTTTTTTAAAGGTTTTTTTTAAAGGTTTTTTATTATGTTTACTGATGACCCCGAATAACAAGAACAAATGAATGGAATGATTTTTTTTTTATAACAGAGTTGATAATGGGTGTTTATTAAAAAGGCAGAAGGGCCTCATAAGACTGCATGTGCATGACGTCCACATTTCTGAACCACAAATGTGGGTGAAAATGTCTGAGCTGAAAGTCTTCCTTGTTGCCACAGTGAGAGAGAGTGTAAAGGTAGGTACGGATGGGTTTAGAGGGTCTGACATAGCACAGTATGGTTTAGGGGATGAGAAGTAGTCTGGAGAACAGAACCAAAATACATCTCTGGGTCTCCAAGACATCTATGAAAGGCTTATGGTCATGTTCCACAAGTCAGACTTGCACGGTGATCTTACTGATGAGCGAATGGCAATAAAACACTGTTATTTATATAACTACTTTGAACCATCACTACTATGTGTTAGAGTTAACGGCATGGCAAACACGGATAGCAATGGGCTTGGGTAAAAGAAATTTAAAACAGAAGAGAAATATGGCTGTTAAATTAATATGCTGTTTTGATTGAATAACCAACACGAGGACACACAAACGCACACAAAGACAGACGAAGAGACGAGCTGACGGACGGAGAGACGGAAAGACGAAAGGAGAGAGGAATGGGGGAAGGGAGTCAAATCACAAGAGAGGAGAGGAAAGAAAGAGAAAGAAGATGGAGGGAGGGGGGATGGCAAAGAGGAACCATGCGTGGTTCACCTTCAATCTGTCTAAAGGCCACGGCTTGCCCTGTGGGGCGAGAGCCCGAGTGCGTCCACTCTGGGCTGAACAATGGGTGCTCATAGTACTCCTCTTCGGAGTGGTAGGGGTCGTCCTCGGGCACGGAAACTGAGATGGAGGGGGCGAGGAACTTGCACCTCTCACGAGAATTTTGGAAGCGGCGGAGAGGGCCCGCCTCCTCCTCATCCCCTACATCTACAAACAAGACAGACACAAGGAGAAGAACTGCAGGGAAATCTGGACACGAAGACTGAAAGAGAGAGTGAAAAGGATGGAGAAAAAAAGATAAAGGAAAAGGGAGAAGAAAGCAAAAAACTGGAAAAAACACCAAAGAATGGCCATCTTAAAAGTAACTTAACATGCAATATAAGATTTTTTTCTATAAGGAGCTTTGGTCCAAACTTTTTCATTTGGTCTCGACTTTATTATTTCATCAGCCTTAAAATTTAAACTTGATTAATAAACAGTTCAAATGAACAACAAACAGTCACTTTGCACATGAAACTTTTTGGGACTGGTCAAACGGCAGAATTAAACTCTATAGATATGACCAGGAAAATATATTCTGCATTCATTTTATCCTTATTGATTTAGCTACTGATACTAGACTGAACAGAACTGAAAGCAGAGCGAATATGGGCCCAGCTATGGTCTTTTAACTTTTACGAAATGATAAGTAACCAGCAGCTTCAGAACAATTTTTGCCTGACTATTTAAGATGGACATTTTTTGCAGTGAAAAGAGAGATAAAGCTTGAAGAGAAACCGACAAAAGAAACAGAAAGAGTCAGCAGAGAGGGGAATGCCAAAGAAGAAGAAGAGAAAACTTGTTTGAGAGCAAGAGAGACGTAACACACAGAGGACAATGACAAACAGACAGTGACAAGCAACTCAAGATAACAAAGCTTTGGGGGCCAGCCATTCTTTGAGAGCAACAAAACGGGCATATTGTATCATTTGTGAAAGATATCTGCTTCACATACGAATGATTCAACCAAAAATAAAATACATACAACATTAAAAATAAACAGCTACAACAGTTATAGCACTAATACAGCAGAAGTCGCTAACAAACCAGTAATGTTTTGTGGGGGTTTTAAAAGCCACAGTAAGAACAAACCTCAACACTAATACAAACTGCTCAGTCCTGTCAAACACTCCACCTACAGTAAGGAACCTACATCCCAACAAGCTTTACAGCTGTTTGTCATGAGCACACAACACATAACAACACATGTCACAAGACTTTGCAGGCCCTAACCTTTTAGTTTTAGTTTTATAGCCCAGTCACTGCTTAAAAAAATTAGGTCAAACACAAATAATCAAACTTTATCACAGCTCTAACTGGGATGTTCAAAATCACAGAATAAATCTACACTGTGTGATTCAGAAAATGTAAACTAAATGTAAAGTATTTTATGTATGCAAACGACATTCATCATCTTCCATTCTCAAGTATAGATTGCATTTCTACATTGGGAGGGGCTTTTTAATACCCACTTTATTAGCTTTTCTACACCCTGCTGCAGCTTTCTTAGTCCTTAAATGTATAATTTGTATAAAAAGAGCTAGATTTCTGTCACCTATAGCCACAGCCAAAGACACAGTGTACAATGACCAAAAAACACAACACAATGATTAGACAGGCAAAACTGAAGACATAACTCAAGTAAAATCACAAACAACAAGAAATCAGAGGGTTACCTAAATTGGCTGTCATATTAGTGTGTAGAAGACAGTGAAATGAGGAGGTTAGAAAAGGAAATGGATGGAAAGGATGACAAAAAGAGTGCACTTAGTAGAAGTGGAGTGTTCATGCATGTCAGTGTGTCTTTGTCAGGATAAATGGGGATGATAATGAAGATATTCATTTTATCTGTTTCAGGCATACAATGATGACACATATGCAGTATTCCAAAAGAAATGGATGACAGGAAAAAAGGAGAAGATGTTTCTGCTTATAGCAGCTTAAGTAGATTTTCTGAACGTTTATCAATGTGTGGTTCATCCCCTTTAGGCAGGGCATGTCCTGAGAGGTGGGGAACTTCCAGTGCAAGCATACACCAAGACCCAAGTCTTGGTGGTCATATAGCATCAGAAGCCACAGTCAAAAGAAGAAGTCTCTCTCTTTAAGAGACATACCGAGTATGTATTTATATTCTTGGCCTACCTTGTTCTAGAGGTCCAAAGTGCTCTGCAGCAGGTGAGGGGGGAGGCGAGGGAGGCAAATTGGTGGTGTCTTCAACTAGAAAGTGTGACAGAGATAAAAGACTGAAGTTATAAAAAAAAATAAATCACATGTTATAAAGGATACTTTCCACTAGCAGAAAACACTTCTTGCAAGGTAACATGCCTAGCATGTATACAAAGCATATAACTGCTCATTTCCATTTTCAAATGCATTTTTACAAGCAAAAAAAGAGTAAAACATTGCGTAGTGGCAGAATCCTGTAAAAAAAGTGCTGTGAATAAGCAATAGCTTTGTATTTTTCTGTTTAAATAGCAGAAAAAGAAAGGCACTGCTAAATATGAACTCTGGCCATCCAATCAGTACCACATCTGGCAGCCAAACAGGATTTGCTGTCCAACCATTGCTTAAATCATCAGTTAATACCAGTGAGTGCATATTTCCTTTTAGTTTTAGTTTCAGTGTCAGTTGCTCACAGTTTTCACTGCAGCAGTAGTTAGAAACAATTTAGTCTTTTTTTTTTTTTTTAATCACAGTTATAAACTGCACGGATCATATATCATTGCTGTACATATAAACGGGCTGTTACACTATGCTTATGCACATTTTACTCCTGTTATGAGTATTATATACGTGGCTGTTCCCTGCTTGATTCTGTCACCAAAGACGGGGGTCAGAGAGTAAGAGACACGCTAGGCAACGTGGGAGGTGAAAGTGACTAATTAAAGGATGAAGGTATGAGCTACTCTTGTTACTACAGGTACACTGTTCCATGTAAATGTTTGACAACCAGAAGCGTGGTTTTCAAGTGTGCAGGTTATGCGACTAATTAAACAAAATATACAACTGGTCTACTGTTTATAAAGAACTACTAGAGTTGCTGAGGGAGACAGACATTTCTGTGTCTCCAACATATTCGCTTTTGCTGCAAAATGTTTTTAACGTTCTTCAATTAGCGAGTCTTTTCAGGTTAGTAACAGTCTGCTATATTGCTGCACTGTTCACTTATTAAACAACCAGGTATAACAATAGGACTAAAGACCAATAATTTCAGCTGCCTAGCAGATGGATTAGGTGCTCCGACTCCTGAAATGCTGCTTTTAGGCATCTGGAGACATGTCCTCTGCACCCAGGGCCTGCAGGGATAAGGTCCCATGTGAACAGGGGACCGCGTATTATATTTTTCCAATTGCTACTGCTGTGCAGCACCATCAAAGAACACATGTGCATTTTTATATCTCACCTGATGGCAGTCTTTGAGTCTCCTGCTCTCCCTTCAGTACTGCCACTGCCTCTGCTGTCACTTCCTGTACAATCCGGGCTGACACTTGCTCTACCCAGACACAGACAAACAAGGTCAATGCAATATTATTAAACATGTTCCAACCAGACTAATTCTCCATCCATTTTGCTTTACAGTAGCTCTTTCATGTCACTCAAAATGTGAGACGAAAGGCAGCATGAGGGGGCTGAAATTGTCTTCATAACACCAGCAATACCATGTCTGCTAGTGAAGGCTGCAAGTGTCACCATGGGAACACAACATCCTTTACAAAAATGCAGACACAAAGTATCAAAAAATACCTGTAATACTTTCTCTATTTTCATCACGACAAAGGAAATTTTACATTTCAATAACACACAGTAACATTTATAAAAATACTGTCAAACCTAAAAGTAACATAAAGAATAAAGAATGCAACAGATTTTTACATAGAAATACAAGAATGATACCGCAATGTGTAATACTGTCAGTTGTTTACTATTGTTTTTGATTTTTTTAATTAGTTATCTTTACACAAAATCTATCCAGTTCTGTCGGCACTGACTTTTTTGTAATTGAACTATCATTCTGAATTAATTTCATTATCCAGGAAAGAGTGCTGTCTCAAGATGCAGTTCAAAGATGGACCCAACTGCAGGCCAGAACAAAAAAAGTGAGCTTTAAAGCTGTAAGCTGGTAAAACAGTCCAGAATGGAAGCAAATACGGAACTGATTAAACCACGAATATAAAAAACCTGACAAAAAGCAGGAACAGGAAGAGAATGACAAAGAGGGAGGTACACAGAGGACTAATTGGGAATAGGAAACAGAACTTAATCAACACAATAAACAGAGAGAGAGTGAAACAGCAGACATGAGAGGAAAACGAGCCACAAGAATAGAACATAAATGAACAAACTGGCAGCGGGAGGACCGAAAGGCGATAGGGAAACACTGAGGGAGCTAAACACAGGTAACAAACTCAAACTAGGAACTAAAGCTGAATAAAAGCAACAGTAGAGCAATCCATTATCCTAACCAGTAGTCCAGCCCCATAATAACTCACCCCAACACTAAAAATTAACTAGACCTGGAAGGATAAAGATACTGGAAATACAATAAAATCACAAACAGGAAACTAACAATAATCAAAAACTTTGAACATTAGAACACCAATGAAACCAAACAGTAAATATTTAATTTAAAAAATAATCCAAAAGCTCCAAACATGTGGCCAAACCCAACGAGAGTTTGAAGCTGGGGCTCTATAGTATATATCTTTACAACTAGCTTGGCACTTACATATACAGTAATCATGACAGTCCATAAAACATTTAATATATACTGACTTACCTTTAGATTGAACTAAACTACTCATGCTTCAGCACCTGGCCATGACAGTTTAGTACCGTTTGGTATTTATATATCAGAAAGCCCAGCAACAATTTTGCTTTAGTGTCCATTAGCAAAATGAGTTCCTGATACTATAATGTCAAATTGGATTTATTGCAAGTTTAGATAAACTCTCTGCAATTCTTTTTTTTTTTTTTTTTTACCAGCTATACAGTAAATGCATTTTATCTTTCAAAAGAAAAGAAAAAAAAACAATGTTAGATGGTAATACTAGTGTTAGCATTTAGCAAGAAGCTGTCAACACAATATGCCCGTCTAACACTTGTAGGCAGCAGGTGTTAAATAACTACAGTATAACAGGAAAAGCCAGCGTGCACACAGTTTTCAATTGTAACGAAGGGAGTAAGTCTGTGACAGTTATGTACTCATGCGCTAATATAGTGTTATCCTAAATCAGGACACACAAAAAAGGGCACCATTCGAAACTGGTCAAGCAGTCTGCATTCAAGCTTTCATCAGTCTGCCTGCATGCATGTATGAATCAGTGAGGACTGCAGAGTTTTAAACAAAACCATCATTTCTATAGTAACAGCAGTTATGTATGGCTTGATGGCATTGTGATGTTTTTTTTACTGTTGCCGTTTAAGAACCTTTTTCTTTCCAGCATCACCCACACATCAACACACACAAGCTGGCAGGCACACACACACGCACACACACGCAATAACCCACATACATTCACTTCTTCCGGGAACACTTAACACAGCCCACTCACCAACTCAAAGCCGCCATTTCCCATTTTCAATAGCAAAGTGCAATAAATGTGTACCACCTTTTTCACTGCTTCCAGGCAAAATCCTTTCATCTGATACTAAAAAGTAGAAGAGAGGCGTCCTCGTCAAACCTGCTCAATGGTTGTAACATCAAACAACAGCCCCTAAAGCTAAAAATTGGCATTAAAAAAAAGCCTGTACATTTTTGTGAATGGTTTAGAACCACACTGCCTTTGTGCCATTTTTTTTATTTTATTTTTCGACATTAACAATTGCAAAGATGATTTTAACACTGAGAACGACACATTTTATTCAAACTAATGCTTGGCACAAAATTCCAGGTACGTTCATGTAAGGCAGCCACTTACAAATGTCCTTACAAAGTTTCCCAAAGCAAGCATAAAGATTTACTGAAGATAGTGCAACTATTACAGAATAGGGAAGTAGCTAAATTGCATGATTGCCAGATTCAAATGAAAACTAAAAAATATGGAAATGTCAACTTGACTACTAGAGCAGTATGGAATTTATGTGTAAAAAAACAACCACTTTTTGGGAAATCGTGGATTTTTGTGTGTGTGTTACAAACAAATCTAGACAAATGCACAATGACAAAGCATTAGCACTGCAAAAAAAAACCAACCTTGTCACATCCATAAAGCCAGCTGGCACTGATGAAAACTAGCCTTGTATGGCTGTCTCAGCATTCTCTGATGAAGTGATGTCAAATGACATAGCAGCCTGTCTGTCACTGGCTGTGACAGCAGAATCTATCTTACTACATCACTAAACAAAAGTAACACGATACATATACACAGACCTGCTCTCACTGTAAAAGAAAAGCATGCATTACCTGTATGACAGGCGACCGAACCTCTGAATGCTCCGTCTTTGAGCAGAGACTGTAACTGGAAGCCCCAAAGTCGATGCAAGGCACAAACAGTGCGCCACACAGAGGCACACACACACACACACACACACACACACACAGAGGGCACAGAGAGAGCAGGAGTGATGTTTGGCATGATACCAGCAGGCACCCAAAATGTGTAAAGCAAGTGGTTGCCATAGCAACAGACCAGTGGGCCATTGACTTGGGTCCATACGTAATTCAGATGCGAGCATCCTGTCATTCTGTTTCAGCCTCCATGTCTAAAGCTACCAATCAAAAGAAACGATGACTTATTTCCTTTTTTTTGATACATGATGCAAGTCTGAGCAATTTCTATTTTTAAATTGTCTGATGAAGTAAAATAAATGTTAATTGTTTTCATTTTCTCAATGAAACCGAAAACCAAGTGGAACAAATTTTTTGTTTGTAGCTATACAGAACAAATATTTTAACAATTTTTTTTCAAAACAAAGGTTAAATTAAACCTCTGTTTTCATAGTGGTGATAACCTTAAACTATGTAATATAGTTAAGTAAGCCAGGAGTGACAGCTAACAGCTAACATAAGCAAGCTCAGTTTGTAGCTGCGTAATAGGAAACAACAACCTTCACAAAATATATTATCCTTGGCAATTAGACCAATTAGTTTTTGCTTTCTTAACCCAACACATACAGACCTGACATACACATGTAGTGGAAATATGGCAGGGCAATATGGCCAAAAATATTTATCACGATATACATTTGAAAATTTGCGATAACAATATAACTTACGATATAATCGGCACGAGACAAAATACTTTCCAACTCCACAACTTTATTAGTGCAAACCCCTCCCCATCAATGTATTTTCACTTAAACATGCAGCTGTTTATTATGTGCATTAAAGCTATATAAAAATTTAACAGTGCAAATGCAAATTCCTTGCTGACAGTTTAACCAAAAGGCATTTCCAGTGGAAATTGGCCGACATATCCTGAATATAACCATGTGTAATATCCACAAATTTTAAAAAGAGGTTATACACACACAGTGCGGTAATATTATGTTGAAGCACAGTACATGTTACTCCACGAGGCTCCTGACTACCCGTAATGCTTCGACAATCCATCAAGCGGTGCGTACTAAAACATTTTTTCACAGATTCTGTGTGCCGTGTACCACATAAAATCGGTTCGGTAATAAGGATGGCCCGCTTGCATGCTCTACCAAAAAATGTGTTTTGGTGTGTATCTGATGGACGAAGCCAAACCAGTTCCGCACCACTGAAGTTTTTACAAAACAATTTTGGTTCATCTGTTTCATTCAACGATCCACTTTCGCCCTTCTCATTCTGCGTCGCTGCCATGCTTTTTCGGCCATGTGCGTATGGAAACAAAGGCAGTGCGCATGCACGATTTACCCATATTCTATTGCGATATTCCATTTTCTTATCATTGCCTAACATTATACCGGTATTACCGTGAACGGTATGATATGGCCCAGCCCTAAGTGGAAATATTTTTAAAAATATCCTCTCTGATGCTGCCAAACATACTGATTTAGGCTGTTGCTATGGATGGACATTAACAACAGAAAATCTTGTCCAGGATTCTTGACTCTATGCCCAGTTATTCACATCAACGATATAAATGACACAGACATCAGCCAAAGCAATAGCCCTAGCATAACACCAAGGCTTCCTTGATTTATGTAAGCCAAGCACTCCCTGTAATGAGCTCAACAACCCTTTGTATTCTTTCTGTTTCTATTAAGTCTGACTCTTTCTCTCTCTTCATCTCTTTCTCTTGACCACTTGTAGAATGGCCGACTGGCTTTTTCAACTTTGTTTCAAAGGAAAGTCAAGAGGGCAATTTCATGCTTCGGTAGTTCTTGTTGTGTCTGAAGAGCTTTTCACAGGGAGAGAAGGCTCACCAAGTGCCAACATCAGCCCTTCTGCCACCTTTCCTACCCCACTTATCCCCCAGACTGCTCTGTTCTGTAGCAATGCTAATGTCTGCTGACAAGATGCTCTGCAGTAAACACAGCTTTGGTTACACAGCTGCGGAGAGAATGTCATATTTAAACGGAATGCACTGTGTTAAAAGTATTGATATACTCTTAATTAACATTGTTATAGACCGGCATCTATGAAAGCTGGTATAGAGGAGGAATTCTACTTGATATTTTCAGTTTTCACAAATTGACTTAGTCCATTTGTAACTACAGGCTACCCTTATTAGCCATTATGTAAGAATAATGGTAGCCATTACTATTCCACTGATAATAGAGCTATTTGTTGGTCATCTGATTTTAGAGACATCCTCACATTAATCTTATGACCTTGATGGATCATTCATTCACTCAAATAACAGGATATCCCATCAGATTATTCCCTCTGAATCCTGCATGTGACTGGATCAGATTTGCACGGGTCTGTCAAGCTGACACATTATAATCCCTAAACTCCTGTGAGATCAATTTAATCTCAGTGACAGGTGAAAACTGCACACACTGGAAGTATACAAGTCATAAAGACAAAAAAAATAATCAGATCTGGAAAGGGTCACTGACAATTTCATTTCCATCACAGTAGGTATTTGATTCACATATTTTCTGAAAATCTGGAAATTCACTCGTGACACTACAGGGAGCAAAATATTTTATTCACAGGCATTAACATATTAATTTTTAAAACCATATTTAATATATTCAAAGGACATTGGTAAAAATGTGAACTGACTTAAGGGATTAATTAAGCACAGGATGTCAAACTGGAACAAAGTACACTTTTGTAATTACAACTGATGATACGGTCCAATGCATGCTCCGCAGAATAACATTATTAGCTGTAAAAACAGTGTATTAATAAAACAACTATTTAGTTTTAGTGTTTGTACTTGAGCTTGCACAGAAAAATAGCAGTTGACCTGTACAGGCAAGTGCCCATGCATTATGTTTACTGAACAACTTGCTTACCAATTTATGGACAAAGTAAGCATATCAAAGATGGGCACTGAAGGCATAAAAATGGTCACTCAAAAACACCGTTATCAGAGCAAAAATTAGTAACTGCTAGGTCGCAGTAATGGGGAGATGGGAGGTTAATTGGGGTCTTGTCATTGCATGCTTTTTGGTCTTGTCAGTGGTAAGCTACAGTTGAAAAGAACAAAGGCCTGGCAAACTAAATTGTAGGGGAGCTGTTGCCATGGCTACACCATTGGTACGTTATTGGTCTTGTCTCCAGGGTGTAAGTGAGGTTGGCGATTGGAGGAGGGGGGGGTAAAGAGAGACAGATTTTATGTGTTAATTATAGCATTGTTAATAACAGTATGTGTCTGCAGTGAGGACTTAGAATGCTTAGAGTGGAGACAGAGCACAAACACACACAAACACATCGCTATCCAGCATACAAACCCAAGAATACTGTGAAGATACAAATACACATATACCAATGTGCAAATACACACATACCGATATGCCCAGTCATACAAACCGAAATTTCACACATGCACTGGAGTAAAAAACCAAAAGGAAACACACTCTTCAGACTCTATATAAAGCTGCTGATTGGACTCACCACGACTGACACCACCTACAGTACTTCTACAGAAATGTGTTTCTGATAAACCTTTGTGCCAAATACTTTCTTCGCACAAAACAACAAAGAATACAATCTCTGAAATAAATTTAGCTGTTTGACATGCGGATCCCAACCAGATAATACAACACACAGTGTTGCAGACCTCACTTCGTCTTCATGAGTATGCATACATCCACACAGGGAAAAAAAAGGTTTTCCTATTATCGTGTTTATTACTCTCCACTGGGTGCCAGCTGTGCTCTCAGTTTTAATGATTTAACTGAGCATTTACATCACAAAGCACAGCACAACACATTTACCTATTTGTACCGACATGCTGTTGTCAAATGTAATTCTGCCCCTTCCCTAGAGAAGAATCTTTAGGGTCTCTACTTTATTAACCACATTTGTAAACAAACAATGCATTTGTACTGATTTAGAGTACAATAACATACAGACATCACTATATGTAGTGAGAACTGACTGTTTTCAGACACAGCCTGTTTTAAAATTGTAAGACTTTAATATGCTGACCTTCCATAATCTGTTCTAAGGAACGTTTTGCAGGCTGTTACCCATTTTTCTATCTACTATTAGCTCAATAGACACAGCCATCATTGATCCTGCCTGTAGAAAATGAAACCTTTCAATTAATACAAGCAGATGCCTTTAACAAAAGGTAAAATTGCATTACCTGCAGTTATAGCGTGAGCTCCAGTTAGTTCCCCATTGAAGCCATTCTCCCTGGCAGAGTAGGTGGCTGTGGCCACGTGGGTCCCGCCAGGCTGGCAGGTCCTGTAGGCTGAGGAGGAGTAGCCATTGGCTCCATGGGTGCCACCAGGCTCCTGCCCCCCTGATGGGTCCCACTGAGGGGCACCGTCTTCTGGCTGTCGACTGTCTGCCATGCTGATGCTAGCTAGCAGCCGAAGAGGTTTAGCGAGGGTTGGGGTCTCTCCTTCTGGGATACAGGAAGGAAGAGAAAGAAGAGGGAGGAGCAAAGATGAGGAATGGTCAAAACGCAGCTTGTCTGTGTTATTAACTGCAATTTTAGCAATGAAGGAGAATGAAGAGTATATGGACCAGAGGAGGCTCTAGGACATGTTACATTAGTCACATTTGCAAATCTCTTTTTTTGTCTGTTACGATCACTGCTGCAGCTCAACTCAACAGTTTTGAAAGTGCAGCTGTGAGTTTGTGTGTAGGTGGTTATGTGAAATACTGTCCTTGGATGCTGTCTGGCATATGACAACCACTGGATGAAACCCTATTGATTTGTGTGTTTGTGTGTAATGACTCATGCAGCCAGCGGCTCAGACAGAAAACACAACTGGCTGAAAATGAACAGAGAAGACCTTGGATTTTCGGTGAGTCGTGCTGGGCTGTAGGGTTTAGAGGTGGGTTCTGATCAATCTGACAAGATTCAGCCAAGATTCAGATTCATCCAACATCATCTGAATCAGCTTCACTACAACATACTGGCTTCTATTATGTGAAAGTCCAATGGCAAATGTTCCAAAAACAAAAAGTGTGTCATCTTTCCAATACTTTTAATGGAAGCATGATAGCTGATCAGCATGGTGTGAACATTTTAGGACTTATCTAAATGGTAAGTGCTAATGCCATGTTACGTAGGGCTTTGATTCAGTATTTACATGTCTTTTTCCTGTTAAAATAACCAACATTGCTTTGTTATTGAATGCATTTATGTTTAAACTCCTAAATATTATGACCAGTGCCTTTTAAAATTCATTGACTAACATAGAAATATCTCATAGTGAGTGGATAACATTGATCAAATCAGGACAGAGAAGGATCAAGTAGAAGTGACAGGTTGAAACTATTGATCAGTTCTTATTATCACCTAAAGCCGGGACAGTCAGAGACAAGGAGTGAAAGTCAAGGATTTAAATACCTGGCCGGGAGAGATAAATGGACTTGAAGTAGTACCAAATCAATGAATAAGTGTGTGTATGTGAAATCATTACACTGAGCTGTTATTATTAATATTTTTATTTGGTATATACAGTTTTTTTATGCTCAGTTGAGGTAGTTTCAATCTCACAATAGTGGAACAAGTACACTGAGTTGAATCTGATCTTGAAGGACAAAGAGAGAGGTAAACAAAGGGTTCAGTGAGAAGAAAGAAAATTGTGAAATACTCCGAAAGGGAATTGGTGATCTTTGCAGAAGGGCTGTTGATGGTAGCATTTGCAGGGCAGCCTGTGCAGTTGTGCATAAGGGTGTGTGTGAAGAAGCAATTTGTCATTTAGCTCTGCGGTCCTCAGAGAGCCAGAGAGTGAAGTGAAGTCGGCTCGAGAAAACGGGAGTCAATAACTACAGCCGAAGACCAAGGTACTGCTACAGTGAGCACTAGGTACTACATTCACAGTACATTAAATACTACTATTCACTGTCAACCAAACAGGAGAATAGAAAAGAGCGGAACAGAATATAATAAATGGAAAACAGAAGAGTGATTCCCATACAAAGGATGTATGAAAAGACTGAAAATACAACATGTCCATATTTTTTGTTACGATGGATAATAAACACAAATGTCATTACAAATAATGTAAATATTTGCATAACATAAATAATCAATGCTTAACAAATTGATTAGCCAATGTAAAAGGTTTATTCCTCAGCTGCTACATTATTGGTAATATTTTTTACTCAAAAGAATTTTTATGTATCTGTAATGGTTAATCCACCAGTATTAATAAGGTCTTTAACTGAATTTATTGTTCTAATCCGTGGTTTTACAAAACATAAGAAAATATAAATGCACATAATTATTTTTAAGGCAATAAATAACAATATAGATTTAACTTTTAGGATTTTGACAGGTTTCTGAAATATTTGTGGTTTCTTCTTTTTATGACTGGTGGTCTAATACATTTGTAAAGCACTGCATACTGTTACAAATAATGTATGTCTCATTTAGGCTTATTAACTAAAAACTATGTTTATGTACAAAGCTGCCTTTGTCACAGTCTTGGGTCTTGAGGGGTTTTGAGTTGTTGGCCTGTTGAGTTCTGTTCCAATTACTTTTGTGTCTAGTTATGCTGTATTAATTTATCCACTTCCATGCTACTGACTTCTTTCCCATTTTTGGGGCATGCTGTGGTGCAGGTTTACTCTTAGGTATTAGGTACTATTTAGTATTTATGGAGGCTGTTATCTGAGTCTAGCCCCTTTAGTTGTTGCTTTCTTGCACATTATAGTTTAACTTTCCCTTGGGTTCCCCTCGTCAAGTTTCTCTGTTTATTAATTCTTGTTTTACTTTGTCGATTTCTGTCTTGTGCCTCAGTTTAAGTCATTTCCCTGCTTGTGTTTACCTGCATCCCCTTCCCCTAATTATCTTGTGTGCATTTATATTCCTGCCCTTCTTTTGGTCTTTGTCAGATTGTCTGTTTGTCACTGTGTGCGCTCAGCCTGCAGTTTATTTTATGGACTAATAAAATAAACTGCAGGCTGAGGTAACAGCAATTGGCTTTAGTCTCTTGGGACCATGCACATCTCTGAACTTTTTTTGTGATTTCCTGCCTCTTTGGAGATAAAAAAGGACACCCAAACATATGGGATATCAATCGAAAGCCCAGGACATCAGGACTTAGTGGGGTAGCTCAAACATGTCAAAAGATATAGACCAAAAACAAATGTCCATTACAGAGGACATACACGAGCAGGCTGGTTCTTAGGAGGACCACAAATAATACTGAGAATGAATATTATAGACAGAGCACAGAGGTGGTTATAATAAAGAGACCCAAAGAATATTCTGGAAAAGAAGAGAATATAGGATTGCTGTAAAGCCTTTGCAGCCTAAATGGATCAGTCAGGAGTCAATGGAGCTTTGCATGAGTCACCTCTGAAGGGAACACCAGTGTGAATGAAACCACGACACAGACTCCACAACAAAGAACACCTCACCACCACCTGCTTTACATAAATGCTCTCTCTGTCTCGGTCCAAAAGCCACAGTATATTTAGGACAGCACCTTTACTGTCACTCTCTCTTCTGTTGCTTGTTCACTCACTGTGTCCCTGTACAAGACTCCATTACAATATTAAAAGAGTCATAAAATTCAGAAATGAGACTGCTGTCCTCATGCCATGTCTACATACTGTCTGTTTGATGATGAAGGTCACATTCAGCTCAGTGGCAATTTTCCAGATACAACTGACTGGTGCCCAGGCTCATGGTGTCAGTGGTGGTTCACGAGAGGGGGAGGGACATTTGCCCTGCCTTCTTTGGAGGCCCGTTGAGCTGTTGACGATGATGGTAGCAATAAGTGTGCTCTGCATGCTTTTGCACAACGGTGTGCTGTATAAATAAAACAGCACCACCTTCTGGGTTAAAGCCCAAATAAAAACAAATGGGGAAATTATAATATATTACCACACCTAATGTGAAACTGCATCTTTCTTCTTAATTTCAGTGTCTCACTAAATCTAGTTAACACCATTTGTATTCATTCAATATTATAAAACAAAATAAAATACTGGTTGGAGGTTTAGCGGGTATTAACAAGATAGGATCAAACATAATGCATAAAAAAAATTACATTACAAAAAATACTAAATAATGCTATGCTCAGTTAATATACCAATTCTGGTATGATTGTGATATGATAGAGTTAGACGCTGGGTGTCTTAGTAGACAGTAGGTCTGTTGCACTTGGCAAAAAGCCTGTGGCACTTTGCCAGTGGGCTGGTTGATGCTGATAGGCACTCTCTCTGCCCTGGAGAAGAATGGAGTTGAATAGTGAACAGACAAGCAGAGCAGGGCAATGCTGCAAGTGGATAGTTAGGATGGTAGCTTGCAGCACTTTCATGTTACTGTATAGTATTTTGTAGCCTGTTAGGCAAAAACAGTTTGTTTAAGGTTTCAAGAGTCTATAAAATAACCCAAACACTACAGTCATTAATTAATTTATAGTACATTTTTTCTATTACTGTGTTATAAACGTTGCCTTAGTTCTTTGTCGTAATATTAATACTCATACAAGCATTGGTCAACATTTTTTTAAACATTAGAAAAGATCTTTTTTGCAGACAAACAAAAATGAACTTGGCTTTTCTTACATTGTAACATTTAAGACAATTTTCACAAGCATTCAGAGTGAGCCTTATGTAAAGGGATGAAGGTGAAAGCCACTTTTGAAATCATGTTCTGACGTATTTGTAAACAGAGACCTCACACCATCCAGTAAAATTAATTTAAAAGACCGATCCGAGCTCTAAAGTAATTTAAAGCTTTAGACTCTTTTTTTAAACCATTAAGATCGCTGTGCGTAAATGCAATTTACAGTGAATATAGTTTAAACACAGTATAAGGCTTTTTCTGAAAATTTAGTTGCAAACAGATGCCTGACATATTTGAAAGCCTAAGTTCTGACAATTAATGCTTAAAATGCTCTCAACACCAGTTTGTCACCCAAAGATTGAAGTAAATATGTTCACAAAAGGGAAAAACAATATCAAACGACTTGAAAAAAAAGTAAAGTGAAAGTAAAAAAGCAAATTTTCTGGACTAAATATTTTACTTTTTTGGATTATCTGCTCCTTTGGCAGTGTAAAAAGTTCCTTGTTGTGATATTGATGATCAGTAGATTACTAAGATGCTTATAGATGAGTGTTTCTTGGTAGTCTAGCATTGATTGATCTACTTGTGATGTAGATCAATCAATGATACGGTTTTCAGTCTGCACAGTTGTATACTTTGAGCGTCACTATAAATGCAGGTTTTTATTTTTTTCAGTACTGCATCGGTTTGCTTATCCTATAGAAAGTAATTTTTTACTTCTTCAGATCACCTGTGAGATGTGTTGTCACATAAATGCCAGCTATAAAGTAAGTGAGCATATACATCACAGCAGTGTTAATATTTTAAAGGAAAACACAAGCAACAAAAGGATATTCATACAGAAATCAAAACAAAACCATCAAAATGGTCGTTATGTAATCTGTAAACAAGCACAATGTGTATATCTGCAGTTTTTTATTCATATCTAGATTTTTTTTCACTGCACATCCATAATTGATATCTACTTCATAATGTCAAACTAAGGCGTATTACATCTCCTGTTTCAGCCTTCCACGCGCTGACATTGTTATTCAGCCTCAAAGCAATTTTGAGGGCGATATTTTACTCCTCTCTGCTCCCTTCACCTACGTCTAATGATTATTAAAAAGGAATGAATCAACAGTGACAAGCTGCTTTTTCCACAACACCACTGATGTGAGATGTTGAAATTAATCCAGTAAATATCTTGAGCTGTTTATGCACAGAGCTCTAGCTAAAGTATTACTGGAAAGCAGTGGGTTGTTTTACATTTTTTAAATCAGAAAGCTTGAAAGGGGGCAATTTTCCTCTGTGTGTCCTCAGAATAAACCATTCAGGGTACTTTTCCTCCCCTGACTCCCCCATCTAATTTAAAAACTGTTTCTCGGGAAAGAGGTTATTCAGAGGAGGGACAGTGGGTGCCATGTAAGTAAAGCAAATATTGGGGTTTGCCTTCTTATGTTATTAACTGCTGTTTCTGCTGACAATAAAACCCAATCATTATAAAGTCAGAGGATTCAAAGCCTGGAGCCTGTTTTTATTTGCTTCCTACATGGAAGAAAAATAAAGAAACGCATAATTCACATTCACAGAAACATGCACATTTACACTGTAAGGCAGTGCAGTTTAAACAGTGTCTGACTGACTTTCACTGAGCTACAGTGTTGGAGATCTGGGCTCCAGTCTTCTGCTATAGGGCATATTAACAATAATTAACAGTCACTGTCACATTTTCTATGCATATTTGTCCTGTGAGGCACAACCAATACAAGACAGGCAGAAAAAAGAAAAGTATAGCCTACTGCGCACACTATTATAACTGAGAGTCAAAACACAAATACACATTCTTGATTCAACACTTGCTCCATACGGGCATCCTCATGGCCTCAAAAAAGCAAGCGTGCTGTGTGGGTAAAACAGAAATATAATCAGTTCAGAGGAATAACATAATTTTTGAATTGTAATTCATACTTAAATGCATCTGTCACATTGCAAAAAGAGCTCAGTAAAGTGAAACTGCATGTTCTCCCAGAGGCTGAAAGGCTCTGCTCCTGTCCATCTCCACTATCACCTGCCCACTAACTACTAATGGGATTACTGCTGAGTATCGTTATGTATTTATTATTTGGGAGTTTTTATAAACTCATATGAATTATCTTTGCTCAGCAAATTATGAGTAGCTTCAACACTAATTACAGGCTGTTCCTGTATAATAATGCTTGACTATGAAAACAGCAATTAGTTAAAGCAAAATCTAATGCACCAATCAGAAGCATGTTGAAGATAAACTTGGAAGCTGTGGAAATATTCTAGTTTATTTTCATTTGTTTCAAGACAATTATTCTCCAAGTGTGAATCACAATGTGAGTCCAGCTTAAATAGATGAAGTGAGAGTGATAAACTCTCTATGAACACATCAACCATAAAGATTCATTCCAGACAATGTAATCATCGAGCTAATTAAATAGTCCATTTGTCATTTCCATGGCTCTTATCTGCTTCTTCTTCTTCTTTTGTCTGGTTTCTTATCATCCTTGCACTTAGAAATTTTCTTCCTACCTGTTATTTTTCTTCCTGTTCACCTTCCTCCACCTCCTACACTCAATGTTCCTCCTACTCATTCTCCTCCACCTTTCATCAGGCTTCATCTTTCTCCTCACTGTGCTCTCTCTACCACCTCATTTCCCTCCTACGATCTGAGCACTTTTACATGCTGCCATCTCGCTGTGTGTGTGTGCGCGTGTGTCCGTGCGTGTGTGAGTCACACAGATGCTGCATTGCAGGGCTCTCCTCTGAGGGCCATCTAGCTGCAGAAGCCCGAGAGCAAGAGAGGCTAGGGATTCAAGCTCTTGTGTCTCCAAGTATGTGCGCTCTTTTATGTTGCATGTTCAAGGTCGAATGCGAGTAGACGTGTTAAGCATGCAGTTATTAGAGAGCGAGAGCATACACATAGTTGTTCAACCAATAGTCTGATATGAGGGGAAATCAATATAATATAAAACTAGCATTTTTTACAGCAAGTTAGTTGAAAGTGACACTACCCCTATATGTATATAATAAATGCGATGCTATAGCCTACTGAGAGCTAGCATAGCTCAAAACAAAAACAAAACTTATCACAATAGCAATCCATTGGTAGGGGGTTATGTGTCAGATTACTTCTTGGCTACGACCAGTAAATCCTTGGAAACTGCTCCCACTCGTAACTCCATATAAAACAGGAGATTTTTATACTTGATAGATGAGATATAAGTTTTTTGTTGAAAGATTGCCCTCTGGATTGTGAACCCCATGTTTTGATGCTTCTGGTTTAGCCGTCATGTCATGTCCTTTGCCGTCTTGATTCTGGGATTCGGGAATATAAAGCGCTAAGTTATTAGCTAATAATAGCAAGCTGCATCCATAAATTTTATTGACCTGATAATTAGAATTCAATTCGATTCAATTTTATTTACATAGTGCCAAATCACAACAACAGTCCCTTAAAGGGCCTTTATATTGTAAGACGCTATAATAATACAGAGGATACCCCAACAATCAGATGACTCGCTGTGAGGAAGCACTTGGCAACAGTGGGAAGGAAAAACTCCCTTTTAACAGGAAGAAACCTCAGGCAGAACCACACTCAGGGAGAGTCAGTCATCTGCAGCAACCTCCACCAAAGAGCACCAATACCACAAATACTGCTGAAATTAGGTGAATCCTATTGGACAGTACAGGATGCAGCTACATATGTCGGCACACCTGTCAATATAAAGCAGCTACACTTAAAATAAAGTCCTTAAAAAAATCTAAAACTGTTTTTGTATCATATTACAAACATGTGAATTTCATGAATGAAGCTAGGCAATTTAACATTAAAGTCTGTGGAGACTGGCTAACTTCTGAAGCCAGCGTCAAGTAGCTCTTCAAAGGAATACGGTAACTGCAGGTCGCCACTTGAGTATACATAGCTGTTTCCACGGGTTTTCAGTCTTCAGACAAACTGGCAGCTGGTGAATCCTCTCATCTAACTCTCAGCTTTCCCAGAGTGTGTAACTGTACCTTTAGAAGTATTTTATATGGCAGAGTACACTTGGCAGTCACACAGCTGGTTATACTTTAGCATGGGTAACACAGTTTTATTCACAATTTCCTAAGTAAAAGCTTCTAATGATGCATAAAAATTCAAGGTAGTACTTTCAGATTTGGGGAATAATTGTTGTAAAAGTTGTAGCAAAACTCACAGAAGAAACCAAAATGTTAAAATTCATCAGGACTGTGGGTTTTTTTCTTCTTCAATAATGCCTTTTTTCTAAAACCTACAAAGAGACCTATCTTATGTCAGCTTTACCAGGCTTTTAAGACCTTATTACAGCACCTGACATTTTGTAGGTGCAGACTAAATGCTGCAGCAAATACTTTACATCTGAGGATTTTTGTGATTCGCGATTTTTGGCACACAAGCAAAAACAGATGTTGAACAGCATTAAATAATACTTCTCTATATAAACAACAACTACTTTGTCATTACTACTGGATACAAATGCTTAAATGCGCAATATATAAAAAGTGAATATGTATAACATATTTCCACTAGAAATACTCCAAAATAGTGCCTATTCATACATACACATAAGCATTTTGTTTTTGTTGTTTACACAATATATGTGAATCATATTATGACATAAACCAGCCGAAACCAAAATAAAGCAGCAGGTCCATTTACATGAGTTCTTGAGGCTTACTGTCACTTTTAAACAATATCTTTTTTTGTCCAGTGAGTCTATTTTATCCTGTTTCTATGGAGTCTTCTATAAAACTACATCATGATTATGCAAGAAATAATGGGACAGACCATCAGCTGACCCCGATACATACACACATGCTCTATACAGACAGACACTTTTACCAATCATCCATAGCCAACCTCACTACCTGGAACACAGAAAACAAAGAAAAGCCATGAAAGCGTGACTGCTTTTCAGTGGGTCTTGGTGCTGATTGTCTCACTAAAGCAGCTCTTCTCTTCCCACTCAGTACCCACTTCCCACTCATAGCTCCTAGCAGCCTGCACTCACATGTACATCCACCCACACAGCCATTTCATCTGTGGAGGTAACAGGCATTCTTTCTCTCCAGCTCTCTCTTGTTGTAAATGTTTCTTTTTCCTCTTTTTGACAGTTATTCATCTTGTATGTTTGAATACATGAATTTGATTCTGAACGGGCTTAGCACGATAGTAGATGAGGTTTGGCTGGTTTTGGCTTAATTCGTTTAGATTTGGTGAGTTGTTTCAAAGTAACGATTTATTTTTTAATCACTATCATACTGACAGCAATGATTTTGACAGTTCCAGAATAGAACCAGGAGCCTGGGCCTTACCACACTCATATCTTTCTGTGCATACTATTTTTTTTTAAGGAAAAAGGCAAGCACAAGCTCATTTTAATCATTTGGGCCTAATTTTAAGATCAGCAAAAAAGCAGCTACCAAGTCTGGCATTATGTTTGTTTACACATACGGCGGAGTCATTACCTGATTAGGTGGGATGGAACTTTGGAATAGGAGTCAGGCTGGATCCAGAGAAACTATCTTCTCTCCCACTATCAAAAGACTGACGTCAAGATTGTCAGAAGAATAGAGAAAGCCAAGCGTGACAGGCCCTTTTTTTGCACCTGTAAGTTAAGAAAAACAAGATCAGTACTTATTTGAATTACATAGCCTCTATTTGTCTGCTGTTGTGAAGGCTTTCTTTGTTCTTAGAATTATTTGACTGCCCCAAAAAATAAAATATGTTTGTGTGTGACATGATATGACATGATGTATTGATATTAATCATTAAGTTGCCACAGTAATAGTCAAAACTAGGACAATACCACATCCAAGCATAGAAACACAGACATTTCTACTATTTCCCCATGCCTGTGTTTAACTCATGCAATGTAACTGAGCAGTAACGGCAACTCCAGCTTCCAAAATGCCCACATAGTTCAAACGAGATCTTGCAAAAGCAGCTTACAGAAAAACTTGACACAAAGGAGGTTTTTATTTTAGAGCTGCTGTATTAGACATTCTATTCATATAAATGATGCATAACAAACTGAGAGTAAATGGCTTAATCACTGAACATTCATTGCAGAAATAATTTGCATATAAACTACTACAGTTTGTTTGTGTACTAAACCCAGATGGATACATAGTGATGTGGTGAAATTATTAATCATCACAGTGGGCAAAAACAAAAATGCTTCCACAGTACATTCACTTTTTTTTATACTTTTTCCATGTAATTATAAAATCAGTAAAATTACCCTTTTTAATCTACACTCAACCCACAATCTCAAAGTGAGCTTTTTCTTTTTGTAAATTCCTTAAAAATTAAAAAAAAAGCATATCTGGACGCAAACTTGTATGTTTATAGGATATTACTCTGCAATGTACAGTGGGGCAAAAAGTATTTAGTCAGCCACCAATTGTGCAAGCTCTCCCACTTAAAAAGATGAGAGAGGCCTGTAATTTTCATCATATGTATACCTCAACTGTGAGAGACAAAATAAGGGGGAAAAAATCCACAAATTCACATTCACTGATTTTTAAAGAACTTCTTTGCAAATTAAGGTGGAAAATAAGTATTTTTTCACCTTCAAACAAGTAAGATTTCTGGCTCTTACAGACCTGTAACTAACTTAAGTAAGAGGCTCCTCTGTCCTCCACTCGTTACCTGTATTAATGGCACCTGATTGAACTTGTTATCAGTATAAAAGACACCTGTCCACAACCTCAAAAACAGTCATACTCAAAACTTTTAGCTATTAGCTATTATTTTATATTTTAGCTAAATATGTAGCTATATTTTACAGTGCATTTCTGGACAAAGGCTAAAAACAGTATGTATGTGGAACTCCTGGATTAAGGAATAAGCTGGTGCTATTTTCGACAGCAGAAACAGGGAGATTTGTCAGAAGGAAGGCAGATCATCAATGAACACTGCAGACTGTACTCGCCTGGAGCTCAGTTGACTTTTCAGCTCTTAGCATGACAGCAAACCAAAGTATACAGCCAACAAAATGCATGAGTTTGTTTTTTTTGGGGGGGGGGCAAGAAAATGCACTGATTTAGTAAGTAGTAAGTATGTAGTAAATTGAGTATGTCGTTTTAAATCTGATTTTTTATTATGTTTCAGAAAACAAATCTAACAAAAAACAAAAAATCTGTCATTATGAGTTATATAGACTGCATTTGTGAGAATGTTTTCAATTTTAAAATGAACTTTAGAATGCAATACTGGATGTAAAATCTTAAAGGGTTTTTTTCAATTTCTTAAGGAAACTACACAAATCTACAACCCTTCTACCCACAGCTTTCCCTTAATGATATATCTACAAACGGGCATAACTACTGCTCCCTGTAATTTTTTTTCTTTTTATCACAACTATCACTAGTTCTGATTACAGCATTACTGCAAACAAAAAGACAAATACAGCAAATCCAAAGACTGTTATGTACAAAGGTATTCAGCATTTCTTTTTATTGTATATTACTATGCTTTAAAGTGCTGTATATTTCCTCTCAATGATTGGTAGATCACAAGAGACTTAAATCATTTGAATGCAAAACAGATGGAAACCTAAATCATAAGCATCATATATGACAATGATCAAGCAAGTGCTTTTAAGCAAATATAAATCAGTGATATTAACATCTTAATCTATTTATAGAACTGGTGCAACTGTAGCTACATCTCTATTGGTAACATGTTGTCTTTAATAGTGTCCAAAATAGATTTTGGATAAATCTATTTTTATATCTAATTTTTCCAGTATATAATTAAATTAACCCCCTGCAATTTAAATAGCACAGTGAGCCATTAGCTTGCATAACTGTCTTAGCCTCTATGCACACTCAAACTGTGCTGATAATTACTTTGGTAAATAATGCAAAGCAATCAGCTAATGCATGAATAAGTTGAGGGTAGAACCAATATTGTAATGGCAGAAAGACATCTCATCTGACAAAAAAACCCAACACAAAACAAACATTGCAGTGATCAGTGCTTTCAGTAACTCCATTGTGACAAATAGGCAATTTTTTTCTTTTTCTAAACTGCAATTCAGTTTGGTTGTGACAATATAGCCACAAGTTGAAGGTGTTATTGACATTTGTGGCTTTTAAAAAATATTTGTTTACAATATGAAAAAATATATATACAGCCTGGTGCTGAAGCCAATATTAAATATATGATAGGCATAGTAAACAGTATGGTAGTATGGCTGTAACATGTAAAACATGGGGAACGGCAGATAGTGTCACAATTTATGAAAAAAGGCTTGGAAGTTGGTAAAATTACTAAACAAAACAGAGATTTGATTCAAGTCTAAAACCAGTGCAGCAGACCTCCTGCATTATTTTCATATTTGGCTATTTACTTTATTTTTTCAGTTTGACTGAATTTGTTGTAAACTTTTTCATACTCAGACACATCAAATTAATTCTGTTTGCCGATTGCCCGTATCAGAAACTTGGTGACTAAAGATAGCACACAACACAGACACAAAAAAACCCCACAAACAAATTAACTGTACAACAAAAGGATGGGATATACTGAAAAAGAGGGTCAAGTAAGGGTCTTCTATTGAATACATGTTTCATGTACAGTTACTCCCAGTAAAATCTCACAAAGTTAATGAAGTAGTAATGTATTAGTGTATTTTTCACATTTACTAGTTCATACATTTTCTAGATAATGCATGTAGTATCTCTACTCTGCTTATTCAGTTGTTGTACATTGTGGACAATAGAAAGAGGCGAGTGACCGAACTGAAATCAGTGACGGCCTTCGGCTGAGTCAAAGCCTCAGAGATAAGACAACAACGTTTACAAAAAGCAGGAAACACATTTTTTATTCGTGCCTAGGCTCAGCAGCTAAGGGTCACATGTGAGTCACACCTCAAACAATGACCTTGGACAAGCCTCTGTGTTCTCTGTGCAAATATTCATTTACACAGTTAAAGACATAGGAAAAGTGCAGAAGCAAGATTCAGTAGGGACACTCAGCTGATGGCATCTGCAGCCATGTGGTATGCACGCTTACCCCTCAGCTTACGTCTTTTTGTATAGTTTAAAAGTCTTTTCAATTGCTTTAAAAAAAACAATACACCATTAGCAAATGTACATGACACGAGCAACTATTAAAAGTGAACTACTGAGTGTATAGCCTGTATAAACAGATTCTCATTGTGAGATGTACCCTGCTGCCCTATATGATCAACCCATCTAGCTTCAATTATGTATGGTCAAGAGTTTCTAATAAAAATGCAAATGAAATGCCTTGAAGTGAAATAACTCCTAATTAACAGTGAGACAAAAAAAACGAATAAGACAAACCACTGGTGTAAGACTGGGGTAGGTATGAATTTGAACTGTGGTGACACAGCTTCAGACAACAAAGAGAAGCCAGAACCAGGTCTGGTGAAGCTCTGGAGACACCGCCAGTCTCTGGCAGCCACACTCACCAATTAGTCCATTAAGTTGTTATAGTGTTTGCCAAGCATCAAAGGTCTAAATCACACCATGGTGTTTACACCACTAGGGTTGTCCTTTTCCCCCTTTTGTACTGTACAGTAGATTTTTGAGTGCAAAGCACCAACTGTATGAGGAGTTTCTTTATAGATGGCCAACAATTAGAATGAAAAAAGAGAACCTTTATTGTTGTTTTCAATTTTTTTGTAGTAGTCAGTGATTTTTTTTCAAAGAACACTTTAAAAAAGCTGTAAAGGGGTTTCCTCCTTTTACTAACCAAGGCACTTAAATCTGTGTTTTCAATACACAAACCGGCTTTTACATTTTATATAATCATATTTCACACATAAACATAAGAGAATATGTGTTACATCACTCCACCTCAAGGTATAACATGATAGCAGTAAACTACATATGGTCTATGTTGTAGATGGAATACCAGCATCACTGGATTTACTTTACAACTGGTACAACAAAGTAGGGCTGTGCGATATGACCAAAATCTCATATCCCGATATAAGACATCTATCGTCCCGATAACGATATAAATCACAAAAATTTAACATTTTCTGTAAATTTTGTGAATCTCGGGCAGCTCGACTTGCGTGAAGTGTTTCCAGCTGGGCGTCGTGTACCTGGAGTCGAGTGTTTTAACCGATGCATGAAACGATACATTTTTAGACATAAGTTGTAACCGCCGCCGTTTTCTTTGTGAGTATTTATTACACAGCGTGCTGCGGGGAAAAGCCTGTTCTAAGGTTTGAGTCTAAGGTTTATTTTTTAGCACCTGACGGCTCTTTTTTGCTTCTCATCCGTAAATACTCCGCATACTCTTTCACGTGATTCAGTTTAATTTGAAGTCTCAACAGGATCTTGAGCTTTATTGTGAAAGGTTTATGTGGAAAATAAACAAGCGGACACGTGATGGTTTTACCGTCGTTGTTGCTAACGACAACGCATAAAAACAGGCGCTTGTCCGTCTGTAGTGTGGTTATATTAAATATAAGAGAAAGAGAGAACTTTAAGAAATTAATATAACCACTACAGTGACCATCAAAACGATGAAAAAAATATTGCCGTAAACAGTTTATTTTGCAACACCACGAAACAAACGATAGCGTAAAATGAAACGATAGACGTTTTTATATCATCATCCGATATATATCGTTATATCGAACAGCCCTACAACAAAGAATTTCAAAATAAAAAATGTAAGAATAAAAGTGAGCCCCCATTACCACTCTTCAACTCTCTATCATTCTTTCGAAATATAATACGATCACTTGTGGTACAGTCACATACACTCGCATACATACGCTTCTACAAAATATGGAATTAATTAATTAATTTATTTATTTATTGACCTTACTGCCCTGCCCTTTAAGAAAGGTCTGACTTCTAGACACGCCTGACTCTAATCCACAAATGAACCTTTTTACATATTGTCTCATTTGTTAGTGCTTTTTTAAAGTGGGGTTAGAGATGGAAGAAAAGCCTAAACCCATTTCCATTAAATAAATGGTTGATAACAACAAGCTCATTGTCTGTCCTCTTTGAAACCAACGTTCCAAGCCTCTATCTAAAAGTTCCAATTCATTTCTAACCCACTCATTCTTTACTCTAAGTTGAGGAAAATAGTTCTGGTACTTATGTATGGTACTTATACAGCACTTTTCTATTCTAGCTGAGCACTCAAAGCTTTCTAGAATAAGTCTAATTCACCCATTCATTCAGCACTTTTATTTGAGTGTTTCGTCTAACCATTCATGCGTACGCTTCCATGGGGTTTAGCATCTTGCTCAAGGATACTTTGTGGACCAGGCATCAAACCACCAACTATCATGATTAGTAGACAACCTGTTCTACCTCCTGAGTCACACTGGCCCCAAAACCTGCAACTGCACTACTTTCTATCACAAATAAATCCAGGCTTACTGTTAAATTCTTAAAAATGGGAGGCTCAATATATAAATAGTGGTAATGCACCTTCTTCAGTTGTTCTACATCTTTCTAAAAGATGTTTCTCTCTGATCCACAAATGACAACTACCTGTGACCAACCCATAACCTACTTGTGTACACCTCCAGCATACACAGTCTTCTACATACACACACAAATACGCACTCTATAGAGTGAGCCCATGAGAGTTTTGGACTCATCCCTTTGAGCTACTCTTTCCTTCCTCTCAGTGAAGGTCACTTTAGTTTCCTTCTTATGTAACCTTGTACCTATAACACACACAGGCACACACACACACACAGAAACACACGCATACAAAGAGAATGATCACACTTTCTGATCCTGCAAATACACACATACTGATTAAGCATACACACACAAAATGAAAGTGCTTTGTTCTGTCTCCTGGGACTGCACATCCAGCAGCTACCTGTCAGCCCACATTTTGTGCAGTCTGTAGGGGGTTATGTTTGTGCATATGAGTGTGTGTGTGTTTCAACTGACCAAGCTTGCTGCTTCTTGCTTTGAAAATGCAAGAATCTCATTTATTGTGAATGGACTGGTGCGAGGAGTCAAAATGTATGTGCTGATGCCGCAAGGGCTTTCAGGAAAAAAATCTTGTGAGTCTTGGATTACTCAGTAATGCTGTAAAATTGGCTCCCAGTAGGTTCGATTGTGAATCGTATGGTTATGTAAAGCTTTAATTTTTAATGAGTGTATGCTCTGCAGGTTAAGGTCTTTACTCCTGCCTGTATGATTCTGCAGAACAACTCTTATAGAGTACAGTATCAAAGCAGTCCTTATGTGTATTGTGTAGGTATGGACTTTGGTGCAACCTGTGTATAATCTAGGAAACCTCAAAAAACTCAAGAAGTGACAATGTTAGTTGGTCCATCACCTCAGTCTTGATTAAAGTTTCTTCACCTCTCTTGCAAAGATTGCTATCAAATCATTTTTATGATCCTGCAACATTTCCAGATGAGGCTCACATTTTATTTTTGAGAAGTAACCCTAAAGCTAATTCAGGTCAATGGAAATGATGCTCAGAAGGCCTCAAAATCTACTGTATATGAACCATTTGAGGTGGTTCGTTTAAGATGCCTCACCAACACTTTCTAGGTCTTGCTTTCGGGCATATCCAACTGAGAGAAGAATAAGAACAGGCAAACCCAGGACATCTAGAAGTTGTTGTAAGCTGTATGAGATGAATGGATAGCTGGATGGACATTTCCAGCTACCTTACTGTGCTGGGATGGCAGCTTGAGAAAAGCAACATATGCATATATATGTAATTGATATCTAAAATGAAAAATCTGTGCTATTTAACGGAAATTTCCCAGAGCTTAAACTGAACATAGTGATTATTCTTCTACATTAGCCCCTCATTTATCATCCCTCTCCTCATTAACCTGCTCCCCCTCAGAAATAGCGGGTGCTGTGGCCTAATGGGAATGTATGAATTTCTCTGTTCGTTTAAAGGTGTGTGTGTGTGCATGCACATACCCTAACTACAGCATCGATAACGCTGCAAAAATTAAGACAACCAACACAACGAACAACTGCCAACACAGAAAAAGATGTTATCTTCTTTGACACCAGCTGACATTATTGGCTACAATGACAGCACAACTTCAGTGTTATTAGAGTAAAAATGTGTAATTAAGTCAATAAAAGACTTATTTTTTATTTTTATGTAAATAAGTGAATGACATGGTGTGAAGTATAAGGTTCTTTAAACTATAAATTTTTTTTTTTCATTCATTTTCCATCAGACAATCCAGTTCAGTGATAACTGTCACTCAATGCAAAGTGCATGACTTGATTCATGAATTTTCTTTTTTCGAGTTCAGCATCTCTCCATAAAACAGACTAAAAGAGCACACGTTAACTAAGGTGACTATAAAAGAAAAAAAGCTCTTTTAATTATTTCCCCCTTGAAAAAATTGTATGTATTTAATTAAATGGAGAGCTCTTTTAGCCCATTCAATCTGTCTTAACTGTAATACTGTCATATATATAAGATTACAAAACCATTCAAACCAATATCTGCTTTAAAGTCTGAATTCAAACACAACACCTATTTGCTTTATTTTCACAAGTTAATTCAAAGTACTGGCATCAGGTGTTAAGACAACAACATTTTCAGGTAATTCGACAAGCAACAAATGTTTTATCAGCTTCCACATACATCTAATGTATTAATTAGCTTTAGGGGCTGTGTTTACTAAGCTTGCAAATTGTAAGGAAACAGGGTGATGTGCACAACCACTGTTCAAAATGGAAGTGACAATATGACTTGTAATAAAAATTAAACACTGAATTGTTCATGTTACCTATACCATTCAACTTTTTGCAGTCCTAAAAGGCACACTGACATGTTACTGTAGACACCGATCAAAAAAAAAAAAAAAAAAAATCAACATGTTTTGACTGAACAATAATGTGGCTCCATAGCGTAACCTAACACATGTGGTTTGGACGTGCAAATCTCTGAGGGTTGCATCAGAAAGGGCATTGAGTGTAAATGTCTGTGCCAAATCACAAATATGCAGATCCATCTGTCATGGTGACCTCTTACAAATAAGACAGCTTATATAGTTGTTCTATCTTACTGAACAATGGCATATAAATAAAAAAAAAAATCTTATTCATCACATTTTAAACAGCTAGATTTGAAGGAAGGGTGTGATTTTTAATGCTATGACTGATTGGAAGCAGATTCATTCATTTTCCTAATTTAACAAAAAAAAATTACTTTAAATTGAATTTTACTCAGATTTGAGGTCAGGGGACTCTGACTGAACAGATGTGTGAACAGTTTCAATTCCTCTTAGCCAAACTCTCACAGGGACAGAGACCAAACATCTCAAGACTTTATCTGTGACCCATTAAACCACACATGGTTTATTATAACAGCATGTCATATGACTTACGTGACCATAAAAACTGCACAGAGTAGTGCAGATAAATATGTCATTTGCTCCTAAAAAGATGTTTAGAAATGTTCAGACAAGATCCTTTCAACACCAGTCTTACCATGTAGGAAGCAAAGTTCTTTCATGGCCAGACTGTTACCATAAAACAAAGCATAAAAACAACTATCTATCAAATATAAACTTTCTGGATTCTAAAAACTGCAACCAACACAGTTCTGGTAGTAATTTACAAAGGCACCACAAAGCGCACAAAAACAAAGAAAACGCAAATTTTTTCGTGCAGAATATCTCATCCTTTCATTTATGTGCATTTCATAACAATTCTTGTTAATATGGATGAGCACCCTGACAACAAAAGAAAGAAATGAAGATAAAGAGAGCTGAGAACACGAAAATGGAAATTGAGAATGAGTAAATTAGATATGAAGCGAAGAAAAGATGAAAAGATGCAGGGGAGAGGTAGACAAGGAAAGAAAGAAAATAAAAGAGTCTAGCCTTAGGAGTGGAGGGAGTCTGGGCCATTACGTCACTGCTGCAGTGGCTGACAATACCAACATTACATTCTCTCTCTGTCTACAGTAACCTCCACTCACAACATATTGCTACAGACTTTATCAATTTTTTATCATAACTATTAGGGTTGCTGATTCTAAGTGACTAATTACAAGCAATTTAACATTAAAATCAAATGAAAGGTCATTATTACTTTTTCAAATGTTATGTTATGTAGCTTTACATAATTACATATGTGGTCTTTCTTAAGTGAGTTCACTGCTGGTTGTTCCCTAGACCTTAGTAAGCCAAATCCTGGACTTTTTAAAGGTTCCAGCACTTCGTGTGCTCTGTATCGATCAAATGCTGATCCATATCTCTGCAGCTGTTGTGGTAATCCTGATGCGGGCGAGTTTTTAATATTTTTGTTCAACTTTGTGACACACAACTGAGAATGTTTCCCTTTTAAAACATAATATGTAAGTGAAACATTCTCCTGCCTGACTTTCTGGTTTAGCCACCAAATTGTGATGGAGCAAAGGAGAAAGTAGAGGCTAAACAAAGGAGAGAAGGTCAAACAGACCTGCTGGGAAATGCCACTAACGTTTACCCTCATGGTGACGGCAGGGGAAAGCGAGACGTGCAGAAGGGTTGCATGTTTTCACATCAGATGTTCTCATTGTGTTTGAACATACACGGAAACTGACAAACATTACCCTGCTCAGCCATACTGATTGTTGTCTGTGTGTGTGTGTGTGTGTGTGTGTGTGTGTGTGTGTGTGTGTGTGTGTGTGTGTACTTCTAGAAGAGAGTGCAAGAGGAAGTGAGAAACACTAACGTATACCCTGGAGCTGAATGATTATTATTGATTGAACGGCTATGAATATTGTAGAAACAGCAGCATTAAAGGCGCCAGTGAAAATTGTCACCTGTAGCCAGTTAGAGTGAATAAATAATTAAATATGAGTCTCACCGGTGTGTTGTCAGTAAGGAGAAAACTGCTTAGAGCAAAGGTTCACAAGTTTGTTACATACAGTGGTTTTATGCTTTAAATGTCCCTGTTTTTACAAATGTGACTGCATTGTAGGT
This sequence comes from Oreochromis niloticus, assembly GCF_001858045.2. Taxonomy (NCBI): domain Eukaryota; kingdom Metazoa; phylum Chordata; class Actinopteri; order Cichliformes; family Cichlidae; genus Oreochromis; species Oreochromis niloticus. The sequence continues at coordinate 12,636,902 of NC_031987.2, read as the reverse complement.
TCAATTTTACACAGATAAAAAAATGCAATTTCCCACTAATGTATATTCAATAGCCCATAATAACAAGGTGCATGGTACAAAGTAGAATAACAACTTTTAAAAATCCAGGATGAGGATTATGTTCAGGCTCTCTCTGTATGTGGCCTCATTTATCCTTCTCTTAATATCCACGGGTTTCTTTGGTCAGTGGGCAGCAGTCCTACCAATGTGCTTCACATAATGCTGGTTTTGTTGGATAGCAAATGAAAAACATATTTTCACTTTGGCATCATGGGTTATGGATGGGAAAGTTAATCTTTTTAAAAAATGAAAATAACTCAATAACACATAAAGTGTTCAGAAAGAGAAGAGGCCTGAATGCTGTAATTTCACTATATTTGACAGGGTGGCAGTAACCGATTGATGACCAGTGACAACACAAAGACTCTGTTTGTGTACCATTTAAAAAAAAAAAAACTGTCATCTTTTTCAGTTGTATTTTTTCCTAATATCTTTGAAACTGATTCAAAATACAGCAATTTAACTTCAAGACACACTGCATAAGAACACTTTGATGTTTGATCATTTGATAACAGTTATCTAGCATTTTTTTATTTTAAAAAACCCGTATTTGCTGGTTGTCTTGAGCAGTAACTGACAGTGATAATAAGCCTTGAGCAAAGCGAGTTATTGCTCTTAGTATCTGGCATGACAGTGGTGTTGCTGGTAGTCTTTAGCTGCCAAACATAGGGCAGTGTAAAAAATACATGATAGTACATCCAGTAATGTGGGCTACACTTGTTTTTGCTTGTCATGTTCTTGGTCCTAGAGCATAGCCTCTAAGATGAAGCAAACAGAAGTAATGATACACAAAGAACTTCAGTGAATTGAAAGAGCCTTAAAACATGTTTAAAACGATGAAAATCACTGAGCACTGTTCAGTACAGCCAACGTTTTCTGGGATTTGGACTCCACTATAGTTCTCTATGTTTTTCATGCTAACTGTTTTACCAATCAGCAAACTAGGAATTAGTGGATTTTAATGCATATTTTAAGTTTACAATTTTGAAAGAAATAATGTGAATAATTTTTAAAACTAATAAGACCCCTAAACATTTATTTTAAATACCTATTTAGCCAAATTACTTATAATTACAAAAATCTGGATTAAAAAATAAACAATTTCTTTAAGAAATTACTTCTTTGCCATTGTTGCTATTGTTGTGTGATGAGGTCAAATTGTAGTATTGTATTGTAGTGTTAAATCATTAATCTCTGATATTGATGTGTTGCTTCTGATTTTTAAAAAGTACATCTCTAAATGAAATGTTATTTAGACCGTGGCTCAGGGTCTAAATAACATATACACATAAATATGTATGTATATATATATATATATATATATATATATACAGCAATGACATTGGAATGTCATTCGGACTGGAGAAGTGTAGTCGGATGGTAACAAAGAGAGGGAAGGTAGTCAGAACTGAGGGGATCGAACTACCAGAAGGCAACATTGCAGACATAGAGGACAGTTACAAGTACCTGGGGATCCCGCAGGCGAATGGGAACCATGAAGAGGCCGCTAGGAAAGCTGCAACCACCAAGTACCTGCAGAGGGTCAGGCAAGTCCTGAGGAGTCAGCTGAACGGTAAGAACAAGATCCGGGCTATCAACACCTACGCCCTGCCCGTGATCAGGTACCCTGCTGGGGTAATAGGCTGGCCAAAGGAGGAGATAGAAGCCACTGACATAAAGACAAGAAAGCTCCTCACCATGCATGGAGGGTTTCACCCCAAGTCCAGCATCCTGAGGCTATACGCTAAGCGGAAGGAAGGAGGCCGGGGCCTGGTGAGTGTCAGCACCACAGTCCAGGATGAGACAAGAAACATCCACGAATACATCACGAAGATGGCCCCAACTGACAGCGTACTCAGTGAATACCTCAGGCAGCAGAAACCCAAGAAAGAGGAGGAAGGCGAGGAACCATCATGGAAGGACAGGCCCCTGCACGGTATGTACCACCGGCAGATAGAGGAGGTGGCTGATATCCAGAAATCCTACCAGTGGCTGGACAAAGCTGGACTGAAAGACAGCACAGAGGCACTAATCATGGCAGCACAAGAACAAGCTCTGAGTACAAGATCCATAGAGGCTGGGGTCTATCACACCAGGCAAGACCCCAGGTGCAGGCTGTGTAAAGATGCCCCAGAGACAATCCAGCACATAACAGCAGGGTGCAAGATGCTAGCAGGCAAGGCATACATGGAGCGCCATAACCAAGTGGCCGGCATAGTGTACAGGAACATCTGTGCCGAGTATAACTTGGAAGTCCCGAGGTCAAAACGGGAGACGCCCCCAAGGGTGGTGGAGAATGACCGAGCCAAGATCCTGTGGGACTTCCAGATGCAGACGGACAAAATGGTGGTGGCTAACCAACCGGACATAGTGGTGGTAGACAAACAGAAGAAGACGGCCGTAGTGATCAATGTAGCGGTTCCGAATGACAGCAACATCAGAAAGAAGGAACACGAGAAGCTGGAGAAATACCAAGGGCTCAGAGAAGAGCTCGAGAGGATGTGGAGGGTGAAGGTAACGGTGGTCCCAGTGGTAATCGGAGCACTAGGTGCGGTGACTCCCAAGCTAGGCGAGTGGCTCCAGCAGATCCCGGGAACAACATCGGAGATCTCTGTCCAGAAGAGCGCAGTCCTGGGAACAGCTAAGATACTGCGCAGGACCCTCAAGCTCCCAGGCCTCTGGTAGAGGACCCGAGCTTGAAGGATTGACCACCCACAGGGGCGAGCGGGGAATTTTTTTTAATATATTGTTTTTAAAATCACGAAAGAAAACTGAAGTGTTTCTGGGACATGATAACTTGACGGACCAGCTGTGGATGTGACAGAAAGCAAAACATGCGAAGGATTACACTGAGATTCGAAACAGACAGTTCATCAGTTTTGTGAGGGAGAAAAACTGCAGGTGATGTGTGTTTTAATCATATGATTCATGTTTGCTACTGTTAGCTTGTGATGTTTGCAACTGTTCCATCACATTATTGTCTCCCCAAAAACACTCCCATTTTCTTTCAGAATTTTTTTCTTTTGGCTTTTGCAGCAACTTTTCTATTTGCTTATTTTTTCCTAAGTAGTGCATTTGACCTCTCAGGGCCACCGTAACTATACTGCTTCATCCAAAACTGGATAAAAAAGATAAAAGAGCTGAGGCTGGTGATTTCATCATACAATTTTCTTCCAACTTTTCAATTAGTGGCATCCAATTGGATAACAGTTGACAACACTTGAAAGCAGAAGTCATTTTTGACAATCAGAGTCAATCTACAATGTCTTCATTGGTTGGGATAATACACGTTTCCAATCTGCACATTAACCACGTGAAAGTCATACTGCCTGTCTGGGACCGTCTAGACATGTCCACACACACTCACACACACACAAAGCACTAATCACACAGTTGTTTCAGGCACATGCTCTTAGACATACTGAACAAATGACAGATACAAAATGCATGTTGTTATATTTTCACAGACTGCTGGATTCATCATAAAAACAATACCTTCACAAATTCAGGTAAACATACACAAACAATTCCCCAGCATGACAAGGTGGCTCAAAAGGAGAAACAAGTGGAACAAAAAAGAAAAACATTTGTTTTTTTCTGTTACTGGTCTTACAGTGAAACAACAATTGTGTCCATATGAAACAGGCACAGTGACGCAGCATCTTTGCAGCAGCACCCAAAAGCATATGCGGTGGAGACAGAGAGGAAGAGACAGAGGCTGAGATGACAACACAAAGAGAAAGGGGGAGAGATTGAGAAGCTCACCTGGCTAGATGAAATGTTGTTCGAGGCTCACAAGAAAGGATAACATCCGAGACCTGAAAGGATGAGGGAGGATAAGGGGAAAGAACAGTAGTGGGGGGAGAAAAAGAGGGAGGAAGGGAGAGAGGGAGGAGGGAGATTAGATTAGGCTGCCAGTACTTTGGGTGTGCAGTGGCAGGTGGCACCTCGGTTAACACAAACACACACACACACACACACACACACACACACACACATCATCACTACATCTTAGGGACAGATGGAAAGGAAAGGGGAGAAGTATAGGTGAGAAAATTGCGAGCAGTGGCTGAGCCTGTACAGGAGTGAAAGAGATGAAGAGACAGTAAAAAAAAAAAGGCGGCCTCATCAGGGTGTGTGTGCCTGTTGATGCCACATCTGCAGCCACAAAGACTAGCAGCTGTGTCTGCCTCCCTGTTTTCTACTTCTTAAAGATACACACAACCTGCAGTTCCATTTGAAGACACACAAAAATTAGCTTTAGTCTGACATGCACAGTCCAAACATACTAGAACACCTGGACATTACAGGCTACTGTGGGTATCTTCGGAAGAGGGCAATGAGTTAATAGCAATGAATGGCACTACGCTAGCGACAGACTGCATAAACCATCAGTATCAAAATACTTCCTACTAGTAGACAGAGATGGGCAGAAACGCGTTAAAAGTAATGTGTTACTGTAATCCGATTACTTTTTCACGTAACTAGAAGGGTAAGGGATTACTATTGCAAAAAAAGGTGATTAGATTACTGTTACTTTTCTGTAAAAATAATAAAACAAGATTTAAAAATAGACTTTTTCATTTGATTCAATTTTATATGATGGATTATGCAGAAAAACTAGAATTGAATTAATCAGTAATTAGTAACTAATTACTATTTTCAATTAACTTGACCAAGACTTCTAGTAGAAATACGCTATACTGCCAAAAATATGAAGAATGGGTCGCTCTCAGGAGCTCAGTGAATTCCAGCATGGTACTGTGATAGCAAGCCACCTGTGCAACATATGCAGTTGTGAAATTTCCTTGCTACTAAATATTCCACAGTCAATTGTTAGTGGTATTATAAAAAACTGGAAGCAATCGGGAACAAAAGCACCTCAGCCACAAAGTGGTAGGCCATGTAAGAGATCGCCAACTTTCTACATCGAATCCATCGCTAAAGACCTCCAAACTCCTTGAGATAATCTGAAGATTATATGAACAATGTAGAGAGCTTCATGGAATGAGTTTCCATTGCTGAGCAGCTACATTCAAGCCTTACATCGCCAAGTGCAATGCAAAGCGTTGGATGCAGTGGCGTAAAGCACGCCACCACTGGACTCTAGAGCAGTGCAGATGGAGATCACACATCCCATCTGGCAATCTGATAGATGGTCTGTGTTTGGCAGTGCCAAGACAATGGTACGTGTCTGACTTCGTTATGTATGTGTAAAGTTTGGTGCTGGGGGGAATATGGTGTGGGGTTGTTCTTCAGGATTTGGACTCGGCCGCTTAGTTCCAGTGAAGTTAACTCTTAATGTTTCAGCATACCACGATATTTTGGACAATTTTATGTCTCCAACTTTGTGAGAAGAGTTTGGGGATGGGCTCTTCTTGTTCTAATATGACTGCACACCAGTGCACAAAGCAAGGTCAATAAAGACATCGATGAGCAAGTTTGGTGTGAAAGAAGCTGACTGGCCTGCACAGAGTACTGACCTCAACCCCACAAAACACCAAACCATAAATGTGTTTCTGGAAGAATGGTCAAAAATTCCCATAAACAAAATCCTACACCTTGTGGAAAGCCTTCCGGGAAGAGTTTGCAGTTATAGCTGCAAACGGTGGGTCGTCATCATTTAAACCCTGTGGATTAAGAACGGGATGTCATTTAAATTCCTATGTGTGTGAAGGCAGACAAGCGAATACTTTTTGAAATATAGTGTTTCAAATATTCTATCCCTTTTGATGAATTTTCTTTACAAATTGTTTCATTCTCATTACTGATCTGGAAATAAGGTGTCAGAAGTCATATATTTTATTGAACCAACTCCTTAGATTGCAGAGGCAACAAGAAGACCCAAGGAGAGACATAAAGTACTCTTGCAAGCCATTTCCTTTCCTTGTCTTATCTTATCTTATTGCTGGAGCCCTACACTCTTAAATGATCATCAGCTATGATGCAGCTAAGTGAAATCTATTTTTAAGGTCAAATCATCACAGTTTCTGTGGTAAAAAGCATGTAAAAGTATAGAAGAACATACATTTTTACAAACCCAGTCTCAAAATCACCTGACACCTAACTACCTGATATAATGAAGAGCAAGATTAATGCCAGGAGGCAGTGGTGACAAGCTGTTAAGCAAAGACGCTAAAAATCTGATCTTCTTGTGACCAAAATAAAGAAAATGTATGGTAGAAGTATAATACTGCTGTACATTTGGAAAAACCATCAAACAGCTTTTTCCTTTCCACTTTAAACCCGCTGTGCCATCCCTTAAAAGATGAGTATTTGGCTTAAAGCGCTGACTAAGAGTCTAATTGGAAAATAATGACTCAGCAACAGCCCTACCAAAGTCCCTTCATTGAATTCATCATGCTCCTGTTAACAGTCAGGGCAGTGAGCTGTGGACAAAAAACTCATCTTTAAAACTTGCATTCTCTTTCATCAGGTCATTACATTAATTTCAGCCATTATAGAATACTGCAAAGAAGCATCTCCAGCAACTTTATGATGTAAAGAAATGCTGTTTATGAATTCACTGCTGCAGACTCTTCACAGGTTATCACGAATAACTTTGTACTGTCAGACATGGATCACACATCACTGATTCATTCACTTCTGGACCATTAAATCCATATCCAGAAAAATAAAAAGGGATCTTACTACCCACCCCCATACCTGAACTGGACCATCTCCAGACATCTGCTGTGCCCCGATATTCTGCCCATGAATAGAGCACAACTGGAAAGGGTAAGCCACAATTCGGTTCAAAAGCTCCTGAATAACGTACAACAGTAAAAAGACAGCAGTCTTTATACTCTTGGCGCTGAATGGACCGAAAGGGAGAAGAGCTTTCAGGAGAAAGACCAGGACCCTGTACTCCTGGAACACTTTCATCAGAAGGGTTCAGATATTTCTTAGAAAATTCCTTAGAAAAATGCAGCTTTTGCACAAAACATATCCAGGAGTATTCCTGAATGAATTTCCAAATATGGCTGAGAGAGGGAAAAAACTATTCTACTCCCACATTTGGAGAATTCATATCCTTACTCCTAAAGTTTCAACTGTATCTAGTGTAGCCTTCCTTTCAACACCTTTTGGCATAAGCTCCCATAAACAAGCTAAAGGTGTGATTCTATAAACTTGCTGCTTTGGCTCATGAGTCACTTGATACCTCAAACATAGAGATGATGTTCAATGTAATATAAAAAAAATGTGACTATGTTATTCATATCACAACAAAAAAAACACAAAACAGACAACAAATTATAAACAACACATGAAAATCAGCATTGCAGCGGATTTTAGTCACAGATTTAATCTACTGATTCATTTTCCTTTAGCTAATAGATTGTTTTTCAGAATTAAAAAAAATGTTTATATTTATCTCCCCCTAAACATCAAGATTACAGTGGTCTACATTTTATGGAGATTATTTAATTACACCAATTCCAAACTGCAGTTCCAAAACTTACACCAATGACCCCCTCCCCTTTTTTTTACTGTGCCCTAAAATACAGTTCACTTCCTTTCTATCTCTCACTCTCAGACTGAGAGACACAGATACACACACATACATATGGTACGTCAGTCCCTTAACTAATTAAAAGTGAATTCTCTGATGTTGTGCTTTTGCAATTGCAAATAATTCTTACCCCAGTGGCTGTAGAGCAACCATAAAGCTGCATCCACAGCAACAACTACGTGCTCTGGTATGTCCACCGAGGATCATTCAACTTTTGCAAAAGCAAAGCTCTACATCATTTCAGTTTTATAATGTGTAGGTCAGTGTAATATTAGCAATCATGGAAGAAAATATGTGACTTTGCTATACTTCAAAAGTTAAAAAATAAATCTTTTCAGCATTAAAGATGAGTCTGGACTTCTTTATTTGTTTCCTTGCTGGTAGTTGTAGTTGCATTTGGATATGTGTGCATGAGTATATTTCTGTGTTTACACATTGTTATTTTTTACAATATACCATCTACTTGCCCAATTTGGCTGAAGTGGCTACGACATTTTTCGACATTAAGAGGCTGAGAAGAAATGTCACAGTTATGTGCATTAAATATAAGGCATTTCGATAGTTAGTGTAAATATCTGTGACCATTAGAAATTATTTTTTACTGCTTTGCCAAATCTGAAAGATGACTTTCAGACTGAAACTCAACATAAAGAGGAAGCTGGAGGTTTGAGAGACAACAACAAGATTGAGGTAGGCAGGGTTTTTTTTTTTTTAGCTAATCTCCCTTTTTTAATCAAAATTATGAATGTGTTAAAGCTGTCACGAACACAGCAATGGCATGCCATTCTTAGTTATTCAGTTGTACTTATAATGCTAATTTCTCAAATCCCTGTCATGCAGTAGGCGTGTCAGTCAAACCCGTCAGCCAGCCATTTATTCAGTGTTTGCGCTTGTTTCACAGCTTTATCCAACTAATGCCAGTCTGCATCTGGTCACAAATGAAAGCTTAACAGACAACTTCTCATGAACACAACAGTCCCTTCCATTATCACACAGTGTCTGACTGAATTTCCGTCATCATTTAAAACACCCTGTAATCAGTCACAAGCAAGAAGACTTAAATCGCTTCACTTTTTACCTTCAGTAGGAAATGGCTCCAACAAGCGTTCAAATTGTATTATTTCCCAAAGCAACACTGACAAATAAACCGTATGTAAAAGCATCATTATAACTGAATGTTGTGCAGCTGTATGACCTGCAAGACATCCAACTTCAGCATTTATTGGTGCCTTTTCTCTGTACCTTGGTTCAAGTTCCAGGTCAAAACCACAGTTTTATCAATTAAAAAACAAAGAAATGCGCTGCAGGCTTCACCTGTAAGCTTCCTTTAAATGCTCCACTCTAAAGCAGACTTTGTGTTTGTGTATGCTATGAGCTACAACCACACAGGTTACTTGCAGGATGTGTGTTGGATGTGCCTGTGTGTGTGCTTTCAGAGGCCCAGAAAATCTCTTGTGGCCCAGGTTCAAAATAACTATAAATCACCATCACGCCAAAACCGAGACAGCCAAACAGTCCCCAACAAAGGGAATTAGGAGTTGTCTTGGGGACTAAATTTAGCCAGTAACTCTGTAGCTGCCAAACATCATTTCCTTTTATTGCAACTGATGACAGGTATATTTCAGCCTGGAAGAAATGCCCACTTAGGACAAGTTAATTCCCTGAAAAGGAAGAAAAAAAAAACCAAAGGAATAAACTATGATGTGATGAGGTTAGATTTAAGCAACAGAAAAAGAGAATACATGCAAATTTGATCTAGTTCTGGTTTGCCTCTGCAAATACTTGAATTTAGTTTACAGCTATTATAGGAGGACATCGACATTCCCAAGGTCCTTTGCAGAAGATTCGTCCTGTAAGTGACAGGCAGTTTTGTTTATAGAGCATCAAAATGAAGCTACTGAAACTTTACAACTGTCTGTGGCCGTCTTCAACTGTAATGACGAATAACACAAAGATCACTACAGCCACCACTGAGACTTCACTTATTACACCACAATCCCTGTAGCTTCATTTTCACTCAATCAATCTGGCTTGGTATCTAGTTAGTTACGTCCCTAACTGTGTTGTGGTAAACATGGATTAATCTACCAAGTCAAAACTCCCATGCAAACAGACAGCTCCACTGATGGGAACAGACTCTGGTCTCCTAGAAAAGCGGCCAAAGCTCCTTATGCCAACAGGATATGCACACCAGGAGGCGGCAGGGCAAAGAAAGCAAGCACGTAATTGGGGTTAGCAAAAGGCCAGAGGGAACAGAGAAACAGAAAAAAGAAAAGACGGCAAATAAAACAATTATGCCATACATCTCTCCTCATTGTTGATTCTCTGTCATGTAACCAATGGGCCCAGTTTTTCTCCTCTCTGCTTGGACAAATTAAGTCAGAGTGTCATGACGGGGAGGAAAAAACAGTCACTGTTAACCAGCAGATACACTGACTATCTATGTGACCGATGTTGTTTAATTTGTTAGGATCTCTGACCTTGATCTGACCTTAAAGCTGTCAGCAGAAATATGTGCCTAACTCCTTAGAAAATCCACAGTAATTTAAGCCTTTCGGAATCTAGTGTCCTTTACCAACCCAACGATTAATCAAGATCGTGTATTTATTTTAGACTAGGATATGAGAGCCAGTGTTATTCACACTCATTACAACAGACAAAACTTTAACAAAGTCAAGAAGATGACGTGTCTACGAAAGCTTTAGACTTCTTCTGTCCTATGGTGAAATATGTCTCCTCATTTTAGTTCTATCGTGGATAAAGGCAGACATAATCAACTCATACAAGAGAGAGCACCTTCATGTAATCAGTACCAATCAGTAAAAGTACAGAGTCAGATGTGTTGCATTTTTACATTTGAGAATTAAGTCAGAGGATTCAGTCTTTCACTTAAAAGTGGCTTATAACACAGTCTTGATTGTGGAAAATAATCCTAATCAGTGATGTTTTTAAACATTAAATACAGAACTGTGACAAAGTCTTGAGTTACCCATCATTTCTATATATGTTGTTAGTGCACCTGTTTCCCATTTTCCTACTTTATTGAAATGTGCAAACAGAGATGGAAATACAGCATATGATACACCGAGTTTGCACAATTCAAACAAGCTTGAAAATCAATATTTGACCAGCTTTATTCTTCAATATATCCTGAACTCTCTTTGTTAAGCTTGCTTATTAAAGTAGTCTTCAGGAATAGTTCTCCATGCTTCTTGAAGAACATTTAAAGCTCATCTTTGGAAGTTGACTGCCTTTTATTCTATTCTCTATCAAGATGATCCCATACAGCTTCAATAATGTCGAGGTCAAGGCTCTGGGGAGGCCAATCCATGACTGAAAGTCTATTCTACGTTTTTCTATCCAGGTACAGTTTAGTGCATTGGCAGTGTGTCTGGAATCACTGTCCTGCTGACAAATGAAGGTGGTGACAGCTGCGTTCCACATGGAATTGCATGTTGGATCAAAATCTGATGATACTTTTCTGCATACATGATTCCATAAATTTGACATATTGACAACATCCATCCATCCATCCATTCGCTTCCGCTTATCCTTTTCAGGGTCGCGGGGGGCGCTGGAGCCTATCCCAGCTGTCATAGGGCGAGAGGCGGGGTACACCCTGGACAGGTCCCCAGTCTGTCGCAGGGCCAACACACAGGGACAGACAACCATTCACACTCACATTCACTCGCACATTCACACCTAGTGACAATTTCGATTATCCAATTAACCTATCCCCACAAGCTGCATGTCTTTGGACGGTGGGAGGAAGCCGGAGTACCCGGAGGGAACCCACGTAAACACGGGGAGAACATGCAAACTCCACACAGAAAGACCCCAGCCTGATGGTGGAATTGAACTCAGGACCTTCTTGCTGTGCGGCAATATTGACAACAATTTAAACGAAAAACTTTAAATCTTAATTTCTAACTGTTCTATAACTTACACCATCCATAACTTATGCTTGATTTATTATCCCTCCATTACTGTGTTGTTCCTTTACCTTTAAATAATGCTGTGTAGTCTATTTGATTCTTACATGTTGTCATGCATGAATATTCCCAGAAGTGCTGCCACATTTACCCCATCATTGTTTGTACTTTTTCCTCTCAGCGTGTGCATGTCTGTTTCTCTGGGACCGCTAAGATGTTGGAAAACATGAGGCACAGACATTCATCTGGTTGGGTCCTCCCAGGCCTCTGTGGTCTGTTTTGAACCCACATCAATGCACTGTGATGGGTGGGGTTTGGAAGATGCTGGTCCTGCTTTCTTCAGCTGGAGCAGGGACCATATTAAAAATGACCGCTAACAGGCACTGTGATGATTGATTGAACAGGAAACATATTTGTTAATTTGCAATCATTTGCTTAAGAAAAACTCTACTCATGCGAAAATGCTGTTTATTCTCAGTTAATGGCTTAAAAAATGCATTCAAAATCTGGAAGACAGTGCAGTATGACTTCATATTTATTGTGTCACATCTTTCATTGCACAGGGTTTAAAGTGAGGTCATGTTAATAACTGGTACAAAAAACCCATAAAATGTTCACCATTCTGCAATGAACATGATATAATGAAAATACTCCAGCAGTATGAACCAGCACTCTTTAACTGCTCTGCTGAGCAGCTTGGCCCCATCTGTAATTACATTTTTAATTTGTCATGTAGCCAGCAGAGGGTGCCAAAGCTAAGAAAACTGTACATTAACTCCTTTGGATAAAAACCCCACCCCAAGGAACTCAAGACCCTGACATCCCTGGAGCAAAATTTATGACTGAATGATGACTCAATACCTACTTCAGTTTGCTTATATGTCCAAAAAACATTAAGAGTGAATATGAGATCAATGCCAAGCTGTAAGGTTGCTTTAAAGGAGTGATGCTTTTTGAGCTCGGGTCATTTAACCTTGTAAAACAACTTAAATGACCTAATCAATTAGCAAAACAACACACAAAACAAATACAGTTGATTAAAACGCCAGATGAAGTCACAACATTTACACTAATGTGTAAATGGCTTGGTGTTCACGGCACTGAATTCCAACAAGAAATAATTAATGGGACAAAATTAAGAGAATAAATACAGGCAAAGGGCCACCAGAAATTAGCTTTGTGTGAAGAAATTGCAAAAGGCATTAGTGATATTATTATAAAATATGCACACTGGATTTAATGCGAGTGTTTTAGAGAGATAAAACATGTCGGACAAGTGGTTTCTCCAAAGTGAACCAAAATAACTTTTAATTTCCCCTTGAAAATGAAAACAGAAATCAGCTGGGGGATGAGAAAGAAGAAAAGCTTTTTTTTCACTCTAAATTATGAAGTGAATTTCCTCTCCCCATCTCTCCTTTTTTTCCCTTGTTCAGTGCAATTTGCTGTGTATAAAAAGAAGAGGAAAAGATACTAGTAATAACAAAGAGTTCACACACATTAAAGAATAAATGACCTCGCTAAAATTAGATTTTTTTTCTCTCCTTTTTCCTCTATTGACTAAACCCTCCTGCTGCCGAGACCTCATTTACCTCTTTCCACTCTCTGTGTTTCGGCGCTATTTCCCTGCGCTGAGACACCATATGTATTACGGAATAAAGTGCCTGCCCTGTCGGTGTCAGACACAGAGCTTCAGTTGGTGGTGCTCTTTACAAGAGAACAAGCGTTTTCACAGCTTCTTTAGGAGTTTGCGTGGGCTCCACTATAAACAGCACCAGTCAGTTACATTACCAGCAAGCTAATGAACACTCCCCGGTCTCGCACAAACATATCACTACACAAATACCTACAGTGCAGCGCACTCCCAAACAGGTGCACCATGTGTGCATCGGGCACACATAGACCGCCTCTGGCTGTGCCCACTTGGTGCTGAGTGCAAGTGGATGCAGCTTTCATTTTCACCGCCACTGTAGAATTACTGCATGTGGCAAAACAATCTCGGGATCAGCCTTCACATTTTTAAGAGTACCAGTGCTAATGGTTTGTTCAATAGCGAGCACTTTGATACAGTATGTGCACTGGCATTGTCAAGTCTGTGAGTGTGAATTTTACCAACTGCATGTGTGATATCGTGATGTTCATAAATCCAGCAGTCCACAAAGAATTACTACAGTGCATTCATAGTTTTAAAATGAGTTTGGGAGATTTGGGAATTATATTCCAAACACAACATCCGATAGTTAATCCATTATGATTAAGTAGAAGCTTGTGTGTGTTCTCTGCTGGTGAATGAAGATGTACAGTGCAGTATTTATAGCTGTGTCAGTGACCATATGGATAGCCAGATATGTCCTGCAGTGGGTGACGCTTTTACTACATCAAAAAACAAAAAAAGGCTTTGGTTGATTTCTATATTTAACTGTTTTGAGGGTTCAGCAGCACATGCAGTAACAAAATGCTTGAGACGACAGATTTCATTTTCATTTTTATGACAAAGCTCTGTCGATCAAGTGTGAAGCAACAAGAGACAGTGAGATTTGATGGACTCGCTTATACGGAGCTCTGGTGTAGCCTGCAAATCTTTTATCATGGCAACATGTGCAGTGTAGCATCTTAATAGGCCCATAATTAGAATACAAACATCCATGTTAAATGGCTTTTTATATTCACCCAATGCATCTGAAACAGAAAGTCAAACAGAGACTGAGGTGTGCACAAGTAGCGTGCATAACACTTAGAAAACGTACCTTCGTGCACAAAAGACATGTCCTGTGTAATTATAGCCTTAATATCATTTCTGTCCTCTGGCCTACATATATAAAAGATAATTTTAGCACTATGATGTTATAGAGACACTTGACTGTAGTCCAATGTTGTGCTTCGAGTAGCTAGAATGAAATGCCATATGGGTGCACTGCAAAGCCAATTCTACGGACTTCTCAGGCAGTGTGCAGAGTGTGTTTTTGAATATATCAGTATCACAGCGGAAACTATCAGGGGAGCAGTGAAACACTGAGCCACAGCAGGCAGCACAGCTACTACTGAATTAATAAACAACAGCAGGGAGAGAAAGCCCTGATCAACTGCATGGGTCAAGATTTTCTTCAGCATTTACATTTTAACAGAGACTTGTGGACAGAGATGACTGATATCAACATTGTCTCAAGTGTAACATGCCACGCTAATTATACATACAATTTATAATTTTCACCTATGTGGTTGTTACACTGTTTACTGAATGTAATTTTGTTTAAGGGAGAGATTAGTTTGTGACTCTAAATCACTGTGAAAAATATTAAAATAACGGAATGAGCCTTATAATTAGGGGGGAAAAATCATGCTCATTCAGATTCTTAATGATTCCTCTTATTTACACTGATAAAACTACATTTAAAAGACAAAATTCATTAGCATGTTCTTGCAAAAAGCAGGCAAATCAGGAAATGGATGGCGTTGTAAAAAGGTATGACTGTGAGGTGAAAAAAAGTTGAATCCAGACTAAACCCAGACTGCTGGAAACAAACAAAGGCAGGATCCATTTGCAAATAAGAGAGACCACATCTGCCCCCTCCCACCCAGGCCCTTTCCACGGCAGACATTTTGTCATGTCACAGTAGGAAAGGCACCAGTTTTAATTAGAAGAATAAAGAATGGCTGAATTCCATTTCTTCAGGTTCAAGTGGCTGCTATTGTATGCATGTTGGTTTTACTGTCACACTGCCGTGGGTTACTGGAACATTTGAACAGAATAATATTAGTAACACGTGTGCTTTCTTTCCTACTGTGACATTCTCTGAGTGTTTGGGGTGAAAAAGGGCTCACGGCGAGCAAATTTCAGCTTGAGCGCACCTGGAAGCCACATGCTAAATGCAGTGATAATGAAAGTGCTGGTTAGTGATTAGCTTCTGTCACGAAGAGCTGAGCGGTAATTTAATCTTTAAGAGACTGACTCACGTGAACCCACGCTGAGCTACCTGTTAATACAAAATTTTAATAAAAGCACCGCAAAATTTCTTCAAAAACTTGGTCAAACCTGCGCTGCAGAACAAAGAAGTCTGGAAGAAAATACATCATCTCCTTTCTTGGAGCTATTGTGCCGTGTGCGGTGTGACATTTAGGATGAAAGGAACAATACATTCAGTTATGATGACCAATAAATAATCCCCACCCTGTCTCATTTTAGTATACATGTCACCGTTACATCAGCAACATTGCCAATGCCGCTTGTCTGACATTTGTACAGGTGTATGCACCGCGTCACTGTATCTCTGTGAGGTTTAAATAAAAGCAATATTAATCATACTCACGGCTGATACATCATGAAAAAACATATTTACTGTGTATGTGTGTATTTAAATGAGTGTGTATGAGCTATGTGTTTGTGTGGTGCTGCTCAAGCGAGTGTGGAGGGTGGCTGTGGGTGGTAATGAGCTGCTGCTCAGTTTCCACAGCAACATCCTAACTCAGTCAGTCTCCATAGCAACTGATAACAGCATTAGCTGATTCAGCCTAAGTGAAGGTTCATGTCAGAAGGAGGGAAAAGGGTTTTTTTTGTCTTTTTTCAGGCTGCTACTGATAAACCTTGAAGGGAATGTAGGGAGTCAGACTCCTGAGATATCCACTAAATCTGCCGGACCAAATTTTGGGGGACAATCCCGTGTAACAATGACTGTTTGATATGGTGAGATGGTCAACAGATAATCAAACTAAAATCTTGGAGTATTTACAGGTTTTTGAATAACTCTGGAGCACTTAGAGTGCAGATAATCCACTCTAAACTCAAACAAACAAAAAGTAAAATAAGTATGTGATTCCCTTTAACCCAGCCAGAATTCTGGCTCCAAGACATTGGCTGTGTGCCACATGGGTACAAAGCCAATCAATTACAGATACTCCTGTTCTCAGCTTGTTATATGTATAAAGCACATATGTCCAGAAGGCTGGAATGGCCTACGAGAAGTTTGGTGAGAAGGTGACAACTGTTGGTGGAATTATTTGGGAATGGAAGAAGTATAAAATAACCATTGATCGCCCTCGGTCTGGAGCTCCATGCAAGATTATGCCTCATGGGGTGAGGATAATCATGAGAAAGGTGGTGTATCAGCACAAAACTACAAGGGAGGAGCTTGCTAATGATCTGAAGGCCATTGGGATGCAAGGTCCTCCTGCTTAAGTAGGTACATTCATAGGCCCATCTTAAGTTTGCCAGTAGCCACCTAAATGATTCAGAGGAGGCTTGGAAGAAAGTGCTGTGGTCAGATGAAACCATAAACAAGCTCTTTGACATCAACTCGAAGAGAAATGCTGAGTATCTAGAGATTATCCCCACAATCAAGCACAGAGGTGGTACAGGTGGTGGCACAGGTCGACACTGACATTGCATTGACGGGCCAGTGGATGGGACCATGTACCATAAAAGTCAGAAAACTGAAGATGACCCAAAATACACTGCCAAACTACAAGGCAGTGGCTAAAGAAGAAGCACTTTCAGTTCATGCAGTGGCCTAGCCAGTCTCGAGAACTCAGTCCTATCCGGTTGTTCAGTCTGACGTCACTGGCCGTGTCTGGGCCTAAACTCCGCTGCAGGTCCATATATCAAACGATCACTGTAGCATTACTGAGAGTTGAAAAACTGTTTAAAGTCTTTCATCTTTAATAAAATGATCAGTGTTCTGCTCTACCAGGTGTAACAATTGAGTTTAACATCCAGGCATCCATGAAAATGGAATTTATGACATTTAACGGCGTTAGAAGTTAGCAGGAAGTTAGCTCGCTAGCTTCTATCTAAATACAATATAGCATGTCCTGACTGCGGGGTTTTGGAAAAAAAATTCAAACGTACAGCTCTGCTATAACTTCCAACATAAATGAAGACAGAAACCTAAACAGCAGTTACATTTGTAGGGTTACTGAAGTTTGGCTAGCTGGTATATAATGATGTGTCACGTAGCCCAATAGCCCAATAGACCGTATTGGGCTAAAAAAAAAAGCCCAATACGGTCTATGACCAAACAAATTCTGCAAGATGTCAAGTAATCGATAAGGCTCAACTGAGGTATAACTTCAACCAGTATTGCACTTTTACCCCTACATGATATATAACGCAATTAGAAAAAGCACAACCCCCATCAGCTAAATACAATAACTTGACCTTGGTTTTAATTTTCATTTACTCTCAGCACATTTATCACTGCAAAGAAAACAGGGAGGAGCCAACAAGGTTTGAATGTGGTTGAGAAAATGGAAGGGAGTAGAGCGACTAAAACACCAGTGACCTCTAAAGTCCTGAATTCAAAATGACAGACCACATAAATCAGGACTTTGTTAATATAATTTCTTGTCTGTTTTGTCAAGCCTGCACACATCTTGAACTACAGAAACATTTTATCATTTTTTTAGATATGCAATACAAAGTGGTAGAGACTGAGTGGAGTGTTTCACTATCTTGGTAGAAAGGGTTGTAAAAGGTCTGTCATAATCATGACTATCTTTCACTTTAAATTTTAATCACCAAATACATCTGAAAGAATTTAATTTAAAAAATGATCAAATTAATATACAAAACAGAGCCCCTGCTTATGAAGGTATGAACAGAAAATACAAACAAAAAACAATGCAAATGTATGGTCACATTTTATGTCAGCATGACATTAAGTGTATCTTTTTCCAATAGTGACACCAGAAGCACTAAAATACTGGTAAGCATGAAATGACTGTACTTAAACCGATTGCTTGTTTAAGCAGAATAAAGCTTATCAAGTGAGGAGGAAACTGTTATCTGGTTGTGTGTCTTTACGTTAAACTGAGAACATCTCATGTTTGATTTAATGTTGTTCTGAAGGATGAACCTATGCTCTGCTGCCACTGGAGACTGATATTAAATGTGCCACTTCAGTAAGGCTTTAGGCTTTACATTGTCTTATCAAAATATTAAGAAATGAGGAGTGGCTCAACACATTTCCACACTACTGTACCTCTCAACCATGTTTTATGAAATTCAGCCAAATGGTTTTTGTGTAATCCTTTTGACAGACAAATGGAATAAGATAACCAAAGTACTCTGAAAAATTCAACATATTCAACCTTCGGTTTATAATTTCTGGTTATATTAATGCAGTCTGGCGTTATTGCATTTGCTCTAAAAGACAAAGTACTGTATCCACATTATTTCAAACCACAGATAAAGCACAAATTGTAACCCTAATCCAATCCAATAAAAGATACTGAGTGGGTCTTCTTACATATTATTTAGTAATTTGGCACCGTGTGTCTATTTTGTTTTACCAGTAGAGACACAGAAAATGGTTAAATCTTTGTGTTTCAATCAGCTGTTAATAAAACCGAATAATTTAATGTTTTTTAGCTTATCAGCCATCAGTGCCTTCCCACTCTATTTCTCCCTGGCCTAATGTAAAAGAAATGAAAAGCAGTGAGCAATGCTGTATCTACACATCCTAAATGGATCATTAGTGCCTGGTTGCCATGGAAAAATGAATGTTTAATGCAATAGCTGAATAAATACACACTTTTCTGAAATATACACAAACAGGGAAACAAAGGAAGGAAACGGAGAGGATCATTTTGATCCAATCTTGCATCCTCAAGGCTATGCCCTGCAAGTAGTGGCTACATATGAAGAGGGAACTGGCAGGGTGAACAGACCATTCTCCCTCTCCCTGGGATTCTTGGGATTCTTTTATCCATCTTCGTGTCTCTGGCCCATGCTACCGAAAACAAGAGAGGGCACATAACATCAGGTACCACAACATGGAAGAACACCGCAATGAGCAAATCAAAGAAAGGGAGTGCCTGCTGACAAGAGGCAGATAGATTGAAGGCTGTGAAAGAGCAGCATGCTTTAATCTGTGTGTGTGTCTGTGTGTGCGTGATAATAGTGGGTGGTTTGACTTAATGGCTACCATTGGGTGAAAGCAAAAAATATTAGCTATCCTAAGCCTGGCGGTTTTAGTTGGCTAACATGCATGTGGGCACATCTGCCTCGCTCAAATACACTGAATATGGGCACACCAGGTGAGATATCGTTTTGTAAAAGATTTCAGAATAACCTTTAAGATTAGCAGGACTAAGCTCAATATGTTTCACAAAACATTATGAGCTTTATACAGCATGGAAATACTTAAAGTCAGAAAAAGAAAAAAAAATAGCTGTTTAATATGCATCCTCCTCGATCCTACTCCAAGATGACCAAATTATATGTCCGAGAGGAGCAGCTGAAATTGAGCCCCATCTTCTTTAGTAAGCCAAGAATCCTGATAAAGCTGAGATCCCGAAATCCTCGCCACAGTTGTTTATCTAATATGTCACAGGTCTGATATGACAGACGCTTTTATTTAGTGCTACATCATGTTTCATTGCCTTTTCAAATAATTGCATTCAGACCAAATCTGGTCTGCATCCACTATTAACACTGTTTGGAAATACAAATGAACACATTTTCATTTCTGTGGAAATAATTTTCTATAAGACAGTGAAAAATTCTGCCATTGGTTTGCAGATATTTCATCAGTTTATGATACTATCCGTCTGTTATCTCTAAGAAGTCATTTATAATTAACAATATGACCTGTCAACAAGAAAGGTTGTCTCACACAATAACTCCAATTTTTCCTCCTACCACTCTTTATCAGTCATGCAAAAGCCTATTGTGTGTATGCATGTGTGGATGTATGTGATCTACCAGTACAGTAATCCCATCCTCTGTTCCTTTGTTGTAATCCTAGAATTTCCTCTAATAGGGAGGTTTCCACTCATATTTAGTCATATATAAACTAGCTCTTAATCCTGGTAGTCTAATAAGCGTTGTATTTTTGGATGGCTTTGTGTGCTCTCTTTTTTTTTTCTTTTGTCAGCCCTTACATTTTGGCCACTACAGTTTCATTATGAATTACGGTTAAGTCCATATTTTGTTGGACAAATGGAAAACTTTGCATTTTTCACCTCTGCACACCACCACAGTCGCTTTTAAATCAAACAATCACAACGTGGTTGAAGTGCAGCTTCAAAGACACTGCAAGTTTTACAAAATGTTGCATTCACTGTTGAGGAATTACATTCACTTTTATCCTCAGTCCCCCTTTTTCGGAGAGTCAGAATTAATTACACAAGTTACTGACAAGCACTATCCTCGGACAGGTGAGGTTCGTTCCCAAGGAGATGTCAATGCAAGTGAGGGAGGCCGTCATTAGGCTCAAATTAATAATTTTGTTGATTATTAAGAATAAATGCACTGACCAACTCACCAACATCAAAACACCCGAGAGATGACAAAATGTGAAAAAGGTGAATGATAACAGAATTATTAAAATATAAATAAATACAACTTCGCCATATCTAACCAAGTCAATGAGACTATTAACACGATATGATAGTCATATCATTGTCAAATTCTGTAATCGAGAGATGCCGTCATGAAGGAAAATACAGAGGGCTGCAAACTGCAAACCATTCGTTACACTCAAGATTGACAGATTAGACTTTGCCTGAAACCAGCAAAAGAAGCCTGCACAGTTGTGGAAAAATATTTGGACAGTTTAACTTGTACCAGAACGATGGGAAGAGTAAATTAATGCAGCATGATCTGAAGCATACTAAATTATGTGTTGTAATGGTGGAGACAACAATCAGCAACTGAAAGCGGCTGCAGTAGAAGCCCAGCAGAACATCTCAAAGAAGGAAAAACAACATAACAAAATAAGCCTCATTTAAAATGATTATAGTTTGTCGAATTACTTTTGGGCCTCTGAGAATAGAATACTATGTACAAAAATGACTGTAATTCCTAAACAAATAAAGCAAAATTTTCCCTGATATTAAAGCGGAATATCTGCACTTCCATCAGATATCGACTATTTAATAAAAAAATCCACTGTGGTTGTGTACATAGGCAAAAAATGCAAAAACTGTGTCTTTGTCCAACAAATTATGGGCCTAAGTGTAAAATATTGAGGCAGGTGGTTAAAAGAGGAAAGTTACTAGAGAAACTGTAAAGCTAATGGATGAGCAAGTTATACACGTTCTATGTTAACACAGTTTTTTAGTTTATTCTGTCTAAATCTGCCCTACCTAACGCTAATCCAGTTAGATGTTTTTGCATTTTGTGGCACATTGTTTAATCGGGACCTGCTGATGCACACATCCCGGCCCATGGTAGAAACTGTGCACTCACAGTTTTTGGACAGTATGCCAGTGACCTTCTCATGGCCTCCTCTACTTGGCACAGGACATAATGGGCTATCATCTTCCAGTTATGTACATGTGAGATGTGGCTATGCCTCTGTTCTCTGACAAAATAATAGGTCTGTCTGTTTACATAAGCACCTTCAGTTCTGTTTTTACCTTTTTGACAAACCCCTAATCGAATATGTGGATTAAAATGTGCACTCACAGTTAGTTTCTCTGCCAAGCAATCAACAAATCTCTTATCAGTGATTAGATTAGCGTAACCTTATCTAACTTTTATGTTCTGACTGCACAAGTACCTCACCATCACAGAGTATATTATGTGATGAGTGACAGCCAGATCAAAAATAGGGTTTCAGTTGAAACCCTGGGAAGAAAAGGCTCTTTTTTTTTTTACCTATTACTAAAGAGTTAAGCAACAGGTTGCTTCAGAAAAGGAAGCAAACACTCTGAAATGCACACAATAAAAGCCCAGTGATAATCCTTGACAGTGCTGCTGTGACAGTGGATATCTTAAAATAAAGCTCCACAGTGTTTGAGGTTGCATGGATGAAGCTTTCCATAGGAGCTGGCGACAGTCATTTGACAGGATAATCCTGTCAAGACGAGAAAAGTCTGCCGCAGCACATCCAGTGAAACACAGCCATCAAAAGAGTTCACAAACCACCAGATTAAAGACTCATCTATTCTAATCGACAACCATGTGTAGTTTGTGCAATTGCATTTCTGTGTGAATGCATGCTTGTGTGTATGTGCTTTTGTTCCGTGTGTGGGTTTTCACATGAGTAGGCGTGAGTGTTTATGACATAACTGAAAGAGGGACGACTTGCTTCCCCGAAGACGAAAGCTGAAGAGATGAAACAACACTTCAAAACATTGAAGGAATAATTCATGTTTTTTCTCATGTCTAACTTGTAGGCTTTTACGTTCTGAATTCCCACAGATCCCCAACAAGTTCAAAATCACAGATCACACACACTACAAAGCGTCTGGTGACACTTCCGACAATATGGTGGGAAAAGGAAAGCCAACACGCCAGGCGATGAAGGAGAAAAAAATTCATATGTTAGCTGTGGCCAAATAGTGATTCAGCATTTAGTCTATTTTATATAAAGTATTTTGGATCCCGTTCCTAATAACAAATAGTATTAGCTTCATAAGTTGTACAAAAATCTGTCTCCAGGTAATAAAAATGCAGAGAAATGCACACATAACTACATCAATAATCAAAAAACGGACTGTGCAAAGGTTTCTTAATATTTTGCTAGGACACTGAGAAACATATTGGGTGCAAACATACACGGAAATACAATATATGAGGCAAAACTATGTTTGTACAATTCTAACAAACTTGAAAGTCAATATTATTGTGCCTACTTTATCCTGCAACCCAGCCTGAACTCTTATTGACAACCTTTCTTGTCATTTCTTGAAATTCTTCTTGAAGGACACTCAAACCTCTCCTTTGGATATTGGCTTCCTTTTGTTACCTTCTCTGTCAAGATGATCCCACGCTGTTTCGGTGATGTTGAGGTCTGGGCTCTTGGGAGGTCAGCCCATCACTTAGTGTTCTTTTATGCGGTTTTCTCTCCAGGTATGCTTTTACTGCATTGGCAGTGTGTTTGGGATTAAAAACTAAGCTGCATAAAATAGATGGATCATGTTGGATGGACAATGGTGGGTCAAAATCTGACAGTATTTCCAATTTTGGTGAGATCCTAAACACTGCTGGCTTAAAAATGGCTTCTTGACAGCCACCCTTCCACTGAGAATATTTCTGACGTTCAACTGAAGAGCCAGATACATCTCTCAGGTCCTGTGTCAGGTCTTTGTTAGAGATTTTCTCCCATTGTTAAGGACATGACATTCAGATACTGGTGAGCTGTTGTAGACAGGCCTCTCTCTTCCTCCACTTGCCCGTTTCCCTCAAATTCTTAAGAACAAACTGTACACAATGTTGAGATATGTCACCTTTTCAGCTAAAAGCGCTGTAAAAATAAACTTATTGGTGCAAAAATCCCATTTCATGCCTGCCAAACTCTTATCTTTGCCATTTTTCATACATTCAACTAATAAAATGGAAACAAATTATGTGTTTTTGAGACAGGTTGCTAAAAACAAAGTACCTAAAGATACAACAAAAAACGGGATCTTTGCTGAATTGTCCATTTTTGCCCATGTAGCCAAAACACTGGTTCATTTCTTGACTTAGGTGCTTTCAAAATGATTGAGTGATTGATAGGTCTGTGTTAAAAACAAACAAACAAATAAAAGCATTCCACTGAAATCGGCCAGGTACAAATAGTAGACTGAAAAACTTTGAAAGACCTTCAGAAAGCCTGGAAAACTATTGCTCAAGACCAAAATTACAAGAAAGCCTGGCTCCTCAGAAACAACACATAAAGAAATGAAGGGTAGCTCCAGACTTCTGCACAGTTCTGTAATCCTCATCTATTTTCTCGGTTGTAAGTAGCCTATCGCTTCTTGGTCATTTTGAAAGTGGTAGCATTTCATCAGTCATCTTGGTAGTGTAATTAAATGCATCTCTGACTATTCCTGGCATGAATTAATTGACATATCTGAGGCGCATTAATGCTGACA
Source organism: Oreochromis niloticus (assembly GCF_001858045.2). Lineage (NCBI taxonomy): Eukaryota > Metazoa > Chordata > Actinopteri > Cichliformes > Cichlidae > Oreochromis > Oreochromis niloticus. The sequence continues at coordinate 12,612,599 of NC_031987.2, read as the reverse complement.
GTGATGGACTCCTGCATTTTCATGACACAATGCAGTCAACATGTTTTAATGCAGGTGGAAAGAAGGTCTTAAAGTGCTATTCACTTAAGTGCTCTCTGTCTGTTTTTTTCATTAGCTTGAGAAAGAAACACAAAAGATAATTACTCCTCTGCAATGTTGTCATTCAGCAGCTCCCCTGTCTGGTCTGTTGCAGACCTTAGGGGGCGTCACCATCAACCTCTGTGCTCCATCAAGAAAAGCCATTAAGACGAGCGGGCAGAAGACAGAGCAGTAACACTGAAGCATTTTAACAAAGCGATGTGAAATGCAATTACCCTGACAGAGGCTGTAACACAAGCAATTTATGCAAGCTCACTGACATTCTGCATCTGCATGTACAGTATGTTAAGTATGTTTTCTCCCAGACTGACAAAGAACACGTGTATACAACATATTTTTTGTGCGATAATTACATTATATTATGTTATGTCTGACACACCTTACATAAGATGAAATGCAAGCTAAAAAGTGCAGCACATATTGGCACCTTTAAGCCAGGGTTTCGCACGTTTACATTTAATTCTGCTGGGAAGAAACCCCATCAAGAAGATTTCAGACCCTTTAGCTTTCTCTTCAATGATTGAAGGGGTCTCTCATTTATGAGATGGACACTGCTATCGGGCTTCATGTTGTGAGGCCTATTATCATTGCAGGAAATCAAAGAGGAAAATGTAGATAAGACTTAAGGATATTTATGATACATCTGTTTTATTTTAAACCCTTTCAAATAAGGACGTGATGGGTAGTGGGAATTTTATAGGCACTGGGTGGGAAGATGGCTGTTTTTGGATCATCTCAGGGGTTTTGGCTCTCCGATAATGAACGGCAGTGAAACACTCAGGGATTTGACCAGTATACTGTATCAGCGCACTAATGGATTTCATCATCCTCATCAGTGAGATTTTAGAAATATTCATCACTTCTAACACTTTGATGAGCTTTCCAGTACAGTATTTGTTATTCTGCTATTTTAGTTTAGCCTTAAATGGAATAAATAAAGACAACTCAAGTGGCTAGGGGATAGCCACATGGGAAAAATGCCTTAATCAGCTGAGTCTAAGGTTCAGTTCCAGACCGATCAGATCTTTACTGAAAATCACTCATCTCTCTTTCTCTACATTACCTGTCAGTTGAACTGTGGCTATCAAATATAAGCAAAAAGGCCTAACACATATTACTCAAGCATTTGCCAAAAAATAAATAAAGAAAAGATTAGTGGGGGTTATTGTGCTATTGGGATATTTGCAGTATGGCTACAATAGAGTTTGATTATTGCAAAACAATCATAATCCTGAAGTTTATCTCCCACAACAGTGCTTCTATGGGCTGGCCATTTAGCTGGATTTCTATGCCCACACACTCTTCTATGAGCCTTGTTATCAGGCATTCAGCAAAACGCAAGGAACCACTGAATCGGCTGAAGCAGGTTGAAAGAACCTAAATGACGGAATTATGTCACAAAATAAAGCAACTGGGATGCACTCAACATCACACACCAGAGAAAATGCTGAGGGGGATGTTTTTTTCTCCTTTAGCACAAGCATTATTTAGCCGTAAACGATACCCACACACTTAAGCACAGACTCCCACACAAAGACTGAGGGATGTTGTACACAAACACAGATGCAAAAACAACACACACGAGAGGAGAGGAGAGGAGAGGAGAGGAGAGGAGAGGAAAAACATGATAGTTAGGTGAGTTGTGAGTCATCCTTATGTTTTTCCTGCTTCAGCCCACACGTGTATTTATATCAGCTTTCTATCTTGTTCTACATACCATATTCTCTTTACTTTGAAAAAAAAAAATCCATCCATATACACTTCTGACATCAAAATGGTGTCAATAAAGTTTCGTGTTTTATCGATTTTCTATATTTGACTTGAAGCACAAATGCATATATGAATAGTAAACATATGCACCTGTTCTTTTTCTCTTACATATCAGTGCTATATGCCACGTGTGCCATATTCTTTGACAAGGATTTGCTTGGACACTGGAACTGCCAACAGTACTTGAAACTGTGGCTTCTTGCCTGATGTTATCACTCCCTGTCACCTGCGAGTGATTTTATGATGACAAAAAAAAAAAAACCTGTTGTTTTTCAAATCATGGCACTGCAGTAAAACCGCACCATCGTTACACCACACAAGTCTCACCTTGTACTTTAAACTCTAGGGGTTTTTCTTGAGAACTGGATATTATTTATCCTCAACAGGCTTTGCTGTAAGAAAGTTGACGTGCAACATTGGAAGGACAGTGACTCATTTTCCATATTCATGCGTAAATACAAAACACTACAGTCCAATTTTCATGTGAATTCTCATGCCAGAGCTCCCATTTGAGAGTGTGAGGCGCTGGCAATAGCAAAAGCAAATATATTCCATGTCCAAAGAATTTTCAATAAGGAGGAAGCAATTTGTGAATTTAAAAATAAAAACCAGCCAAGTGCACTTTCAAATAATTAAGAGGTTTTTCTGTCAGAGTACTACAGGCTGAAATATCTGTGTAACTACATTTTAAATCTCTGTGTCAAGCTCAAGCTTGGACGCTTTTGGTTTTATCCACATTACTGAAGAGATGTGCTTTAGGTTCAGTATGCAACCAACAGCCGTTGTCTATACTGCAACCAGAGATGTCAGGAAGACAGATAGAGTCTGGATGTTGGGGCAGGCTCTTGTGGGTTTGACTTGACTGATCTCAGCCTCCCGCAAACTAAAGACAACCAGGCTTGACCCCAGCTGTCCCTCAGGGCATAAAAATCAAAGCTGAGGAACAGAATTCCACAAGACACGTAAAAACATATATAATATCATGCTGCTCAGCATGTAGAAATCTGTGTGGAAGCGGATGTCCGTTAGCTTCAAGTCAGGCGAGGTCAGCATGGGGGCATGCCACTCCTGAACCGTAGCCAAAAATGTAAATTAGTTAGCTCAGACTTGTCAGCGTGATTGCTCTTTCGCTGACAGGACTGTCAAGAACACAAGTCAGCATTCTGCTTTCCATTAGCATTTCAATGCTGATCTGGGATTACGATTTACACGCTTTATTTCCACTGATAATCTGCTCTCAGAGCAGATTGCAATGGAAGAATTGGTAAGATTTTCACAGTATAAACAAGAAAAATTTGTCACTAAAAGCTGCATCGTATTGGTTAAATATGACATTTGACAGGTATGACATGGAAATACTACCTAAGTGAAACAACTGCTTTGTATATGCTTGCATTAAAGGTTGGAGTGGTGACCAAGTTTTGTATGTGAAAACCTTTACAAAATTACAAAAATGCAACACAGTAGGGCTTCAATCCTTCAGCCTACATATTGTACAGATAGCTTTAGTTGACAAGGAGGAACCATTATTAAATAGGACAATCAATCAAAGCTTTAAATCAATCAAAGCTTCAAATCCCAGTGTCAATAAATTGCTGTCATCAAGCAAGACATTGCCTTCCGGGCGATGGTTGCCCTTCACCTGTCCCCGACCTCATACCGGTGCATTGCATAGGCACTGTCTCAACACCATGCTCAACAAAGTCTGCTGAATACCGAACATAAAGCTCGACCTTATCCTGGCGACATTAAACTCCTGCCATGCATCCTTGACACCAAACTACCCACTGTTACAATGAATATAAGAGGCCAGCTAAAGTACTATAGCAAGCTCTTAATCAATGACCTGCTAGTTATTTATGAACCCCATATGCTTATCTATTTCCCTCTCTCCTCATAACAGGATCGATTTCAAGTGCAGGTGTGTAAGAAAGCATCCTGGATCTTAGTGCGAAAGTTTATGCCATCAACAAGAATAAACAACAATTACTAGTAACTGTAGTAGCAGTACTATTGAATCATTAACATCAATAAATAAACTGTTTTCATATATGTGAACTGCAAAGCTTCTCAGATGTGAGGACTGCCAGTATTTTTGTCTTCTTTAATACAAATGTGGATTCTAAAAAATTTTTTGCTTTGCAAATTTTTGAGACAAAATGCTTAATCAATCAACCTATAATTTAAATAACTGACCAATTACTCAGCAATGAGAAAATTTGTGCCCATAGTTGATCCTTAAGACAATTATAAATCACTACTTTACAGGCACGCTGACCAGTGTGCTAATCTCTACAAAAACCTGGAATACCTCCCTTTGCCAGAGGGACAGAAAGAAGGGAGCGAGATTGGCAGTTAGCTGGCAGGCATGTCGGTTGAGTGTTAGTGTGTTGGCACTGCTGCCAAAGATACCACTGAGTGTCTATCTTCTTTCATACAGGGAGCCTTTCCCACTTTCTCTGTCTCACACAGACACAAACAAGCACGGAGCATTACATCAAGCTCCAAATGTGACAAAGGAGGACTGCCTGTGTGTGTGTGTGTGTGTGTGTGTGTGTGTGTGTGTGTGTGTGTGTGTGTGTGTGTGTGTGTGTGTGTGTGAGCGTGTCTGTCCAGGCTGACTAAGTATCTTTGTAGGAATCAGGATTAGGTTGCCTCACTGACACACAAGGCTTATGTAAAGCTGACCCACAATGCGAGGCACCACACGTGAATGTGAACTGCCAGGTTGCAGTGCTATACCCATCCTAACTGGCACCTCAAACTGGATTGTCACTCTTACAGCAAAATGAAAGTTTTCAGTTTTGCTTATTAGATCCGATCAATTTTAAGAATGTTTCTGCACACTTATTGGCTGAAATTACAAACCACAGCCCTGCAAATGCATACATGTAAGACAACAAATACTTTACTTAGAATTCTTTCAATATTATTTCCAACAACTGAAACGGGCGCAACATTTAATACCCAAACCATCAACCTTTCTTTTTACACATTTTTGAGCCAAAATGCTTAATTAACCTCAACATTTCAGCTTCAGCTCACTGTTTAAGTTAATCTGAGATTGCGACAATAGAAAGACATTTAGACTAATTTTTTTCTTTGTTTGTTTTAATACATATACTTCAACGTGAAGTGGTTACTTCAGAGAAAAGGGCTATCACTACAAAGATTTAGCATCAGAGGTCCGCATTCCGACTAAACGCGATCAGAAACACGATCAGTAAACTCAGACTGTTTACCTTCTCATCAATACATGAAGCCCATATAAAAGGAGTCATTTATGCTAAAATAAACACGTCAATAATCGCCAATGCAAAGGCAATGTGTCGATATTAATGCAATTTAAAGGATGCAAATCATAACCTTCACTTCACAAAGAAAAAACAGAAGGCATATGTTACATATGTTCCAGTTTTGTTGCCTTTTGGCCTTTTTTTTCTCCAAAATATGTCAAAGTATAGATCCAAACAGGGATTAAGCTCTTGAAATGTTTCCTCTTGTCCTCTTTGCCATAGAGATAAAAAGGATGTGATGGCCGAAGCATCTTGAGAAAGCTGAATTTACGTCCAACAGGCAAAATGTAGACCTAGGTGGAACCATCAGCCGGGTCCTTCACATACATGAAAGCATGAGCCCCATCCCTCAGCAAGGAGGAGCTCACAGCAGCCTCCCTGCCTGTGCATGACTCAATATATGGCAGCCTCATCCTGAATGCATCAGGCATTTATATGTATGTGTGCACAAACTGTAAATGGACTTGACGGAGGGAAATCAATAGCCAGTGCCTGTATGTAAATGAGACTGGACTGAAGCCTATGTACTGTGTAAGGAACCCATCATGTATGAGCTTACTTAATAGCCATTTCAGTATGAAGAAAAGGACTTCTGAGGTGTAACAGCCCTGGCTCTTTTTTTTTTTAAGTGTTAATTGTTGTGCTGGGTTTAATAAAGACATCAAGTCTTTCAAAATGCCTTTAAAATGAAATGAAACTAAACAGTAAGCTAACATTAAATGCAGTGGTGACGGTGACAACAACAGACATGCACATACAGGGCTTCAATTTGTGAGATCAATCAGGGGAAGGACCCGCCAATATGACTCAGCACCCATTTTTTTTCCTTTTGCACCCATTTTTTTCCCCTTCTGGGGTGATGGGAAATTAATGTCACATTTCTCTAGGGGTTCCCTCTGATGATTTTATTACAGTTACCTACAGCTTTCCGAGATGTGTTATAGGCTTACTAAAGCCCAATAGCCTTGCACTGCCACCGCAGCAAGCCAAGTTCCCGCAGTCACCGCAGTAGGTGAAGCCTTTAAGTAGCACAATGCAGACATTATTCGTGAACCCCATCAAAAAATTAAAAAGTGGATCAATAACAGACGAGTCAATTAGGTCGTCAGTGCGAATCCTACCTATCTCGGGTTTCTGATTTCTAGATCTATTCCTAAGATTTGATTTAATATCGGATGAATTTCGCAGCACTTTTCATCTTAAAACCGGCTCACACCACAGCTCAGACAGCACACAGACTCACAGGAGCCCAGACACAGTTCTCCTTCGGACGAACAATGCGTCCTTTTTCCATCCACACAGACACAGAGGGGCACCTCATCATTTCAGCTTCAGCTCACTGAAATGTCAATTTACTGCTGGGTATAAGGACTTCTTTTTCAAGCCGGTCAGTGTCCCATGCTTTTTAAGTCGCTGCCAATCGCAATATATTATACTGCATTAAAAATGATGCTGTTAAAAGCAAAGAAGTGTTGAATTCTTTACCTGTTCGGCGCAGTGTCTTCCAGAGGAACTCCCGGTCTGTCGGACACACACAGGCTCCGCAACCTACATTTACCGTAATGATCCTACTAGTCACGCCGATAGACTGCGTCGGTGTTTAAACTAGCCATTACGGTGTTCTGGTGTACCCTTTGCTAGAAATTACCACAGAGGCGGAGCAGCAACAAACTGTACCGACGCGTTTCAGGTTAAACGAAAGTGTTAAACCTACCTACTGTGTTGACGTAAAGGTACAACGCCAGCAGGTATTACAAAGTAAATAAGGCTGGCGAAATGTCGTCTCGTCAAGTATTACGTTCTTTAGGTTGCTATGGCAATAAATCAGTATAAAGGCACACGTGCAGTTCGGGGCATGGATTAAAAATACTGCACGAAAAATAGTTTGGCTTCCCAGAAACAATGTTCTTAATGAAGAATCACTTCCCATCTGTTATTTGTGGTCATCCCAGTTCAACAGTATGTATTTTTTTTCTTTTTTTGGTAAATCGGTATTCAGATATTCTTTGATATACGAGCGCCTCCCACAGTGCAAATGCTGTAGTTACAATCTGCTTTTCATAGTTCAGTGCACACATCTTCCCCCCTTTTCATCGGGTTAATAATCTGCTTATTCGTTTATAGGTTAGGGTTAATTTTACTCAATTGATGTAGAGCTCATGGAAACAGTCACCTATGTGTATGCATTATATTGTTCGTTGACTTGTGTAGTCTTCTTCTAAGAAGCAATATGGCCCCCATGTGGACACCAGAGGTTCTTTCTGCCCGCTATTGAGATCAGACAATCTGGAGAACCAGATGTGGAGAGGAGCATTAAGGTGGACCTCTGAGGTGACACTTCGATCTCTTCTTCAATTTTCAAGGAGAGACGAGGTCTCCCACTTCTCAACTGGAAATGAGTGCAAGTGACCTTGATGGTTTTAAGATTTTTCTTCTGACTCCAACAAAGAGTGTTGTAATGCTGGACATTTTAGCTCTATATTTCCCAATTATATACAAGTGTGACCAAGGACCAAGGAGGGGGCTCTTAAAGAATGAAAAGATTTACCTCAGCTGACACCCGAAGCCACGTGAAAGCACAGATGAGCCCCATTCACCTCTATGAACTTGGAATCAGCCAGCCATAATCTGTAAATTAATTTAATGAAAGCCAAGTTTCTAATTCTAGAATCTTAGCACCAAATCCCCAGTATAAAGCAGCTGACATGCATACAGTAGGTGAGAGGGATGACCTTGACCACCATCTGCCCATCAACGCCTCCTTCCCAGGACGTTATAAGAGGATGCTAAGCATACAGGATCAAAATACAAGCCGTTTCACTTTAAGACTGTGGCCTTAAAAAGTGACGACCTCCATAAAGGTAAATCATCCAAATCACTGAAATGACCTCACAATGTTCTGTCTGTCCAGCTTTTATAAATTACATCTTATTTAAGTAGACTTGGCGAGAATTGCAGACATCCTTCACATTACTGAAATTAAAACCTCGGAGCTCTCGACTGAAGAGACGCCTCACTTGACTTGTTCGTTTTCAGACTAATGGGCACTGACAGTTTGACAAGCAATGATGTGCAATATTCTAATTTCAGATTTTCTATGTCATGACCTAATTACACAGGCAGCTTGTTTTCTACCTCCTCTCCCTTCTGTCGTTTTACATTTTTGCTCCTAGTTAAACTCCTCCTGAAATCCTTCCACACACCTGTTGGATTTTCCAGTAGTGACGGGCTGCAAGAATCCTGAAAGGAAATAATTTTTCTGATTTTCAAAACACTGATATTACTGGGGGGCACCTCAGTCATGTGCAGACATTATCCCTGTAATTTGTCCACATATTCAGGGGGATTAAAACATAGTATTTTAGGTGTATTGCTCTTCTATGCCCCTATGTGTGCAAGATTATAGGGCACTGCAAAAAGAGCTTTTAAAAAAAACAAAACAAATAACAACAAAAAAAAGAATAAAATATTCAGCAACTGCAGTACCACAAGTAAGAATCTGAGACATTTCAAAATGATGCATATATTCACCTTTTCATTGGGTCTTATTGGTGATCCTTTCCTAATCGGTTACACTTGAGCACCCAACTATCTCCTTCCTGGTTAGGTTGCATCCTTCTTTTCCTTTCCATTGTTTACCTGGAAACAGCTTGCCTGAATGTGATTAGTTTCTCAAATTTAGACCACAAACTGTGTACAGATATGTGAATATGAATATACAGATATCTTTTTATGGAGATTTGAGTGGACATAACCTTAATTCCTACCACTAATCAAAGCATGGCCCAAAAAAACAAAAACCCAGTAGGAGTCGCTAGTGCAGCTTCTCAATCCAGGAAAAAAAATAGCAGCCATGTCCATTTGCTACACATCAGATCACTGAGATAACTATGGAAGCAGAGCATGGCATCTATATTGGAAAGTTTTATATTTTCCAAATACATTTTCTTTTTTGTGGAAAAAAAAAAAATACAAAAAGGACAGCATCTTCAAACAAAAAGCACAAGTACATAAAGTAAAAGTTAAAAATTAAATAAAAGGTACTAAACACATCCTATATTTACATTTTAAGACAGCTGTAGACATAAATAGCGTTGACAGATACAAACATGAAAGAAACGTGACACTACAGTGGAGTTGCTGATAGATATATTACTTTACATACAGTACCACTTTTACATTAAAACCTGAAATTGCTGCAGAAGTTAAAACTACTGTGACTACTGTCACAACCCTAACAAAATAATCACTTTTGCCTAAAAAGATGTTTTTTTTTATTACATCAGATCACAATGCTGGTGGAATGTATTAAATATTCCCGTTAAGGTTCCCAGGGCACATTTTCTGCTCGTTGTCCCTGATGAGAGGAGATCTGGAAAAGAAATGATGCAAATATTAAATTAAGTGATAAAATACTGAAGGATGTTTTTCAGAGGCTTAACCTTCTAAAATACTCTTTGTACTCTATATGAATGATCCAATAAATAAATATTGTATGTATTAGAGTCCAATCGCAATAATAGTAATAACAATTTTATGTTATGAATGACATACTGGATAAATTTATCAAAGCACAGGCAATTCAGTGTATGACTGATGTGGAATAAGTGGTTAAACAAATTAAACTGGCTTAAAATTGAGAAAATACACATACACACACGTATGACATACATGTAAAATTTTCAATGAACTTACATTCAAAGACAAAAAAGAAGGCACGCAGTATCAGCTGCTGTTCTTGCTTTGTCCCCCAGAGGGCAGTGTAGCATAAGAAGCCTGAGATGGTCGGGAGTTTGAGTTCTTTGATGTGGAAGAGGCTGAACTAATCCCCAAGCACCCATACGGGACTTTTTCTTGTTCATCAGAGAGCAGAGCGCCTTCCTCATCCTCATCCAAAGGAAAGACTCGAGGCTCCCAGGGTGTCTGAGGCTGTTGGAGGACAAGGAAGACAAATCAATGTCATTCAGAAAAACTGGAATATTATCTTTATTTGTAAATTGAATATGACAGTGGAGCGCGTTTTTGTAAGTATTCACAACTGGCTACATACATTTCCTGCAAGGCAGACATTAAGTGTAAAATAAAACTGCAGAAAGCTTTTTATTTGTCCTTTTTTTCATAACAGTCCCTTCAGTGAATATGCACATTGAGGGCTATAATACATGTGTGCATGGCTCAGAGGTCTGTTTAAAAATAAATAAATAATGGTTGTGCTTTAATCATGGTTTGTATGGCCTCTGGAGTGCATAAGAAGTGCAAAGCAGTGAAGTAGGGGTTATTTGTAGTGTGGAGAAGGTTGATTAGGTAAGTCTGGTTTAGGGGCAACTCATTCGCTCTCCAATCAAAGCAAAGTGGAATAGAGCACTGCAATCAGGGCATCATCACAGGAAACAAGAGTGGAAACAAGTATCTGTGTAGGCTCTCAAGAACCCACCAAGGCTCCATAGCTCACACAAGATGAATGGTGACTGAATGAGATGAATGCTGCTGCTTTATATTCTTTGTCTCTGCTGAAGGACACATGAAACGGCTTCATTTTTTCACAGGTATGTTACAGAAAATATCCTTACAGCAACGTATGGGTGAAAGTGCTGCAGTCTACTGATTTTCCTTTAAATGATTTACAACGCCTTGTGTCGGAAACAACAGTCAAGCGTAAATACGGTAAACAGCATATTGGGGACACAAGGGAAACAACACTGTAAATATGCATGACTCCACATGAGCTGCCTCCTGTGTCACCTTGATCAGCCATCCTGTGATATTCTCAGTTTGTCTTGGGGATTTCAGGTTTCAGCTGTGGCGCTTTTGATCTTACCAGCCACTCCTCTGACCTCAGCGAATCATCAAGATCCAGCTGAGCGCAACTCCACTCCACAGAACTGTCCTCTCCTGATGTGTACATCCCACCTCCGCTGCCTAAAAGCCTGCTGCCAGATCTGGAATGAGAAAACAAGCATACCTCATGAAACACTCTCTCAAATTTCCAGGTTTCTACATGCACACAAATAAAACAAGTCTGAAAGCAGCGGCACTTCTTTGAGAGTTCACCGTTTAAAGCTTTCCAAATGTAATACAATGACTAGTGGTGGCGTTAATCCACATTATCCTCATTATCATAATCCTCATTATCTACCTGGATTAACTTCCTCAGTTTATTGAGGTTTATTTTGTATTTTTACAGAATTGTTTTAATTCTGTAGGCCCTTTAAAAACATTCTAACATTTTCTAACATTGTAGTTCACCTTAGATTTTGCATTACTGATGAGACACCCTCATTACTGCTACATTTGTGAGTTTGTGTGGGCGTCCACCTTGTAGGGCGCCTACAGTTTTTCCTCTTATCCCAGGACGACCAGCGTAACTTCTCTTTTTGCTCCAAAGCCAGGTGCCGCTGAGCAAAGACTTCATCACTGAGATCCTCCGCCTGAACACAACACGACACACAGACACACAGAAAGGCATTAAGATGCTGGATTGTTCACACATGATAATAAACTGCTCATGTTCAAAGAAAAGAAATGCTCTGTTTCATGCCCCTCCACCTTCTCTGGCTCCATCTCCATCAGAGGCTGGATGTCAACTACTCGCCAACTGCAATAAAGATAAACTAATCATTATAATAATGATAATGGACAACTTCCATTTACTTTTATGTCATTTTTAAACAATAGCTTTACAAATCAGACATCACTCTGGTAAAAGTGATCGTTTATAATAAATAAGTTGCAAAATACAATTATGCAAAATCACAACTACTGTAAAACCAGTCATTAAGACTGGTCATTAGTCTTCCTAAAGGAGTTATGGTTCATTGTGATACATTATAACACTTTCAGGGGCGTTTCCATTTCCTACCTGGGTATTAGAATTTCTTTGTATTGCAGCTTTTCTACTTTAGCCAGTGGCATGGGAATGACAATGTTGTTGATGTTGTACACGTTCTCACCCTGGCGTTTGCGAACAAAGCCCTAGAACGAAACGTTCCCAGGTTGAATGAAGAGCGTACCAATCGTTCAGAAGAGTTTACACATTCAAAGTCATCCTAAATCTTCAGATGCCCTGAAAAAACTTTTGTGGTCATCTTTCTTTACATTTCACACATATGCACATATGAAGTGATGTAGGTGGATCTATCCTATCCTGTCATATCCATCCTATCCTAACCGCCCTTCATCCTAATCTGAATTAAATCTGCTACTTCTTACATTTCACCTGTATCATTTTCTTGGCTCTTTAGTTTTTAATAATAACATATGTTTTGTGTTACCTGTGAAGCCTGCTTGTGTGATGCATGTGAGTAGCTCTCCTCTAGCACATCATCTGAACTTTCTGCTGGATCACAGAGCTGGTACAGGGCATCCTCCTCATCTAGGTATACAAACACAGACATATACAGACATGCTGTACACTAAAACCAGCAGCTACATTGTTAAAACAACTATAACAAGAAACATCAAGAGCACAAATTTCCACTAAGGCAGCTCACTCTGGGTCGCACTTACGTTTAAGGGAATAGTATTGTATTTTCTATATGTTCATTTAATTTTCTTTGTTATTTTGAAAGTATTTTAAGATGTTAGCATACGAGTAAAAACAAGTGGAAAGTGCAGGCTTTTGTTATTTGCCCCACTGAAACCCATTTAAATATACTTGACATAATTTTAAGTACAATTTGGTTTTATTTATGAGGATATTCTGTGTAAATTACATACAGCTACTGTAATGTAAATAACAAAATAATAATAAAACGATACTTAGAATCCCCATAGATCATTCCCTATATGCTGATGTTGATGATACAAACAAAACATAGATGAATCTGTGAGTTATAAGGCTTTTTTGGATGAAAGACAAATTCTGATGAACTGTTAACATGACAGCGCTCTACACCCCTACAACGTTTAACCAGAATTCGATCAAAACTTTTCGAGCTATTGTGTTTGCAGACAGAATGACGACACGCACACACGACCAAAAACATAAGCTGTGGCAAAGGTAATGAAAGCCAAGTGTGAGCTTTCACTGCGTATACACACCTTCTAGCAGCCCGTGGATGCGTCTTCTCTTCCTTCTCCTCTGACTGGCTTTGCTGTGTCGATTCCGAGCAGAGACTAACAACCTGATGGGTGACAAACCCATAACTCTGCTTTTATGATGCCTGGCGTTCTGCTTGTATTCGTGACCTACAGCGAGACACAGAGACGAACACAAGAAACTGAATTAATAGACTGTCAGAATGATTTTGAGTTTTCCATTTTTATTCCAATCTAATACCAATCAGTGAAAACATTAATCCTCAATCTTTATTTATGCAAGTTTTACTCACCAAACCGCTGCTTCAAATTACTTTAAAGGAACAGGACACAGGAATAAATGGATCATTTTTTTTAATATGGCTATAGCAATTAATTTGTCTTTAAACACACTGAATTCTCTGTGTTACACTGTAAAATATATACCACAGTTGAAAGTCATTTATCATCAGTCTCCACTTCATCCGTCCACATTTCTGCGTCTTGCCTGATTTGACGGTTTATGTAATCTCATCCCATTCCAGCTGAGATCAGCTTTGATAAGAAAACTGCTTCCATGTGGCTATTATCTGAGCTGGCATTTAACTGACAGACTGCCTTCTTCAGCTATTGACAAACGACAATAAGATCATTCAAGCTGACACAAAATCGACAAGCGTTGCTGGGTCTGATGCCTTCATCCGTTTTCAGTCTGCTTCCTTTGTGTCTCCTCCTTTACGCCCTCCCCCTCTCATCTATCTCATTCCACAGTGTTTCCTCAACCTTTACTAGAGAAATCGAGGAAAATCTAAACTTTGAATCATCCATCTACAATATGGACAACCACGTATGCAAGATCCTCTTAAATCGTTAAGCTTCTAGGCTGCCAAAGGTATGCAGCGTAAATGTTACAGGAAATGATCATTCATTAGCTTCAGACTAACATACCAAGGTGCTTACAGACATAGGTGAAATGCCAAATGATTTTATTTCCATCTACTGCTCAGCTGGATGCCTCTTACAGCCCCAGTGGGATATCTGACACGCTAGGAATGAATTATGATAGTCGATGGGGAGAAAACAAGCAGAGTGAGCGGATGACTTTGAAGCAGCCGGTTATTGTTTGCCTTCACTGAATACAAGCAAATGGGTGAGCTGTCTGGATATGACGAACTGTCATTTCATTTTTAATTATGCACAAATTATTCTTTAGAAACACTGAAAGACTGCATTTATTACAACTGAACTGTTGCATTAATGAATCTGAGTGGCTGCTTAGAATATAAGGATATGAATGCTACCACTGATTTAGCTACAGTTACAATTAAAGTAACTTTTGCTTGCTTGTTATATTATGTTATGTTATATTACTTTAGCAAAAACAATCTGATCCAGTCGCTTTGATATCGGTATTAAGAGCACACACACAGGTGCGGCTTTTTAAATTGCACCTCTATCCTTCTTTCTTCTTACTCGCTGAATGACTGATCACACTATAGTTTCTGCAAGCATGCTTTGAGCCTAAATATCAGTATGGTGAACATGAAGAGAAGAAAAACAAAGGAGACCAGCAGAATGAAAGAGAGCACCACACAATGAGGCGTAATTTGTAATCAGTACGAGTATACAGAGCGATCTTACTGTTGTGCAGCGGCGTGGAGCTGTGTCGCTTGTAGTTTGCTGGACTGTTGACAACTAAAGGTCTTTGGGACCATACTTCTCTGCCTGGCACTCTCTTTACATGGTGGCTCGTAGGTGTGCCTGGAAGAATATGACCATTTTTAAGTGTGGGGACACACAGAATACAACACCTTTTGCAAATTCAATTCAGCACACAGTTTAAACAGCAGCATCTCAACATACAGTATGTCACCCTAGTTGTACAGAATCTATGCATCTATTGCATCTATTCTTCTGCATCTATTCTTCCTGTTAATAGGGAGTTTTTCCTTCCCACTGTTGCCAAAATGCTTGCTCATAGGGGGTCACATGATTGTTGGATTTTTCTCTGTATAGATTATTCTAGGGTCTACCTTACAATATAAAGCGCCTTGAGGTGACAGTTGTTGTGATTTGGCGCTATATACATAAAACTGAATTGAATTGAAAAAACGTTTAAATAACACCAAGAATCACGATCAAATTACATTAGTAGTCACCAGTAGTTAAAAATATTATCATTGCAAAAGAGCACAACAGAAGACCAGGAGATTAAGGAGCTTTATCCCCCTGAAAACATTTGGACTTGTCCCTATGTTGATTTCATCTACTGATCGTTCTCCAAAGTGTGATTAAAAACGTGGTTACGGTCCATCACGACAGGACGTGTGCTTTCATTTTAACGTTTAATTATTGTGATGCCTGTTTTAAAATATTGCATGTAACCTGACCTGTTTTCTTGGCTCTGTGGACCAGTTTGGTTAAGTTTTGGCTGATTATTCTCATCTGCTGTGTGCAGTGGGGTCTTTTTAAAATACTGACTGATCACACTATAGTAAGCTGTTATCACAAGACGTATAACTAAAAACATCTACCTTTTATACCTTATAGTTTATTATAACCCTACAAACATATCTCAACTGCCCCCTACTTTAGCAAATCTTGCTACCAGTGATTTTTGGTTTTTTTTGCTCTACAGGCCTGAGATGACAAATACATGGTCAGGGTGTGTGACCCTTCAGAGTCGGTCTACCATGTCAGACAGGAAGCCTAATATTTACTCTTGCTGACTGCAGTTCAAAAACAACATTGCAATCAAATGATCTAAAAATCTTGATTAGCTTACAAAGTTTGCTCATGCTGACCAATGTAATGTAGCTAAGTTTCTCCTACCAAACGACAGAGACGACACAGGGTGACGTCGAAACCTGAAGGTGTCGGAGGAGACCCCACTGGAGCTGCAGTCAAGATCAGAGCACGAGACTATGGGATCACAAGAGGAGCAGCACGAACAGGAAGATGAGGAGAACGAGGAGGAGCAGGTAGCCGTGGACTTTCTTGAGTTCTGGAGCAAAAGGAAAAGAGAACAAGAGAAGAAAAAGATTACTTAAAAAAAATGCTCAAGATAGGCGGAGCAAGATTAGCAACAGGGAAGAGTTTCTTTACAGTTTACCTTTCCTTTCTCTTAGGATATAAGTGATATGGATGTAAGGAAGCTGATCTCTGATGGAGTGCACTGATTAAAGTAATTAATCTGTTAAACGCTCTTTTTGTTATTGAACAATGTCACAATGGTGGTGGCTCAGCGCTGCTTATTATAGCAGCTACAATTGTTCTGGGTTCTATGCCGTCCAGATTAACAGTGTTCAGAATCAGAAAGATGCGGAAACTCTATAAATATCTCGGCACTGAGCGAGACATGCCGATGCTTGAAAGTCCTTCAAGGTCAAGAACATGTGAATGAGAAATAAAATAGTTAAGCTGATTTATAGATTCCTATGCTGTACACATCCTCATCACCGCAACAGTGTGAAGCTAAGAAGCACTCGACACACACCGCCACTGCAATCTTTTATCTGCAGTAAGAGGACAGCATAATGTACTGGCCCCGCAGGCTAAATAAAGGCTCGAGCTTTTAAAATAGCACCCTGCATTTGTTTATCTGAATTAGAGATATTATTTCTTAATTAAAAGCAGGTGTTCGGCTTTGAACAATAATTCCTGTTTAATTTGGAGACCTATTTTAGTGATGGCACTCCACTACTGAAGCTAAAATAGGTCTCAAAGGCACTGCTCTAAAGCTACATTTCATAAGAATCTCTGAACTGCTTTATGAAGTACATAAATCAATGTATTTGATACGCTTGCAGGGTAATAAGAGGCACAATTTGACAATTATATACAGCATGTAAATGGTTAAAGACTAGAAGAAAGGGGTCGACATTAGGCTTACCAGTGGACTGCCAGAGCCGTACGAGTTGAAAGTGAACAGTCTGGGCTTGTGGTAGGTGACCAGGGGTCGGGTTCGGGCACACACGCATGACGCATCAGCTTTAAAGAGCCGCCTAGTCCCTAGTCTCCTTCTCTTGGAGCTCACAGGCAAGAAAACGTCATCTCCTCTCTGGCCGCTGCAGAAACACAACCAGATGAGGTCACATGTTAGGTTTGTGCTTCGTAGCAAGATCACAATGCTAAAAAAGCAACTTCTTTCAAGGTGTTGATTCCTTAGATCTTGTTCATCAATCCCTACTTATACTCACTTGTTACTGTACATGAATAAAACAAACAGAATGCCTTTCATTTATTATGGGGCTTTCATCTTCCCAGCCAGGCAGAGAGTTAAAAAGGCAACAGGAAGGGGAGACATGAAGGGATTACTGAAGTCAGACTCGATGAAGAGACCGAAGGTGGTTCAGTGGGTTTTACTACAAGCTGGGACGTGCTTTCAGCCTATCGCCCAGACTTTAAAGAGATAACAGACAAACTTCTATCACCCTTAGAGTCTGAAATATGTCAGATTTTCACATAAATTAACAGTTTTTAAAGACATTTTTTGTAAATGTGTCATTTAACTGCAACTTGTAAAAAGCACACAGGATAATGTAGGTATTAACACAATGCGACTGTTTGTGTGTGTGTGTGTGTTCCTGTCTAGCTATCTTTGTGAGGACCGAAATCTGCATTCTACTATACTTGTGAGAACCAACAGTCACTTGTGAGGACACACAACCCGGTCCTCACAAATTTGAAGGCATTTAAAGGCATTTTTGAGGCTCAAAATGTGGTTTTAGTGTCAGGGTTACAATTAGGTTATGGTTAGGTTTAGGGTAAGGGTTAGGGTTCGGCATTCATTTTTAATGGTTAGGGTTAGGGTAAGGGGCTAGGGAAAGCATTATGTCAATGAAGGTCCTCACTAAGATAGCTGAACGGGGTTGTGTGTGTGTGTGTGTGTGTGTGTGTGTGTCCTCTACCTTGGGAGGGTTCTCCTGTCTTTACAGGTCTGGGACTGTTTTGAGAGCGGTGAAAAGCTCAGAGGGGTCATCAGACTGTTGACGATCTGGCTAAGCTGAGCACTCTGCAATGAAAACATCAGCCAAATAATGCATTTTACATAGGAGTGAAATACAATCCAGCCGTTCAGACTTCCCCTGAAGAATTTGCTTCACAGAAAGAACATATCAAGTTAGATGTTTTTAGCCTTGGCTGATTCTTATTATTTGGTATCAGGCTGATAAATATAAGCAAGCCTTGTAATCTTAAAAAGGAGCACAGTACACATATGAGAACTTTCCACCGAGGCGAATAAAAAGAGTATGAACCGAGAGTGAATAGAAAGTCCCACGTTGAGTGAGCTCAGAAAACATGTTGAGGCAAAACACATATTTTGGTGTTTAGGTACATACCGCTTCTAAAGCAAGTGTAAACGCAAATACAAATAGAAGTTGTTTTTCTTGGGTGGGTGAGCACGCTGGGGGCGTGTTAATGACTTTATATCATGGATCACCTAAGGTTGGCATGTGGTTTTCTTTTCATACGAATCATATGGATTGCAACGATAAGCAAACGAATAAGGTCGGTGCTCACTGAACATACTATGCGTCTTAGGTAGAAGGTAAGAAGTGTCAAAATAAAATCAGAACCAAAACAGAAAGCAACGATATGCGAGTTTTAGCCTGGAGTTGAAGTGACAGGTTTTGTGTCCTATCTAATCATATGGTCACATGGGTCAAATCAATGTGATTAAAATCAAGGATCATGAATCTAAAACGGAGCACTTGATGATCTTTTCAACAGATTACCCAGCTCTAGGTCATAAACTTAAATCACAAAATGTCTCGGTGTGGGTTGTGAATCAATACTTTTTGGGTTTTTTACTAAATTCGATTCTCGTGTGCACATAAAGTACAGCTTTAAAGCTATCAAGAGTCTGCACCATCTTAAACACATAGCTAGATGTCAGCTACTATCTCAGCTGAAAAAATAAATAAGCACTTTCAGAGTTACAGACTTATTACTTAACGGTCGACTTCATAAAGCACAAATTCATTCATTTGACCTGCAGCCTCTAATTTAGCATATTGCCACAAAGGTCAGAAAGTAAGCATACCATAATTAATTAGTTTAATCCTCTCAACCTGACATTGGGATATGGAAGATCACAAGACAGAAAAGGGTAATCTCCTAAAATAGCGTCTATAATTCTAGATTACTAATCCTCTTTATTTTAAACTCATGCCTGGTATCAGAGGTGCAAGTAATAATCCCTCCCTCCTACCTGTCTCTCTATATTGTGCAGAAGGCGTGTAGGGCTGCAGGGTTCGTTGTCCGGATCAGAAGCTGTGCAGGATAAACCTGCCATTTCCTTCAGCAGGGTCTGCTGAATCTGCCTGTCAGTCAGTGGCTGGGAGTCTGCAAGCACCACCCCACCCTGATAAACAGAGATCCACAGAAAGACAGAAGAGGCGCCAAACACTGATTAAAACATATACTACTTTTTGTAGGTCGGGCAATCCATGAAAGTTTGTTTTTTGTATCCTTTTTCTTAACAAGACTGTGCAAGCTTAATGTCCTATAATATAACTGACCAACTGTCTGTCAGTCAGTTGGTACAGACACCTTTTGTCATACCTTCACAGAGCGTATATGCTTGTGGACCCCCTCCAGTTGTAGTATCCTCCCTTCTAGTTCAGCCAAGCGCAGTTCCAACCAACTCCATCGGCTGCTCAGCTCTGCTCTCTCTTCCAGCCACTGCCTCTCACAGCTGCTGCTGCTGCTGGCAGGAGGGACAGGGTGATGGATGACAGGGGAGGACAGTTACACCCGTACAAAAGCACTTTAATATTATATACATCCCTGTCAAAGGCTTTATACCCCCATTCAACCCCACAAGAAGAAAGACGAGTGTAAAGCTGTAAGCCTTGGATTTTTATTTCAGCGCGCTGAATACAATCATGAAAACCAGGTATGTCGGTCTGAGAACAAGATGATTAATCAATCTGCAATTTTGTACTGCAGCTCTGTCTACCTGACCTATTTTATACAGGCATGTAAACTGTTTAGCATCCAAACAGCATGGGGGTGGGGGGGAATTTTGCTCAAGCACAAAAGCCTATCTAGGCCACAGAATAAAGCACAGTTGACTTGTGTGGTGTGTGTCTATAGTATGTTTCCATGGTACTAGGCTGTTCAGTTAGCATTTATCTTTGTGTGTGTGTGTGTGTGTCTGTGTGTGGTTGGCTGACTTCAGCAGGGCAATAGTTGCTATGGCATTGCTCTTGGACCTTGGCTAGGATAGACAGAGACTCCCCCACTTCAAACAGGAGAGGGAAAGGTTAGGCTAGTCAGCAAGCAGCTTCACTCAGTGCACCTGGCAAATACCCTTTGATATTATGAGTTAGCTATTTCACTGTTACCCTGATTAATCAAATACCTCAAATGCTGTTTGCTTCAATGAACACATTTACCCTCAGTTTATGGTCAATACAAAAACAAAGAAAAAACCCCAGCCAAACAGCCCATTAAATGTCCAAAATGGCTTATTTCTCCAATAAGTTTCACTCAATCCTAAGCTAGTGTCTCTTTGTTGAGCAGTAGGCGCTCTTTTTCCTTCACAGACAATGACCAGACCTGGCAGCCCTGCAGCTCACTCCAACTGTATAATGAGAAAATTCCAGGAATATTTGCGGAGCATTAGGGGAAGAGGAGAGGACAGAATGGGAACGGCTGCTTCATACCTGTTACTGTGCATGTTCACAGACTGCATCCATTACATCCATACTTCTATATTGCATATTTGAATCCGGGCAGCTTTAGAGGGAAGCGCCAGGAAGAAGACCCCCTCCCCCCAATTTGAGGTTCTTGGCTCTTGTAGAAGCATCAAGATTTTTGGGTGTGCCTGGCATTTAAACTTGACCACTCAGACTCTGAAAAATACTCCTGTGCAGCATTTTTGAAAATGAAAACAGAGCAACATCTGGAAGTGATTTTTTTCTTTTAAGCCAAACTATATCTGTGCTTCACAAGTTCATACTTTGAATGATAAAAGTCTTTACTGTTTAACATTTCTAAAGGAGAGCAGTGACCCATCCCCTCCCCTGCAGCATCCTATCCTCTTTGAGAAGGAACCAGCCATAAAAATTTTTTTAAAAATCCCCAGGCAAGGTTTACAGATGAAGAACGGAGCATTGTTCCAAGCAGGAGGAGAGCAGTCTCTACAAAGGACAAGCTGACACTCCTGAGATGACACAAGCTGGCCAAATAAAAGCACACGCGCAGACACACACACACACAAACAATACTGTCTCATTACTGTTGTCAGACCTAGCAACTGAATCCAGGCTCACGGGAAACAACCTAAGGGGTCAACAAGGTTGAATCTTATTGATGAAATGTTTGTGAAATATATTAAGATTTCAATAAGTACTGCACAGGCTAGGATCACGCGCTTATTCTCTACACCTCCTGAAATAAACCGTTAACCCCATCTGTGCAAGAGCTCCGACTGCAAAGACTGCCTGTCGTCTAAAATGCATGTTTATCATCTGAATCATCATCCCAAGTGACCATAATGCTTTTTTTTTTTTTTTTTTTTTAAACATCCTGGTAGGCAAGACAGATCTTTCTGATTCACTTAGTTTTGTTTTTGGACAGTTATAGCTACTAAAATAAAAAAGCAAACAAACTTGCAAACCAAGCCCAAAACCTGAATTCAGGTAAACAAAACAAAAGGGCAATCAGGAACTAGACTAAGCAGCCAATTCCCATTTTGCAAAACAACAACAATTTAATTTTTAAGTGTAGTTTTTCTAGATGTTAAAGCTTTAAAAAGATTTCTTTGATATTTTACACATTTAGGGAATATAAGCCTTTAAAAAAACAAAAACAAGGACACCACAAACATCTCAACCTTGAATCTAGACACATGCTTTAAAGTATTTTTTCACTAGAAAGAGGAGGAGCTGAGGAATGTGCACACAGAATGGCTGGCAAGTTGCTGCCTCGTTGGAAAGACTGTTTATTTCCTACCCTGTGGGTAAAAAGAGCTGGCTGCTCTGTTGAATCTGTTATGACTGCAGCATGGAAAGAGGAACGCGCGCGCTCGTGTGTGTGTGTGTGTGTGTGTGTGTGCGCATGGTTAAAAAATGTCATAACACTCCCCCACATCTGGGAGGACAAAACTTGCACTTATGACAACCACACTGTAAACCTCACTGAAGGCCAAGTAAACAGCACGGTGGACCTCGTAACACTTAGATGATTTTTTCCAAAACTTGCACTGTTATTCTAAAAGAAGGAGTGGATTTCTTATGTCATTCTTGGCATTTGTAACCGTGCATGACTTAATACTGACTTAATATGCCCTTCCCCTATTGTCAAGCAAACTTGACAATCCATTCTCTCCACTTTTACATCAGTCGAAGTTAAAAAACTGTTCTTGTCGCGTTTTTAACTGACCAGACGCCCAGTGCCAGAGCCAACCTCTGTGAACTTTCCACAGTAATTAAGAAAAGAGCAGTGATTTTTACTGTGAAGAACAGCTGCTTTCTGGTAACCAGATCCCAGAACAGTTTGCCAGTGACACTACAGCTGAGTTTTGGAACCTGTTTTCATATACTGTTGATATGACTTTAGCTGAATAAATGGTTAAGCTGTGCACTCTTGCTGGTTTATGTAGCTGTAATCAGCAGCTGTAATAGCCACACGCTCACTGTGGCACTGGTTGAATAAACAAAAACAGACCTGGATACTCACATGGATGAAATCCTGCTACGAATCTTTTCCTCCACTGGCTCCTCATCTGAGCTGCTGCTGGCTGTAGCCTCAGAGTCCAAGGCCTCCTGCAGACCTCTCAGTACCACCTGACTGGAGTGGCTGAACTCTCCGACCTCTGAGAAGGATGACGAGGCTATTGGCAACTCTAGCCAAGGAAAACTGAGTTTACTGCTTTCTTGTGGAGAGTTGAGGCAGTCAAAAGACAAATCTCCGTG
Organism: Oreochromis niloticus; assembly: GCF_001858045.2. Lineage (NCBI taxonomy): Eukaryota > Metazoa > Chordata > Actinopteri > Cichliformes > Cichlidae > Oreochromis > Oreochromis niloticus. The sequence goes on along the minus strand of NC_031987.2, from coordinate 12,589,492 downwards.
CCGACTGTGTTTTGCCAGCCCCTCCAGCTGCTGGTTGCAGTGCCGCGCAGTCTGCTCTCCTAGCAGAATCTGCAGTCTCTTTCGCAGTTTCAAAGCCCGGCTGCGCAGGTCTGTCTGCCGGGAGAGCTGCGCCTTCACAGCTTCCTCTAGCACAGCTCTGGACGTCAGCTGGTCAGGGTTTACCCTGCCGATGCAAGGCTGCTGTGAAGCTGGGGGAGGGCAGCCCATCCCCGCTGCGTTCTCCTGCCTCAGTGAAGGTGGAGGTGCAAACAAGTGTGTGTGGCCCTGGGATGTAAACTCCCCTTGGGGATATGGAGGACAAACACTGGTAAGGTTAAGAGAGGAGTGGCACACATCACCACCATATGGCTGGCATTCAGGAGCAGCACTCCATCCATGTGGCAGACAAACGTGTTGTCTATTGTGTTCAGGCCCAGGAACTAAAAACATGTCCGGTACATCTGGGAAGACTGAGGCCACCTGATGGGAATCTCTGGAGCCTTTATTGAAGGACAGGAGGCTGACGAGGGAGTTTGGACTGGGCAGGGACATCGTCTCACCCTGGCTGTCGGATGTCTGCTGGCAAGGCGAAAGCGGAGGGTTGGAAGGAGCGTCCAAGAGGCTGAAAGGTAGGCAGGAGTCCAGGGAGTGAAATGAAGAAAGGTTCCACATCTTCTGCTGGAGGTCATTGTCATCATCATCTATGGGTCTCATGTGAGGCTGTAGCTCTATACTGCACATGGCTCTCCCATCTGAGTCAGTTCTGACAGTGGCAGGGGGTGAGGACAAGTGGATCCCGTGGCCATTTTTAAGGATTTTGGTCAGAGCTGGGGCCATACCCTTCTCTGAACCACTGATGCACTAGAAAGCCAAGGGTGCAGACTTCACAGGCTGTGCCTGAAATGACCTGACAGCAGCAAAAACACATGTTGGCAACTGACAACACTGAGATCACAAAAGCCACAGTATAGCTAAAAAAAAGTCACTTTTTTAGATAATAAGGGATAAACTGAAAGCGCAGACACCAAATAAAATGCACTTCAAAGTCAACTAGTTTACGTTGACGCATTTTTATAATTAAGGGCTATGTATATTTTGAATATGGTAGTAATAGCAGTGCCAGACACATTTGGGATGATCGACTCATAATTTTGGTCGCATGATTCCTTTACAGCCTCTTTCCGCGTTTTCCACTTATAACGACCAAACTAGAAGTCCTACCGCGGACGTGATTGGAAGAAAATACAGAAAACATACCAACCCAGTACGAAGTTACGAAGTGAGCCCGGTCCTTGTACTCGTCCATCACAGGTCAAAAGTAACGGTAAACATACAAATATAACGGCGGACTGTAACCACCAAGGCTAGCTGAGCTATAACGGTAACGTTAACACTCCATGAAGTCTCTTTGAGGTGGATTTACACTCACCTGAACACAAGGTAAACCGTTGACTTTAACATCGCTTATGTGCTTCGGAAAATGACATCTGATCTTTCTGAGCATTTAGAAAGCAGAAAAATCTAATCAGGCGGGCTTCTATGGCTTTCCAACAGCTTATCAAACGGTGGCACTTGTCTTTTCCCAGACTTTCGGCGGGGTGGTTCTCCTGTACATTAACCGTTCAGCTCCTTCTCCTCCTCCTTCACCAACTGCCGAGAGGACGAAACACATCCGAACGATCCTGGAGAGAAGGGGCTGGACCTGATGCCTTCATGGCCATCTAAGAAGCTCAGATCTCTCACAACTCAAAGTGACAACTTGCACATACAGTGCCATGAGAAAGTGTTTTCCTCCTTCAAGATCATCAAACAAATTTTCATATTGAACAATAAAAGCCCGAATAAATACAAAATGCAGTTTATCATTGATGATCAAATGTATTAAGAAAAATGTGGCAAACACTTTAACAAAAGTTACATTTGATCATCAATTGAAAAAAAAAAACATGTATCGCTTATAATACTTATTGTAGCGTTGACTAATAATTCAGACTTTACACTACTGTAAAAAAAATCTCTTATTTATAATATTATAAATATAAGATAAAGGATTTCAATTTGATAACATCCATTATTCCTGATGTATTGTAGGCTAATCAAGTTCCCTTCTCATTATAAGATGCAACATTCCTGTACATACCATGCCTACATATATATATATATATTTGTATGATTTGAAGATTAGAACGTGATTTAGTTGTAGGTGTAGTTGTCACAAATTTATTAATCAATCTTATTATTTGATTATTATTATGCCTACCATTATACCTTTCCCAAATTTCCGACAGGACCTGAAGGTGACTTCTGAGATTATTTAACCTCGGCTTGCATCAAAGGGCAAAAATCAGTCACAGCAAAGGCAATTTCTGTACTTCATGTTTTGCAGCTAAACTCAAACTTCGCATATTCACCCAACCATCAGCGATCAGGTAGTCAAAGGTAAAAATATTTAGTTTAAAATGTTGCTAAATATGATTCGCATTAAAAACAAAGCACAATTTTACGGAAGAGGATTAGGGCCACTGGGGAAAAAGAAAAAGTGGGCACATGTTTTTTTCTTCTTTTCCAGAATTCTGAGAAAAAAGTCAGAATTCTGACTTTAATCTCAGAATTCTGACTTTTTTCTCAGAATTCGGAGAAAAAATTAACGTCAGAATTCTGAGAAAAAAGTCAGAATTCTGACTTTAATCTCAGAATTCTGACTTTTTTCTCAGAATTCTGACTTTAATCTTAGAATTCTGACTTTTTTCTCAGAATTCTGACTTTAATCTCAGAATTCTGACTTTTTTCTCAGAATTTGGAGAAAAAATTAAAGTCAGAATTCTGAGAAAAAAGTCAGAATTCTTACTTTAATCTCAGAATTCTGACTTTTTTCTCAGAATTCTGAGATTAAAGTCAGAATTCTGACTTTTTTCTCAGAATTCGGAGAAAAAAATTAAAGTCAGAATTCTGAGAAAAAAGTCAGAATTCTTACTTTAATCTCAGAATTCTGACTTTTTTCTCAGAATTCTGACTTTAATCTCAGAATTCTGACTTTTTTCTCAAAATTCTGACTTTAATCTCAGAATTCTGACTTTTTTCTCAGAATTCAGAGAAAAAAACTTAAAGTCAGAATTCTGAGAAAAAAGTCAGAATTCTGAGATTAAAGTCAGAATTCTGACTTTTTTCTCAGAATTCGGAGAAAAAAATTAAAGTCAGAATTCTGAGAAAAAAGTCAGAATTCTGACTTTAATCTCAGAATTCTGACTTTTTTCTCAGAATTCTGGAAAAGAAGAAAAAAAACATGTGCCCACTTTTTTTTCCCCCCAGTGGCCCTAATCCTCTTCCGTACAATTTACTTAGCAGTGTAGAACAGTGTTGAAACATCATCTGTTCAAGTTTCTTTGTTGCATGAGCATGATATATAGCATGAGACTTACATATCATATTGTGACAAACGGTATATACTTCAAACATAGTTCATCTAAAAAAATACAAATAAAAATGCACAGTATGTCCTACATAAAACCAAAATAATATTGATTGAATATATCAGTAGGATTTAAACTTTAGAGGCAGCTTGCATCACTTCAAATTTTAGAGAAATTTTTTTTTATTTGAATCTGGTCCATCTCACCAGAACCCTGCTCTTCAAAATCAGTCTTGTCCCTCAGACCTTAGGTGTTTTGCACCACTGAGCTATTCCTGCCCAGATGTCTACAGCTTGCCCAAATACACTCTGACTAGCTACCAGTTTGACCGTGGTGCCTAACACATAGAAGTTAATGACAGTTAAATGAACATATGAATTGAGTGGTTTAAGCTGAAGGTGATGAGAAAGAAATATGTACATAACCCATTTAGCACAGGATATATATAAAGGGCCCCTGTACAATTCCAGTAATGGTGACTCTCACCTGGCTGGTGTATTAAGAGCAGGAAAGGAGCTCTGCATTCACTGCCATATGCCACATGTGTCTGTACAGGTAGAGTACAGTAGTACCACTGGATATCACCATAACACAGACACAGAAATAAAAGTGAGCACTCACAATAGAAATGAGAACGACAGAAAAATCTCGCAGTCATTTCAAGAAAAATCTTGCAGGTAGTGTATGATCCAGTGGACCATTACTTCATGCTTTTGTATGACATATTGGGCTTTTTATGTTGTAATTGTCATCAACCATATTTTTTCTGCTGTACATTAAATCCAATTATTATAAAGGTGCACATATTTCATCTAGAACATTTTTAAGACATTAAAAATGATCCCATACAATATAACTTCTCTAATACAAATATATATTATTAACAGCAAGTCTTATTATATTGCTGTTCATTTCAAAAAAACAGCCTCACTTTATAGGTTCCCACTAGAAAATTATCATAAAGAAATACATTAACAAATGCTAGATACCTGTGTATACCAGCTAGAGTGTTAAACGCATTTAGTTTGCTGCTTATAAATGCTAAAGAGAGGTCAGTTTAAATATGAAAAGATATCCTCTCAGCAAATATTTCACCATAACATTGCAAAACACAGTTCTGTTTACATTTGAGATTTAAACTAAACCCTCATACACAGTTTTTTAGACATTTAGAAAATTCAACAATTCAACATTAAATATATATATATGTAAATGGTAAAGATTGACAGCAGTTTGTTTACAGTGTTCACAATTTAAGCCTGACAAGCTACCAGGTTAAATGTGCTCCGAGCTATATGTAAGTCAACGACATCCAGAAATGAGTATGTGCTAAGAAAAACATGTACAGACCACACAGCACAGAACACATAAAGGACTCCTTTAGCGATGCCAGTGACACTCACCTAACTGCTGGACCTTTGAAAGGAGAGGGAAATTTCCATTTGCTGCTATTTTCCCTATGTGTTTGCATGGCAGTACCACTGGAATAACAGCCGAAGTATGGAAACTGCAATGGTATACATAGTACTTTGCAACTTGCGCAGAGATGGTGGTAAAAATGTCATGACAAATTGTGAGGTTGTAACTGATACTGCCAAACGCAACAGAAAATCTTCAAGCAAACACCAAAATCAAGGCTATTATGAAACTCAAGTTTTTTACTTGAAGCCTGAGAAGCTTTTTGATCTTTTCTCTATAATCTATGCAAAGCAAACAAACCAGTTACATTTCTTGCAATGCTGAAAACAGCAAAAAGGTCCATTAATCATTATTAGAAAAATTATCTTAATGAAAACATTCATAGTGGAGGCAGCAGATCAGTCTCTGTTTTAGACCTTCTTCATAAGAAGCACCAGATTCATACATTCTTAGAAGATGTTCTAAATTACATTCTCAGAATTTACATGTTTTTCAACTGCTCATATAGCTAAAATTTTGATTTTGAGGTTAAATTCAGATGTATTGGTAAAATTGCACCGTATGCAAATTAGAATATGCAGACAGGTTACAATGGATAGCTATACCATCAGTGTTTTTTTTTTATGGTCGTATCCAGTGGCTTAAAGGGAGCAACCAGTAATTGTGCTTTGCATACCTTTCGTCCACAACATAATATGACTACTGAAATTAATAAATTAATTAATTATTTAAAAAATGTAAAAAGAATCCAATTAACAACTAAAGCTACATAAAATTCAGGCTGGATAAAAATCAAATAACCCTCTCTGAGCAAGCACTTTGATGACAGTGGGAAGGAAAAACTCAGTTTAGCAGGAGGAAAACTCCTGCAGAACTAGGCTCAGAGAGGGGCAGCAATCTGCTGTTACCATTTGGTGGTGATTGGAGAAAGACAGTAAAAAAAAAAAAAAAACGCACTGTGGAGAAAGCCAGGAATGAATAATAACCAATGAATAAATGCAGAGTGGTTTATAAACACATAGTGAAAGAAAAAGGTGAATTAAGAGGAAAAACTCACTCACCCAAGCAGTCTCGGTCTACTGCAGCGTAACTAAGGGTGGATTCAGGGTAACCTGATCCAACTGTAACTATACGCTTCAGCAAAAAGAAAAGTCTTAAGCCTAACATTAAAAGTAGAGCAAATTTTTGTCTCTGGAACCCAAACTGGGAGAAATATGTTCTCTTTCCAGTACCCTGTCTGTACACATTTTGGATGAACTGAAGGCTTTTAGAACAGCCCGATAATAATGATCCATAGCAGTCTAGCTTAGAAGTAATAAATGCATGAACCAGTTTTTCAGCATCACTCTGATTCAGGATGTTTCTAATTTTGGAGATATTGCACAAATGCAAGAAAGCAGTCCTACATATTTGTTTAATATGCACATTGAACTGTATTCTGGTCAAAAATAACTCCAGGATTCCTCACATTGTTACTGGGGGCCAAGGTCGTGTCATCCAAGATATCTGGTTTGACACAATTTTTGGGGCTGAGTACAGTAATCTCACTTTTTATCTGAATTTAGAAGCAGTTTCAGTCAAATTTGAAAGTGTCAGTTTTGGAGCAAGGGTTACTTTCTTGGTCACCCCTCTTTGGTCCATGGCGATTGAAAAATCACTTACTGCGGACAGTGACATTGGTGTTCCATCATTTCGTGGCAGGGTTAAGCATTGGTGGTTCCTGAAAATCATTTGAGGCTGACAGTCTACCAGACCTTGGCAAAGCGGTGACACATTCAAAACACTCGTATTTATGTACAGTTGTTTGAACTGATTATCTTAGAATTTACAGTTGTTTAGAAATGGCTCCAAGACACCTTCCCCAACTTGTGTAAATCTACAATTCTCCTTGTTAGATCTTCACCTTAAGGTATCAAGACATTTATACCCATAATGAGTGTATGTAAACGTCTGAGTTTTACATGATAAAGGTCTAAGCATCAAAAAGCTTAGTGCAAATAACAGGACAGTGACTTGAAGGTAAAAATGAAGGTATGCATGACTATATCCAGCCAGTGTTAAATGTACTGTTTTAGTATTGAATTTCCAATCATCCCATTTCTTTCAAGGTTAAATTGTTCATTTGTTCTTCTTGGTTCGTGGCACAATATCGTACTAAAACGATGCAATGATCATTACTTTTTGGCAGCATAAGAAACAGAAATTAACCTATGACAGTTGGATAATATAAAGCGTGTCATTTATTCCAAACATATAGGATTTAAAGGTTTAAAGAATGGAGTCCCAGACAAAATGCTTTGTAACATTTTTATTTAAATAAGCTCATCTGACTAAAACGCCAGAATCAACACCAAGTTAGAAAATATTCAAATAAAAATAATCCACGACAGAAATAGCTAATTATGATACATCTTTACATTCAAATATTTAACGACAGTAACGATCCTGGTATACAGATTATTATTCTTCACACACTTTCATTCTTTAACAAACACACACATACACACACACATGCACACACATACTTATTTAAAGCCACAGGTCTAAAGTCAGTGTGTATGTACGAGATGTTATGCTACATGTTATTGATTTGGACATACAAGGAATAAATAAATGTTGGCAACAGACTACAAAGTCATCCCTAAGTTTCTATTGGCATGAAGCAGAACTTTGTTCACCCTTCAGTGGTTTGCTGTTGTCATGTTGAATCAATACTTTATGTAAGAAGATCACAGCATTGGAACACACATGTTAAACTTTCACTTACAGAAACTACATTATCTGTGTTTTTGCATGTCTGCTTGCTACATTTTATTTGTGGTTTATCCCTTTAAAGGATGCAGCATTATTTTTTTATTGTGTTTTTCCCCATATCTGGTGAGCACAATGGGAACATCATGAATGCTTTTATTTATCATTAAGCATTTTTTTTTTCAAGCAAAGCTGCAATGCATTACCAGCCAGCAACAACATAACTCTGGCAGTAAGAGAGGCAGACACGATGTTAACTGTAATGGATCACCGACCTACACACTGCAGCAAATTAGTATTGGTGGCTGTATGTAAGGCAGGAAAAACACATTAAATACAACATCAGCACGGTGGAAAATGCACGTGTTAACGTGAATGGGCCATGCAAAAACACTGAAACCTTTACACATTTTGCTCGCAAAAATGTGTACGTTTATAATGTGCAGACACACACAAACACATATTTAGTGTGCAGCCCTGAATGCAAATCGTCAAATAGGGTTTGCACACAGTGACAGAAAACCCATCCTGACTAATCCCAACTGTTAGTATGAAAAAAATGGTATGTTTCTAATAGTTTGCATGTTCACAGTGGCCCACTCAGAAGTAGTCTCTTCTCCTTGAATCATCACTGATGAAAGATGGGTTCCACTGGGCTGGGTAGATGCATGAATGGCGAGAGCCTGGGAGACCCGGGAAGGGGTACAGGCCATTTCTGTCCAGGTCTGAGTTACGCAAGGCAGGCTGAGGGAAATAACAGAGGAAACAAAAAAAGGACTTTATCATCAACCAAACACAGAGAAACTAAGCCTTAACTTAAACAAGAGACAGTGACATGTGAGAAGCGAGAAATGACATGTTCCCTTACAGAGTAGTAGATATCAGTCATCTGTAGCAGGTTTTTTGTGCTGCCGTTCTCTTGCATCTCTATTGTCTCTCTCCCCCACTCCATGGATATCCGGTTATTTTTAGGGAAGTCTGCGTACGGCGACATCTGCAAGTCTCCACTTTTAAAGATGATCTTATTGATGTCATTTTTGTCTTTCCTGAAAGATTCCACATTGAAAAAACTTAAACTTGATGGGTTTTTTTGTTTATAAATATAGCCTGTATATAAAAGATGGATGTAGCCACCATGATGGAAGTCTCTACTTAAGTATTTTTTTCCTTTTTTAACTCAGATGTCATGAGTCAGATGTGGATCTAGTGTTCCCTGAATTTTGTTCTTTTCTAACTCTAAATGGGGCCAGCAAACATCATGTTGTACTTAAGATTTGACACATGTGAATTTCACCATAAATTCATCAAGAATATACCTGCTGAGGTTATAAATTGAGCAGAAAGACCTTTTGACTTCTACAGACTTTTTGCAATAGGAGGCCTCGCCTCCTATTCATCATTAAACGAGCCTTATTTTAAGGCACTTCCACATTAAGCCCATCTTTTACATACAGATTGGGTTTATAATATTAAATAATATTATCAGGCAATATTCATTACATTTACTTTCTTGAATTAACAATAAAGCAAACTTACTTGCAGCAAGTGACAATGAGAGCAATAATAAGGATGAGGAGCAGGGCGCCCCCTGCAGGTGACACTACCACTGCAATCAGCTTGTAAACTGCAATTGCAAATAGAAACACCTTAAATATTATTCTTATTACACTTAAAAAAAATAACACAAAATTACACTTAAGACATTTAGCACATTTAAAGATATAAGAAATTCTATTTAAGATGAATACGATTGGTGGGCTTCACTTACAGTTTCCACAGTTGAATCCTCCAAAACCAAACATGCACCTGAAATACAGAAATGGAAGCGTCAGTTGCCTTGAATTATTTTCAGAAAACAGTACTGACAAGAAACAAAAGGAAGCAAACTTACGGGACACAGGTGCCATTTTCTAGTTTGTAGCCATCTCCACATTCTGAAACAAGACATTTTGTTCAGTGACTTGAAACAACACAGTTTGGCAAATAGGTTTCAAAGGCCTGGCCAGTGCTGTTTTATTCATTTTTGGCTTCCTCAGTCAAATTCTCATACAACGTGTAGCAGTCAAATTTTAGGGGAAACTGGAGACATTTTGAGGCATTTATTTCCTTGATTTAACTTTTCAATTTGACTTCTCTCAGGTTGGTGACTCAAACAAAAATGCACATGTGGCAACATGTAAATAAAGAAGAGCTTACCTAAGCAGGACAAATCGTCAGGATTGTGTTTGTAGTATCCCTCACGGCACTGGCAGTACGCGATACCACTGGTGTCCGTGCAGCTGGAGCGCTCTTCATCACACTGAATATTCTGAGCAGCACAAAGACTCTCCACTGGAACACAGTGCAGACAGAATTAATCTCAGCTATAAAAATCTGATCATAAAACACAATTTTTTGTTAATAGTTCCCCTTTGTTTCATTGAAAAAATGAATAATTTTGACATGCAGAGCTTGTACAGTATATTTTAGCATTTAGAGGCACAGCATCAGTGTCCTGTGATATGATTATACGATTACCGGTAGTGTCATGTTGTGAAATGCAGCAGTTACATGATGCTTTGAAATTTCTGGTTAGTAAACATGCAAAGCTTTTTACAAATATATCACGCCACAGTTCATTAAATGTTTTTATGGCTTAATTCTGCCCTCTGGTGGTTGAAATGAGACTGCCCTAAATAAAATTTACAATAAGAGCAGTTGGAAAAACGATTTAATCAATTAAAACAAACCCAGTTAATGATTTCCACTGAGATTTCCGGCTATCACACTCACCGTTGTAAGTGAGCTTGTATTTCAGGACCACCTGGCAGTGGGCTAATGCAGAGCTGCAGTTTTTGAGAGACATCTGGATTCTGTTCTTGACCTCAGCGGTTGTCACATTAGCGGAGATGGAAAACGTGTTAACAACCATGATACCAACCTTCTCTCTATGGGGAGGAGATCTGAGGTCAATATGGAGAATTTGTTGGTGTTGTAAATAACAAGAAAACAAGGTTCTAATAGATAAGAGAGATCCCTTTTAACTAGTTAAGTTTTAGCATTATCAAAAGAAGAAGAAGAAATGCAAAAAAAATTGCAGATCTTTGAAGTTGAATGATGAAAAACTAAGAAACAAGTAGACCTGCATTGGAAACATTACCTTATAGGATTGTAATTGAAAGATTAGTTTTTTCTGAGGTTACTAACAATAATTACAACCACTTTCTTTAATTGCATTTTTTAAATATATATCAAACAATACAGAAAATGTACAGAAATTCAATGCAAAAACGTACTGCTTGGTCACTGTTGAGTGCCTGTAACCTGGGTAGTCAGAGAGTGAAACACTGAGCTGCAGGAAAGACAAAAACAGGAGCATGTATAAGATATAATGCACGTAAGCTTAGTGAAGCACAGAATATGCAGTGACGCGAACTGCCTCTCACCAGCTTGATGATGATCTGGATATCAGAATTACGTAGTGATTCGTCGGCACTCAGAGAGCCGAGAAACGTCTTAGCTATTAAGGGGAAAAAAGTGTGAATTAAAAAAATAAAAGGCCTCTGAGAAAATAACTTTGACTGGAAAAAAAACAAACTCTAATGTCCTTTTTCTTTACATCGGTATTACCTCGGCTACATGTGCGTCCATCTTCAAGGTCAAAGCCCAGCAGGCATTCACAGCTGAATGAGCCATTCGTGTTAACGCACGTGGAGCCTTTGGGGCAGGGTTCTTGCTTTTGCTTACACTCATCAATATCTAAACACACAGGTGTAACAATATTATATTTGGGAAGGATTTCACCAAACTTTTACACCCTTATCACACAACAAAGGGGTTGATGCAACATTTCATGCATTTTGTATTTTGAAAGACAAAACATGGAAAAACACACATAGTACCAATATTGTTTTTAAACTGTTGGGTAGAAGAGTAGAAAAGCTCACCCTTGTTGCAGGTCCGTCCCTCCCATCCTTGCTGACAGCGACACCTGAACTCATCCGGTTCATCACCCATACACATCCCTTCATTGTTACAAGGGTTAGGCACACAGGGGTTTCCTAAAATTTACAAGTGGATAGAGGGTGTGTTAGCATTAATCAGGGAAAATAGCATCCTTAAAAAAGCTACGGTTTGACCTTTTAGGACATGCGGTTTCACTCTGACCTGTCATCCATCCTCCTATGTGCAGTTTTAACTCTGTTATGCAAAGTCTGTTATATTTGATAGATGATTTTTTGAGACTTCTACAACTAATTTCCAGATTTTTCTGCTTCTGTAAAAGATTCATTGTTCCAAGTAGTGAGTTCATCCAATCAGAAGTGCAGAATACCAGACCCATTCACTGGGAGCTGCACGTTAAAAGCATTTCACACAAGTGCATCACTTGAAAATTCATCAGCAAATTCTTGAGACAAGAGAGAACAAATCTGTTTAACAGCATCTCATTGTGAAGAAGAGTCCAAGTTATGTGTATTCATCATTATTATGTCAGTGGTACCTTTTATTTTATTGCTTAGGACGGCTGCAATCCTCTAACTGCCCCGCAGAAAAGTAAAGACTGCTTTTCAGTAAATTAATCTGTCAATAAATTAAGGTTGAACTCTTTTTTGCTTTATTGCAATATGCAAGAAATCAGCTAATGTCATCTACTCAGATTATTAGTCACGTTCATGATCAGGGAGCACAGTGTTTGGGGAATATTAGAACCTGTAATACGCTTAATCGTTGTTGTTCATTCTCAATAGTAATAATATTGTAATAAGATCATGTAAAGCTGAGGTAAATGTTCTTCCATTTGACCTGATGTTATTGCACAATCCTCTATTAGTTATAGTTAAGAAGAAAACATGCAAATATGAAGAGCAATTCATACAAGAACAAGATAAACACACATTTCTGCTCTGAAAACTGAATAATAAGTCCCGTCATTTGAAGAGAAAGAAGCTGACTAACTCACTTGGAGGTGGTGGTGGTGGTGATGGACTGGTGTGCTGAAAATCGGGGGGCAGTGTTGTGACCACCAGCTCTGTAGGACCTCTGTCTGTCTGATTCCTAGTGGTGTGCAGAGCTTCCGTACTCTTGGTTGGGGTACTGTGGGTGTAGGTTGTAGTGATGGACTGGCTGTGAGCTGTGGTGTCTCTGTGAGTTCCCGTGCTCGTTTCGATCTGCAGTGTGGTGACATTAGTGGGGTCAGACATCCCAGTCACGGGGCCCTCCGTGTGCCTGGGTGGCGCACGTTGGGTCGGTTGCGCTGCCAGGGTGGAGGCTACCGTGGAGGACGAACTGTATAGGACAGTGGCACTGGTAGGGGACTGTAGAGGAGAGCTAGTCATGGCGCTAGTCAACCTTGCGGATGAAGTTGGAACTAGAGGAGGTGTGGTAATAGCCTCGGTGGAAGTTGTGGTGGTGGTGGTGCTGAAAGCAGTGGATATGGTAGGGTTTTCTTCTGATATCTGAGATCTGACGAAGAGAAAAAATAAACCTGAATGACATCAAGTTCTGCTTCTACTGATCCTCACAGACAGGTAATGGTTAATATCTGGAAAAATCCAGAGTTAAGCAAAAATGGATTCACAGACGTGAAGGCTGACATGCCAGCAGGGGGCACTAGAGCCACTGATGCAAGCTTGTGAATGTTCCAGACACTTAAAGCCTTCTTTAAAGGTATAGACTTTAAAAACTTCAAATTATTATTAGTATTCATCAATATTCTTTTTTTTTTTTTTAGCATACCTTTCTGTAACAGTGGCAGGTGAGGTGGTGAGGAAGACGTTAGTACCCAGTGGTGGCATATCTGTCAGAGACTGATTTGTTTCAGACGTACTACTACTGACAGTAGAGGGCACTGCAGTCAGACCCAAGTCGACATTTCCCTCTCTGGTCTGGGATGAAAGCCCCTCAGTGCCACTCTGAGTGCTGGAACTGTGGTCTCCAGTTGAAAACTCTGTAGAAGCTCCAGAACTAGAGCCCAAGCCCTGCTCTGTTCCTGAAATGTTGGTAGGACCTCCTGCAGGTGAGGTGAAAGGAGGTGTAGAGGAAAATGACACTTGAGATTGGTCAGTGCTGGGCTCTGTCACCCTGACAGATGACGTTGAGTCGGACGGCTCCTCTGATGTCGACGTGTGCTGTTGTTGGGTGGCGTTGGGATGTCCAGTAAAACTCTGGGTTCCACTGGAACTCCCTGGGCTCCCAGTCTCTGAAAATACTCCTTTGAACGAGTCGGTCACGTCCCTTCCAGTAATCCCTGTGGACGGGGCACTGTGGGTGTAGTTCTCAGTCTCTGTCGACTTAGGAGAAATACCCCAAGTGGAAGGAGGCTGACGGGAGTTGGAGTCTTCTGTAAAGGCAGATGAGGTGCTGTTGCTGGAGGAGGAGGTAACAGACAGCAAGGTCCTCTCCCCAGCTCGGCTGGTGGTGGTGTAGGTGCTGTCGGTGAGGACGTCTGTGTGGGAGGCTGTGGCATCCCCCATTTGGAGAGTAGTGTCTGGGTTGTCTTGGAGTATGTGGCCCTTCTCTGTAAACACCTGGGTCCTATCCTCCTCTGACACAACATAAGAGATACCTGGCATCTTGTCTGTGTAAGTCATGTCCTTCCAGTCCCTGCTGTTGCTGTCGCTGTTGCTGATGCTGCTGCTGCTGTCCTTCCAGTCCCTGCTGTTGCTGTCGCTGTTGCTGATGCTGCTGGCCTCAGTGGCAGTTACAAAGTTGGAGGTAAGTGGCTCAGTAGACAGTGGATTTGCAGTCTCTATAGACCCACTGCTTGTTTCTGTAATGGACTGTGTCTGGTCTGTGCCTAGAAATAGAGAAAAAAAAATCACATTAGTAAATATTCACCAATATAAAATCATACACTTTTGAATCAGTTATGAACATTTTTAAAGATTTTCTATCATTAAAGAGGTCCAATTAAGGCATGTTAAAATGTTACTTTAAATCAGGGGTGTCAAATATAAGGCCTGGGGGCCAGAATGACTTCAATTTGGCATAAACCTTGGTCTTTAGACCTATCCCATGGCCAATATACAACAACAAAGTAATTAATTATTAGAGTTAAAATTAGGACAACAAAATGACAAAAAGTTCTTTTTTCACCAACAACTATTGAAATTTCTGGGCTGTATATGGCCCACCATGTAAAATAAGTTTGACATCCCTGTTTTAAATGATCTGGTAGGGGTATATACGCCACCTCTTGGAGAAATGAATATGCACTGGCTTTCTCCTTTTCTACTATATACATCTGGTAACTTCATGTATTTTGGCTTTGCACTGCTGCAGCCACCTAAAAATTTAAAGGCAATCTTTTTTTTAAAAATATATACCAGCATCCTTCATTAATAGACTCAAAAGAGTGTCCCTCTTGCTGTACTCGCCTATATGTTGTACTTTATCTCCACCAGAGGGTGTTATCCCCGTCTCGCCTGTACAGTCTATAGTCAGTGACAAAATGCTGTCAGAATTTCACTTGCAGCATGGGCAATGATTTTGGGTGGAGAACAACTGGCAGCCAGCTTGTCTACTCTAACAATGGCTTGAAGTCCTAAATATGGTGGGGACTGTCTCTGTTGGGAATCAGCCATTTCCTTCCTAAAGCTGAGTGAGCACAAGGAACTGGCAGAAAGCTGTCACGGTGGATCTGGGTGTGTGCTCATATTCAGAGTCTTTTTTAGTCCGTGTGAAAACTGTTAAGTCATAAAAACTCCCCAAACACTACCACTAAAGGGGAAGAGAATGACTTTTAAAGTAGTGACTGTTGTTTTAAACACTTTTTTCCCAGGCATGTCCTTTTTACAGCTGACAGTAGAGATAGAAAGAAACCAACAGCAGAGAGCAAGCGGGATGACATCCAGCAAAGTCTCCAGCTTGAATAATTCTCCCAAGGTTACAGTTTCCAAACATCCAAGATAATCTGAGCTTGTCCAGCACCTCTGGCCACATGTAAATAATTAATGTTCAACACATGTCAAACATTTCAGCATTCAGTTATCTATTTACACATCCAACACACAGGGGCTTAAAATTATTTTTAGCACCAACTGCTTGATAAGATGACGGCTGAACTGGGTTTCCATGTTTGTCACTGACTTTGCCTGCTGGTTGGCAGTGGTTAAACCTTTGTTTCCCTTGCAGAAAATACACTCAAAGGACTGCCTATTTTGGGAGCAGGTAGGTTTTTTTCCCCCCTATTTGAGAATGTTTTGATTCTGAAAAGCTTAGAGTTGCACAACTTGTATCCCAAAGATGGATAGAAGAGTTAAAGCATCAGAAGTACTTAAGCATCAAATGTGTGCATGAGACAGATAGGGATAAAGAGTGAGAGAGGTCTTTTTTGCCTATCTTGGTGCAGTGCTGTCTTACAGCTTATCTGGCTGGTGTCCTGGACTGGAACAACACCACTCTTCAGATGAGTGTCAGTGCCACCAGCAGACAACATCCAGAACCAATAAAAGGGAGGGTTCAACAGCTAAACAGCCAGTCCACTGGGAGTCTAGGGGGAGAACTGGGCCACCAGACTCTATTTTTCTCTCTCACTTCCTCTGCATGTGTCTGTCTCTCTTATTATTTCATTTTCTCTCTCTGGATACCGTCTGGGCAACAAAACTCAGACAGGAACGTGGTGTTGGCAGCAAGTGACAGACACTCCCAGATCCTCAGCTACTATCTATCTCTTAACTGTTAACACAGTTGTAACTGCAGTCTTTTAACATCTGTTCCACTTCAGAAGCTCTATGGCTTGCATATTAATTCAAGCAAATGCAATGCATTTTGCATTTTAAAGACCCTCAGATGACACCACAGCAGTGCTTTGAATAGACTGGCTTATACTCATTATGCAGGCCAAAGAGGGCAGCCAAGATGATCTTGCTAGGGTCACTGAATAAACATTAAGTGAGGAAAGTGAATCATTTCAGCCTAATCTTTCCTTTGCAGCATCTATGAAAATCCTAAACTTTATTTATACTGAAAAATTGAACTGTGTTCAACTTTAAGAATCCAGAATTTTATCAACATAATGATTAAAAATATCTCTTAAATTCAAAGAAGCATGTGCGCTGTAGTGCAACATTTGAGATATCCTATTACCATGGAGACAAATCTTTTAAGTGTTTATTACATAGTGTGTATTTGCTGATTCTTACTTTGTACACTGTATATTGTAGTTTATATAGTAATTAAGCAAAAGTTGCATTTCTAGTAGTAAAGCTGAAAGTTTGTTGAAGTTTAAGGGCTTTAAAAATAAAATGCTGCTACTTTAGCAGCAAAACTATCAAAATAAAACGACGTAGTCATATTTTATGGTACATTATTATGCCTGATACTAGCTGTGTTATGTAACTTGATATTAAATATTATTTTTGCATATGCCCTAGCATCAAAACCCTCCTTCTTCCCGCTGGCAGGAGTGTAGCTTAAACCAGCTGTGGTAGAGAAGAAATGTTCTTCCAGCACAGCAGCGTTATGCCTAAACCCTTCATTTAAGGGATAAGAGTGTTATCGGTGCTGCAAAGTAGAAATATCAGAAGTTAAAGCCCTTTCTCTATCTTTTATTGCTTTGAGTCAGTATGGCAATAGTTCAGGAATTTTATGAGGCATGCTTTTCTTCTAGTACGATGGATGATATTTGGCTTTGTGCACAGGAAATCAGACCCAAAACCCAGTTCTTTCATCCAAACTTCTGAAGGTAGTCATGGAGTGCTTAGGATGTGGATTCCCTCCTCCTCTTGCACCAAATGCTCTAAATACTTCAACTGCAGGTTCCTCTGTATTAGTAACATCTCTGCCAAGCAACAAGAATCACACTCCACCTCTCTTGCTCTCATTCCTGTCCAGACGAATTGCATGTTTATGATTGTTTTATACTGCAGTATAAATGAGTCTCATACAACAGTTTAACTATTGGATGCTCGGGTCCAGGTGGGTATAAGCCGATGAACAAATATCACGGCTTTCAACACCTCCTGCTAAACAGGAAGCCGGCACCTGTAGTATTACGTCAAGTTCGAAAGCAGATAAGATGTGATGAGTGATAACCTTGTCAGTAGATTCTCCAGTGTTTACTAAGCATTGAGTGAATGCATCTGTTCTGATAACCTCGTCAATTTTTAAAGCTGTAACAGTTCATGGTAAATACTCTGTTTACCTACAGTGGTGAGACTTGAAGTCGTGAAGGAGCTCCAGGAGTGGAATATGACCTTCTTTTTAAAGCACAGCTTAGCTGATGAGTTAGATTGGGAGCTTAATCTACATCAGTCTTCATATATAGTTACCACAGTTTTAACCAGAAATGTTCCAAACTCACCCCCCCCAAACTATTAGCTTTAGGGCCTCAATCCTGATAACACTAATCTCAGGATCCTTGGGTTTCGACCCAGTGGTTCTCAACTTGAAATGACAGTAAATGTGGTAAAATTGTTTTTGTTTTTTAAACCGTTATAACACCAGTCAATGCATATACATTGCTTCAGCTCTATACTGTTTGCAGTTGGCAAAGCAGCTTAAGAAAATTAATTCTAGTGCCTTTCTAAAAACAATTTCACAAAATACATATAAATATAAGTGTGTGAATGTGTGTGTGAATGGGTGGATGACTGAATGTAGTGTACAGCGCTTTGGGGTCCATAGGAACTAAGTAAAGCGCTATACAAATACAGGCCATTTACCATTTACCAAATACCATTTCTTAAAGTGGGAAAGGCATCTAACTTGCATGTGTGTAAAAGTTTTGATGGTCAAAAACAGATCTACAAGAGCCATTTCAGTAAGGGATTATAAAATAGGCTTTGGGACAGTTATAGTGAGGCATATAGTTGGAATACTGCACACCTGGCTAAATCTGGCACACATACACGATGAGTCTAAGCACGTGTTATTATTTCATTTCAAAAATAAAACAATACACAACACAGTCACAAATAACCGAAATGGAAACTTTGTGTTTAGACATTTTTCTTTTAAAATCATACTTATTAATAATAGAAGACCACTAACTTACAAAATAATGTTGGAGGATCTCAAATGAACTTTTATCGATGCTTTTATGTTACCTCACCTCAACAGGCCGAAATGAAAAGGAGATCTTTTCAATCATTGTGCAGCACTTGCCACTGCAGGCCTCACACTCGGAGCTCTTACCGAAGTTTCCAGCAGTAGCAGCGTGAGTTTCTGCAGCGTGCCTGAGCAGGAGGTTTCTCTGTGATGGTGTTAAAGTCTCGCTGGAGTATGAATTTGAAGTTGCACTGTTTTCCATGCTTCTGACTTCATCCGTGGCCACCGAGTCATCCAGTGCTGGAGTTGCCGCATTCGTGCTGTTGTTACTGGGGGTCCCAGCCCGGAGGGGCCCCGGCAGACCCAGATGGAGGACCAGAAGAGACAAACCGAGGACGTGATTCAAAAACCACGTTTCCATGATTTTTTCAAGACCCCCCAAAACGGTCGCCGATAGTTTCCGTGAAGTCGAGTGAATGCCGGAGAGTCTCCCGGGGACACCATGGGAGGAGCGCTTCGGCGTTTAGTGAAGTTTTAATGGGAAATGAATAAATCCTGGTAAAGGTCCGGAGGAGATCCGCAGCTCAGACGGCGGGGAGCGGAAGATAACAGAGCCGAGGCAGCAGCCTGTTATCTCAGCCCGGGCTCCTCCTCCTCCCCGCGCGCACACACACACACACACACACACACACACACTGAGAGTCCGGTTACTGAGCCCAGTAGCGCCTGTTGCTGTCTGCAGGTGTCGGAAGCTTTGCCCATAAATATTTTCCTTTTCAAGCCACAGAAGACGTGAAGTTTTTAAGAGCTGTTAGTAACTCACATCACCGAATAATCCCTCTATTCCGAGTGTTACGGTAGCCTATCATTACCTGCTGATAATAACCTGTAATCACAGGCTATAGTTGTAAAAATCACTTGTTGTTATATAGAGTCTTAACCACAAAGATACCCATCTTTCTTTCTACTTTTTAAAATATTATTTTATTGTTTATTTGTTCGTATCTTGAGATTTATTTCCCCACAGAACTTTGCTTTTCATCATTCAAAACCCTCATATGTTGGTTTTCCATTTGGGAATGAAGTAAAATGTTTTTTTTCCTTTTCTGTTAGTGCAATCACGTCACAGCAGGTTTTTAAAAAGTGATAAAATCATGTGGAATTCTCTCGGTAGGTCAGTCCGTCTGCTGCAAGGATCCTTGGTCTTCACGTTTACTGCTTAGTTACTCTTTTGTGACTCAGACTGTATGTTTGTAGTCATTGTCAAGCTGCAGAATGAGCTTGTATATACATATCCACAGCACATTCCACTTATCCAGACATTAAAATATTTCTATTTCAGGTGGAGCCAGACTGAACTACCAGGCAGATGTTCGTGTGCTCTGGTTGGGATCAAAAGAACATCTGGGGGAATTAGGGTTCGTGTTATGGGTAGAATAACAGATAACAAACATTATTTATAGCACATTTTATCCCAAGGAAAACTAAATTTGCTGTAATTAATATGTACTATTCTGCAGTTCATTTGTTCATTTTTTTAGGCTATTAAGCAACAACAAAAAAAGAGAGAAACATGCATAAATTTGTCTTGACACATAACTGATTGTAAACATAATCAGCCTCTCAAACCAGTGCTGTGCAACACACATTGTTGGAACTTTTGCTTCAGTGACTTTGGTGGTTGGTGCAAACAAAGCAAGCAAATGAAAGATTGGTGAAAGTGCATTAAATTACAAACCACATTATTATTATTTTTTCATCTTCTGCAGACATTTTGCTCTAATCTCATTCCTGCATGACACAAAGCCCAAACATCCTGTAGGTCCAAAAGTGAGTAGAATTTAGTCCTGTCTCCATCGTGTATTTAATTCCCACTGCTCACATTTCAAGGCATTGTGTCTCAACTGAAAGTCACATACTAACTTTTCCAACCACACAGGGTTTCTTCTTAGTCACTGCAAAGGCACAAAGCACACCAACCCTTCTACAGCTCTGCCCAGTGATAAGAAAATAAGTAATCAGTAGGTTTACAGACTTGTGTGCCTGCTGGCGGGCTGTTGCTTTCACAGAAACAGGATAAGAGGAAGTGGTTTTCACAGCTTTGCTCGAACACTGACTCTTGAACTTTGTGATACTTGCAGATCATACTTGTAACTGAAAAAAAAACCCCCAAAAACATTTAGCATGCATTTAATTCACACCAAGTAGTGTCTTCAAAGATTTTTTTTTTTTTTTTAACCAGGAGAGCTGTTAAAGTGCTTTACACACATGGGGAAAAAAACTCATTATTTGATACTTTCAGATATGCTATGAACACATTATACAGACTTTGAATTCAAGTATTTTTAGGCCCATTGTCACAGGTGTATAACACCAAGCACCTATCCATGCAGTCTACCTTTGAAAAACATTTTTTCAAAAAACTGATTCTAAAGAGCTCACTGAATTTGAGTATGGTAGCGTAATAGATATCACTATAACAACAAGTACTTTTTAAAATGTCTAAATGGTATTATTGCAAAGGAGAAGCATTTAGGAGGCGAAACAATTCAAGTACAAAGTGGTAGACCATGCAAGGTAGTAGCAGGGTTACTGCGTTCTGAGGTGTGAAGTGCCTGAAAGTCACCAACGCCTTACAGACTCAGTGACTGCAGAGCTCCAGACTTCCTACGGCATTAACATCAGCACAAAAACTGTGCACCGAGAGCTTCGTGGCATGGGTTACTAAGGCCGAGCAAGATCCTGTAGGTATAATGTGTAAGTGGTCCAGTACTTTTGTCCAGATAGAATACATTAAAACAAAGTTTTTGCTTCTGATTTCGCTTTTTGATTATTATGTGCAAATAGATATGGAGACGCAAATCCCATTTGTGGTTGCGCCAGGTAGAGCATCCAGCGTAAAGCTGTCAAATCAAAACACGTGGAGCTAATCACTGTGCCAATCCCTTATGAGAAGGGAGCAGCTGAAATTAGCTTTAGGTTTGATTGGAAATAGATCGGCATTTATAGAAGACTTTTGCAGTTTTACAGCCCACACAGCGCCTTGTTCTGTGTGTGCAGCAACATAGAGATATTCTATCAATGAGGTGTAGTTAGTGTAAAGTACTTTGCTGTGCTCTGCTGGGTTAGCAGCGTCAGAGCTCGTGACAACAACAGACTGGATAAAGTGATTGTGGATTATCAATCATCCTCACCAACCTCTGGACCACTAACTGGACAGGTT
Organism: Oreochromis niloticus; assembly: GCF_001858045.2. Taxonomy (NCBI): domain Eukaryota; kingdom Metazoa; phylum Chordata; class Actinopteri; order Cichliformes; family Cichlidae; genus Oreochromis; species Oreochromis niloticus. Next base: position 12,567,721 of record NC_031987.2, on the reverse strand, counting down.
AGTGGGGCAGAGGTTAGTTTTTCATTATTATTATTATTGCAACTGCTGTGACAAAAAAATCCCATATATAAGATAAAGTATTTGTCATCTATAAACTATACACTATGTTTTAAAAGTTTTGTATCTTAAAAGGCCATTTTAGAGTAATGGAATGGCGAAAAAAAACCAGTTGAAAATTAAAGAGTTAAAAGTTGAAGTTTATATTAAGAGAAAATAATAAATCTCTGCATTTGTCTGTTTGCATGAAAACTTGCACATTTTAGCTATCGCCTGTCTCTGATGTATCTTATTCTTCCACATAACCTTTGTGCAAAGCTTTGATTTCCTTGAACCACCACAGGAAAACAATTCGAGCCACTGAGATTCTTAACATGTGAGCAGTATTCTGCCCGTAGTGCAACATGAGACACCGTTTGAGGCAGAAAATGTGGTATTCAGGCTGTCAGCTGCGACGCATAACTGAGGCAGTGTTTAATTCAGTCAGTGAAATGGTGGTTGGACCATATTGTCGGCCCTGATGAACGACGATTGATGATAGCGGTGACGAGAGGCAAAGTCAGCGTTTTCCTCCGTCAGCTGCTTGGTTTTCAGCCCCAGAGTCCCAGACAAAGAGGGCGTCACTACGATCTCATCCCTGGGTGATCCTTTTCTCCTGAAAGACAAGAATACACAGAGAAACCCATTTCAGGTGTAACAATGTAGAAAATAATCAAAAACTGAAATCAACACCATTTACAGTTTCAAACTTATGAGGTTTGGGATTTCATTGTGATTTTATAATAAAAGCACTGCTGGATTATGATTCAGAAATAGAAATAACTCTTAGCAAATTAAACTCACATATAAAACTCAAATTGACTTCTTCATTATTTAATAGACATCAATGATGCAAGATTTTTCAGTGCAAAAATAAAATCATAAATACCTGCAAATGCTACTCAGTGTCGATTTGAACCACGTGAAAAAGCTGAACTGAGCTGCAATTCCTGCAAAAAAATCAAAATCCAGATCGTTATGTTTCTGCCAGGAAGAAACACATAATTTTCTGCTGTAATAATTTTGCATTCAATGTTACTAAAATTTCACACTTTTTTCTGCTGTGAGTGTCTGAAGCTCTACCACTACACAGGAGGTCGGAACTGCACTGTGACACTGGCAACATTTCCATTTGTGGAACAAATGTCTGACACTTAACTTGACCTGACACTTGTTTGACGCTCGTGTTCAAAAATGTCGTGAGTCAGACGGCTGAGGCACGTACTGATGTGGTGAGTTTATTGCACAGATGCAGGGTGTCACATCCAGCTATTCAAGAAATCCTAAGCCACAACAGCTGCCAGGCAAAGAGGCTGCAAGTGAACCTCCCAGCCGACTATGCTACTGGGTCACGTAACGACATATGCTATGGTAACCAAATCTAAATCCGTAAATGTGAGATTGCAGTTTAGGAAGGAACACTTTTTAATCAGAGTATAGCATCAAGTCTGCTAAACTTCTGGAATATTGATCTGGTCAGTTAAGTAGCAGAGGGGGTTGTTAACCAGTTTCAGCTGCTTTGGTGTTAATGAAATTAAAAGGAGGAGCACTAGAGGTTATTTTTCCCACATGTTTTGAATTTGTCACCACTGACAGCATGAGCTGATACTGGAGAGATTGCCCAGTCCAGCTCCTCCAGGATCGCAAGAGGGCTCACTGTGTCTCCCAGCACAGTCCCAAGAGCATGAAGGAGATTTCAGAAGACAGGCAGTTACTCTAGGAGAGCTGGACAGGGCTGTAGAAGATCCTTAACCAATCAGTAGGACTGGTATGTTTCTTTGTGCAAGGAGGACCGAGATGAGCACTGCCAGAGCCCTACAAAATGACCTCCAGCAGGCCATTATTGTGAATGTCTCTGACCAAACAATCAGAAAGAGACCTTATGAGGGTGGCCTAAGGGGCCGACATCATCTAGTGTACCCTGTCCTCAGTGTCTGGCACTCTGGAGACCAATTAGCAATTGCCATAGAATACCAGATTTGGCAGAACCACCAGTCGAGCCCTGTGTTTTTCATAGTGAGAGCAAATTCTGCCTGCGCACATGTGACAGACGTGAAAGACTCTGGAGAAGTTGTGGAGAACATTATGTTTGCCTGTAGCATCATTTAGCCTGAGGGGTTGGATGGTGGGTCAGTGATAGTCTAGGGAAGTATGTCCCTGGAGGAACATACAAATGTCTACATGCTAGCATTGTCACCCCGACTGCCATTAGGTATCAAGATTAAATCCTTTTTTTCCACTTTGGTGTCTTTTGTTCTTTTTGTGCTTTATTTTCCTCATACGACTCATTATGCTTGTATTCATATTCGTTTTTTAATAATACAATAATTTATAACTTTAGTCTATGAAGCGCTCAAAAAAGCACTTTAATCTCTGAAGTTTCAAGATCAGGTACAAAGATTAAGTGGAGATGAATTTATCCTGAATCCACTTAGTTCTTCTAAAAAGAAAATATACATGTGGAAATCACCTCTTGGTAGTCCAGGACTTGTTTTCCCGATGTAGAAGAAGAGCAGCAAGGCAAATATTATGTTTGTTAAGGCGTAAACCCACTGAATAACAAACATAATCAATATGGAGCTCAATGCCTGAAAGACAACAAAGGATATGTTCACATTATTCCAAAAATATCAAGAAAGTCATGAGAACAAAATCAAAATATTGTACAGCAAATGATGTCTGACATACCCCAATGAGAGCGATCCAGCGGTTACAAAACCTTGCATAGAAGGAATTGTGCTTGGGTTGGATTTCAAAGCTTTGGTGTTCTGCTTTACCTCCAGTGCCTGAAAGATTTAAGAAAGGGTCAAACAGGTACAGGTAGCTTCTATGATACAGTATATACCTTAATCTATTTTAATGTTTGATAGGTAAATCTGATCACCTGTGCTGTAATTGTGAGTCTCAGCAGGCAAATCCTGCTCAACGTGACCAACATTTGTATAGCCTGTGATTTGAGGCTCCTCTCCAGCCTTGAGCTCTCCTCCTCCACCTGGCCCCTGGTCTTCCTCTTCTAGTGAAGCAGAACTTGTCCCCTCTTCTTTCTCTTCTGAGGAAACACTGATGTTCGAGTCCAAACCAAAGCTGTCCATTAGTTTCTGCTTAGCAGTAGCCTTTCTGCTCTTGGATGTGTTGTTCATCTCTTGCATGCAGGAGGTCTTCTCAGCTCCAGAGTCCACATTTGACACAGGTGGAAATATCTGGTCCATGTCCCTAGTGAACTCCAGCAGAGTGCCTTTACTCTGCAGACTCCCGCCATCACTTCCATAGTTTGGAAGATTGGCTTGAATCAGTGACGTGCTGCTGTGCCTGGTGGACCTGCGCTGGTTTCTTTTGCCCAATAAGGCGGTGTCCCTCTTATCTTTATTCTGAAGGTGGGAGGTCATGGCCACACTGAAGTAGGAGTAGTCGACAAAGCTGTAGGTGAGCATGAAGTTGATGGTGACGATGGGCGCCAGTACGTTAACTTGGCCGATGAAAATGAAGGCCATCGTCACCAGGCTCGTCAGAAAGATAGCCGCCACCGGGGTCTTGTTTGGGCCTTTCTGTCAGGGAGAAAAGGTCACACAATATTAGCGATTCCTGTTACTATGTATCAAATACACATATTGTGTGCCTCTAAACCAACACATTTTGTGTAACAAAGAAGAATGTCTTATTCTTCCTGGGATTTCGTACATTTGCCACAGCTAACCCTTTGCCAAGTAAAATGGATGTTCGTTTTGAGCAAAGGGGGGAAACACCAATCCAGAAGAACAGAGACACAATGAAAATGAACATAAAGCTGAATCTGAGTTAAATAAAACCCCGATGAGTGATCTTTTCCTGCTGTTGTCCACTGAGTTTTCAAAAGTTCCTGTTCAGTGTTTGATTTACCAACAAGTAACAATCAGACGATTACTTATTCATGTTGCTGACAAATGTAAGCTTTATAGCTTGAAAAATGTGGGTCGTATTGAGTAAATAAAAAAAAAAAAAATCCATTACACAAAATCTTCCTATGACTTCATCTGGACTTCTTCTGGCCAGTCTGACATGAGATAGCTGTGACGCCCATGAGAGAGCTATTCCGACTTTTAGAAAGGTTCTGGTGCTATTTTTCCATGAGTATGCCTACATTACATTTAATTAAATCAAACACATACACATACAAAAATAAAGAATATGTTTGTGTTTACAACTTAAATAGTGTTCAGCATTCAAAGTTAAATGAATGGAATAAAACAATGCCCCCAACAATAATCGCTTTTCTCAAAATGGAAAAATGGCTTTAACATGTGGTTTGTTAACTAGTTTGCTTTTATTTCCCAGGTCCTATCTCACTGTTTAAGGAGCACTGCTGTGTGCTGGAGGGCCTCCAGAGCATACAGCGGAGCAGGGCCCTGCCCGTCTCCCTTCCTGCGTTTGTTCTGGGGCTTTGATTTGGGCCAAGATGTCTAGGGCCTCATTCCAACCTGCTGAGAGAGGTCAGATACAGCTGCCATCCAGAGAAGTCTGAGGAAAACTGGGGTGGAAGAGGTCAGGTTGTTAACGTGACTATGTGTGCATGTGTTTTGCAGCAATGTGTCGTAACTCTTTGCTGCAATAAAGTCAGTCCACTCACTTCTGTGGAGTGCTTGCTCTATAATTAGGCAGACCTGTGACCGTGTCCTTCTGAATCCATACACCACAGCCCCCTTCAGAGCCAGACTAAGCACACTTATTAATTTACAATGTATCCGTGTGTTACTTTGGGCAATCAGAGAAACCAACTTCAATCCCAAACTCTATACAACTTGTATTTGATCCACTGAATAATACAGTAAGCATGCAGTTACAGAGTACTGCAGTCAAAATGCAATATGTTATAGTTGAGTTATAGGGGAATTTCACTGAGTCAAAATTATTCACAGTCATTTTGTGTCTACATGTAGTGTGAAGATATACAGAATGATGATGCACTGTCTCATTTTAATCCAGTCTGCAGATATCTGTTTTAATCAACTAGCACCCTGAAATTAATCTCTGACTAGTTATGCTGACTTCAAGCTACTCTCAAGTTTATTCTCCCTCACAATATACACACAGACACTGAAAATAAATCCTTAGACTCATAAATCATCCTTTAATAATGAGTCTTTTTGGTGATTCTTGTTTCATTCCAAGTAAGGCAAACATCAGTTTTAGTCGTCATAGTACTGGACGTTATTCTGCATGTAAGTGAATTTGGCAGCTGATGAATACACCTCAGTAATATCAATTGACATCAAAGAAACTCTAGCTAATAGTTTTCAGTTCACACATTTCTCCCTTCATGGCTCTATCCACCCACCCCTCTTCCCAGAAAGGCCAGACAGGGAATGACCCTCTCCTGGGCGATGCACTGAAGGATCCTGGGTGCTCCATACAGGCCGCCCATGCAGGAAGCCAGGGAGGAGATGTAGAGGCCCAGCAGAAAGAGGAAACCCACCAAGGAGACCTGGAGGAAGAAGGAAAACAAACAGAGGGTGAAAAAGGATGGGGTGGGGATGAGAGCTCACAACAGCTACGCCCAATCCAGTTCCGCTACAGCCAGCCCCTTATAAAAACAATGAGAAATCACCACTGATGGGCAAGTCAAGGACTTGGTCAAAGCAACATCTAATGGTCGTATTTTATTAAAACGTCTAACTCATGTGCGATCATTTTATAATGATTTTAAGAATTGTTACCATTTTGCAGTAATGCTATGCTGAATGTATGCTACGGCAAGAGACGAATGGTCAGTTTGTTTGTTTGGAGCCGGGCAACACTTTCTGAAGACAATTTATGCATTGATTCTCATTCCCCATCCTCAAAACAAAACACTGTATGAGACAGATTTGTTAGAAGTGCACAGTGCACAAGGCATCAAAGGCCCATTAGCTGTATAGTGGAGGCTTCGGCGAAACACATGTTATTGCAACAGGGAAGGCAAGAGAAGACTTTGCTTTTTTTAGCCAGACAATGCCAAACCACCAACTGCACATATGAAGGCGGCATGGCTCTGTGGAAAAAGAGGTGCTAAACAGGGGGATCTGCATGCCCAACATATTCCTATAACTGAAAAACCTGAAATATTAAGCTGCACATTTTCTACATTAAGCAAAAATAAGACTATAAATCTTTCAGCACTATAGCAAGTGGTCCTCCCAGTTCTGAAACACTTATGGTTGATAGACTAGACGACACAGTGGTAATCCTCCCCCAACTTTTGAAAATTATTGCTGCCACCCCCCAAAAAAAATTCCCACTTCTAAGTCTAAAATTGATAATTATTTCCACATTTAAATATAATATGAATATAATGTTGCTATACAGTTGCTATATATAGTCAGAACACAAACTAACCACGCCACTAACATAGTGAGCCACCATGGGAAGTCCCCTTACCTCTTCCCTTTTGTTGGAAGGCCCCCCCCTCACAAAGCCAAATGGAAACACAGAGAGGAGTTTACCTTTTCAGCTATCAAGAAGTCATAGCGTAGAGCTTCTCTGGTGCAGATGGCCCCCAGGAGAAAGACAAAGACCAGATACAGGAACCACCTGTGGGTCACCAAAAGTACAGCACAGAATTACTAACAACTGTTTCTTTCTGCTTGTTAATAGGAGAATTGAGTCACGACAAGTGAATGTCTGATAGCGATGTGTTTTTAGAGTGGGTTACTTTTGTTTTCCAGTGAATGAAAAAGAAAAACCCACTCAGTGTACTGAGAAAACCACAAGAGTAAAATCTAAACATATAGGAATAAACCTTTCTGAAAGATCAATCCAGCAACTCTAACAAAGATTTTTCCTGTACTTTCTATTTCTTAATGTACAGTCACTGTAGTCATAGTTAATCTAGTTTAAGTATTGCGTACTGTGGTGTGTAAATTTTTCTATTGTGGTTTTGTATTTAACTATACAGTGCCATTAAAGAGCATCTCTAATCCCTTCCTGAGTTGTCCCCCCCCCATTTGTCAAACCTCACTGTTTCAGATCATCAAACAAGTTTTAATATTAGAAAAAAAGATAATCCAAGTAAATACAAATTGCAGTTTTTAAATGATGATTTCATTTATTAAGAGGAAAAAGTGAGCCAAACCTACCTGGCTGTGTGTGCAAAAAATAATTGTCCCCCCCTCTTAAATCATGAATTACCTGTGCTTAACCACATTTTTTGGAAAGTTGAGATCAATTTCATTAGACAGAATGATTTAGATTAAAAGATCTCAAAAAGCAGCACATCATGCCACAAGCTAAAGAAACTCAAGAACACATAGAGAAACAAAGTCAGCGACATCTGTTCATCCAGAAAGAGTTACAAAGCCATTTTCTAAGACTGTCTGTGGTTCTCCGGTGAACCACAGAGAGAGCCGTTATCCACAACTGTAGAAAACTGAGAACAGTGGTGAACCTTCCCAGAAGAGGCGGACCTACTACAATTACTCTGAGATCTCATCAACGACTCATAGAGGTGGTCATAAAACAGCCCAGAACACCATCTAAAAAACTTCAGGCCTCACTTGCCTCAGTTATGATCAGTGTTTATGATTCAACAAGAAGAAAACCACTGCTGACCAAATAGAACACAAAGGCTTGTCTCACATTTGCCAAAAAAATCAGGATCCCCAAGACTCTGGAGAAAATTTTCTGTTGAGTGATGAAACAAAGGTATAATATTTTGGAAGGTTTGAGTCGCCTTTCCCATGACCAACAGCCAAACACGGTGGTGGTAGTGTGATGGTCTGAGGCTGCTTTGTTGTTTCAGGACCTGGACGACTTCTGTAGTTCATCATTCCATGAATTGTGCTCTCTACCAGAAAATCCTGAAGGAGAATGTCCGGCCATCAGTTCGTCAGTTCGTGCACCAAAGCTCACACGAACTCATGTTAGGCAGCAGGACCAAACACACCGGCAAGTCCACCTTCTTAATGTCTCACAAGACAAAAATGAAAGTTGTGGAAAGGTCTACCCAAAGTTCTGACTTATATCCAATTGAAATGCTTTGAGATGACCTTATACATCCATCTGTACCCAAAACCCTCCAATGTTGTTGAATCACAGCAGTTCTGCAAAAAAGAGTGGGACAAAATTCTTCCACAGTGATATCAAAGACTCACTGCCAGTTATCACAAATGCTTGATTGCAGTTATTGCAACTAAGGATGACACAACCAACTATTAGGTTTAGGGGAAAATTATTTTCACACAGGGCAGGTAGGATTGAACTGCATTTATATTTACTCTGGTTATTTTTGCCCAATGTTAAAATTTGTTTGATGATCTGAAACATTTAAATGTGAATTTGATAGATATGCAAAAAACAAGAACTTGTGCAGAGGATAAATACTGCTTGACAGCACTGTATAGATATGTGTATGTTTTAGTGGATTTGGGGTGTTGTCGTACGAGGTGAAGACAGCTGCTAGTGTTCCCACGGGGATGTTGTGCTCAGGTCGCTGAAGGTCTGAGCTCATGTTGAAGCCTGCCATAACCCCTACAACACACACAAAGATGTGCAAACCACAAAATGTACACAAGGTGCTTGTCAATGCAAACTTTATTTTTATATTGCATATGAAGCAAAGAATGATAAGCAGGATTTGAATGTTTGCATGCTTTTCCTATTCTTGGATTTTCTTTTTTTGTGAAATACAGACATCTAAAAGAAGTTGTTGAGGATCTACTCACCTGTAGCAGCAGGGAAGAAAACCCCAAATACTGTAAAGAAGTTTTCTCCAGTGGTATAATCTGGCATAGTGTTGCTGCTGAGCAGCCCAGCTGAATAACCAATGAAACCATGCTCTGAAAGTGGAGACAAACTCACATAAAGCACATCAATACAGAAAGGCATGTGAGAATTACCAGCATTTCTTCACTGAGTATACAGTTACGAACATTAAATGATGATGAAGGAGGAAGAAACTATGCAAACTCCATTAGCTAGAGGTATGAAAATTAGTTTCAGGTCTTTCTTTAGACATGAAAAGTCAGCTCTATAGGCTTTTACTTATGTATCAATATTTTAGGCAACAAACACACAATCCCAGGCTGTAAATGACTCATAACAAGAATACTTAACTTTATATCTTATGTAACATTCATCCGTTTGAAATCAGTTCATGAAGGGACACAAAACAGTTCCACCTGAGATAATGATGGTTATTTCTCTAGTGCATAAGGGAATAAACTGGTTTAAAAAATAAATAAGAAGAAACATTTGCTTCTTTAACATGGGCTTATTAATAGATTTTGTGTTTAAGGAATAATTATAATAATGAGTTTCTATTTCTCACTTCCTATTAATACAATCCAACAAAAATGTTGCAGTCTAGTCCAATCTTAAAATGTTTTTAGCTGCTACATAGGGCCAGCAGTTACTTTATGATTTTAAAACACATCACTCTCACGAACAGATTAATAATGTGTTCTTAGATTAATAAGCAGTCACCATATTTGGCCTTTTCCTGACTTTTTAAGCTACACTTTGTGCAGAAAATTAGATCAACCGTATAAGAAATCACAGCACACAGAAAGGAAAAACATACAGCACTATATACCAGGTGTTTGAACAGTACAGCATTACATCTGCATAGTCATTAGAGCCCTCCATAATTCAACAACATCAGCATCATAGTCCGAAATATAACACCAAGTAAATAAATGCTGCAAAGTCTATTTCAGTCAAAATAAATGGCAACAACAACAACCGGTGACACCTTTCAAATCTACAGTCTAAAGACATGACAGGATGACTCTAGGTCAGGTCAGTTTGCTGAATGTGTGAAAGGGGCCATTTAAACTACACAGTCTGAAGGACCCGCCTATGTTACAAAACCGGACATTTCCCCCTTGGTTATCTTGTGATGGGAAAGAATGTGTTCTCTCAGATTAATGACATGTTTATCCAAAAGGAAGTTACCACCCTTTTCAGAAGCTCAGCAGCTTCCAAGTTTGGGAGAAAGAATGAAAGTGAGCAAGAGAGGGAGACAGAGAGCGGGAGGAAAGAGCGAGAAAGGGAGAGACACATGGCGAGGGAGAGAGAGAGAGAGAGAGAAAGAGAGAGAGAGAGCTCATTTTTTTCCCCTTTTGTTTTACAAAAGGCCAAAAGAAAAGGCCTGGATACACTCTCTGTTCCAGCTTTGAATGATCTCTAGCATATGCGTTTAATGAGGTCAAAAAAGCTCAAACTCCTGTTCACTTTGTGACCCACTAGGATCGCCCTCTATCCAAACAATCATGATCTAACAAATCCAGGGCAGCCAGTGTCAAACGGCATCATGAGCACCCCACCCATATTACAACATCATAGTCCAACATCCAAGTGGGCTCAACTCTGCCAGCTCTCACGGCTAAGCCCTCCAAGTACTTATTTTGGAGCATTCACATATTCATTACACTTTAATATAAAATCCTTATATGTACTACATTCACTGCAAATTGTCCCCTCATTTTCTCTAGGAATAATAACAATGATAGGCTGGCAAAGATTTGTGTTGGGCCCTGTTGCAAACTACACCTTGTTTTAAAAACAAGGTGTACAGCATCCTAATACTTCACACAAGATCCAGAAACCCCGTTTAAGCCATTGTGTATTACTTTCATTGCATTGGCAGTGTGTTTGAGATCATTGTCAAGTTGAAAAATGAAGTTGCCAAGCAGAAGCTTTACAGAAGGTGGATCAAAATCTGATGGTACTTTTCTGCATTCGTTAATTATGCATCTACAAGATCCTGAACACCACTACCTGAAATAAAGACCCAAACTATGACAGAGCCTCCTCTGTGTTTTACAGATGGCTGTAGACACTTACTGTTGTTCATCTCTCCTGACCTCCTCCATACATGCCGATAATGATTTCAACCAAAAATTTCAAATTTGGATTCAGGTTTCACACATAAATCCAGTTCTTGTGCAATTTTGCATACTTTAGCCTTTCTTCCCTGTTTCTTTTCTTTAAAAAATGAGTTCTTGACAGCTGCCCTTCCACTGAAACCATTTCCTACAAGGTCCATGTTAAATCATTCTTCTGAAAATGGTCAGGTACAAGGACTGGACTAGATATGAGTGAAAAAGCAATGAAATGTCTGAAGACCAACTCTAAAGGTCCTTTAGAAAACCTGGAGAACTATTTCTCAAGACCATCCACCTATTTATCAGTAAGAGTCGACTCAAGACTTTTGCATAGTATTGTAAAACTATTATTAAAATGGGTATGAAGAAAACTTTGACCATAGATATCCACAATTTATAATATTATACCCAGGACCTTCCCCAGTTTCCAAATAAGTAATCAAATTACCATAATTAACTGACAAACTTGATTGCTTGCTTTATGTGGGGCCTTCTTTATGAAGTTTGCAGCGTGCAAGAAGCAACCATTATTACCCCTAATATTTATTCATCAAAGAATCCAATCTAAGTGCTTCCTATATAATACTGAATCAGAAGGTAACTCCCACTAGGCTGATGATCCTTTTCAATACACAGCTAGAAGACTTGTACTGACACGTCTTCAGTTTGATCCATAAGATTTTGTAGAGCTGTAGAGCTTTGTAAGCCTACTTACTATGTTTCCAGCTCGAGCTAAGGCAAGAATGTCTTCATTCTAGTTTACTTATTCTGTATTGAGCAAGTTTACAGGCAGAGTGGGGCTCCATTCTGAGTTAACCATGCCTCTGAATGTGTAGTCAGATTACATGAACATCTGAGGCCTCTCCCTCAGTCTGAATGACCTCTTACACTCCCACACTAACTTACATAAATTGCCGTGCATGGTGCATAGGCCAGGCTGGGAGTTTACAGAGGTGGAGCAGGTCCTGCTGGGATAATCGAGAACTATATATTATAGTAAGGATCACAGGGAGAGATGATGTGGCGGTCTCTGGAGTAGCAGCAGGCTTCAGATCTCAGTTCCGGCTCTCTCTCTTTGTCATTTTCCAAAAATGTGGGTGAGTCTGGTTAACACCCTAAACCCCAGACCCAAGGAGCACATTATGGCTTCCTTTTCTGTGGGGAATAGACTTCAAGTATAAGGACAGGGTGAGGCGTGTCAGAGTGTAATTCAACGATGCACCACAATCAGAAGGGTTTGTGGTTAAACTGTTTGGTTGCAGAGACAATACATGGGCGGCATTACTGTCAGAATAATTTACTGTGCTTACAGACTTGTGAACTATTCAGGACTGTGTTACATGCTGCAGTTATGCAACACTTTAATTTTAACTCCAACTCTTACAGTGCTGCAAAAAGGACTTGCTGCAATCCACTTCTTTGACATCTTAGTGAACGGGAAAACCAGGTTTGTGAGTCAAGAGTTCATATACATAGATACTTAAATAGATAGAAACACTCCTAAATTCATCTTAATGATTATCAACGATTAACATGGGATGGTCAAAGCCAGCACCCGATATCTGTGATTTTTGTTGCTAGGGATAAAAGTTAAGTGAAACATTACAGGGGCAAAACATTATAATTAAAAACAACTATGATGATTTTCTGCTGATTGACAATCAGTGAACTCTAAACTGAGCCTTTCTGATTATGACAGAGGTGGAAAATACTGATTTCAGTGTTTACAATGGCAATATCTGCCAAACATACTGGCAATCATGTCTATAGAAAGTGAAATTTTGATGGAATATGTGGTTAACCAGACATGCCTAAGCCATGATAGAGATATACAATGGCGTGTGAAAATTGGGGACATGTTATCAAACTATGACCACATGCTTTTGGCGGTGGCTCCTTTCCTCCAGGATGTGTCTCAGTGTTCAGTGAGTTCATGCTAATCTGGGCCGTTTCAGCTAGCATGGAGACCTGCTGGTCCTCTGCCAACCATTAGGTCACCAAAACACACACAGAGCTGCTCTTAATTGGAAAAATCTGGAGTGGTCATTATGGCTGGTTGTACAGATCTCAAGGGCTGAAAACTGGTCTCTACCAAGTGTGCTTTAAACAAGACTGGGAGTTGGGAGGTGTAGAGCAGTAGGCAGTCTGGTTTTAATTTCACCTGAAGTAGTCGAGCGAAATCCAACAAAAACTAACAAGACAGGTAAGGTAATCTCTCTGGGGTTTTTTTTGTTTTTTAAAAGTTACTATAGATATGAATGTTTTATCATGTGTGTGAGAACTCTTGGGTCTTGTGTGAAATGTGTTGTTCACAGACTGATTTGACTCCTGGAACACTTTTTTCTTCCTACTCGGCAGGAAGTTGATAATCAGTGAGAACAGGAAATGTGGGGAAGGACTTCCTGGAGGTCAACAAAAGAATACCCCCTCCACCGCACCCAAAAAATACTCACAATAATAATAAAATAAAATAAAATAAAATAAAATAATTTTCAAACTTAAAATCTCAAAATACAACAGAAGGAAAAAAAAAAAAACATTACACATTAACTAATCGCTAAAGTGTAAAAGAAATAAACAGGTTAATCGACAGAGGAATGTCAGTAGTATTCTGAGTAAAATAAGTGATACTGCAGCTACACCTACTGACTAAAACAGGTCACAACAGGTTCCCACACTCCTTCCATCACACTGCCTCTTTGGAAGCCCCCCCCCAATTTAATAGTGAGTTAAGGAGAATGAGATATAACAAAAACAAATACAGCATAATAAAGTCTTGGTATTTATAACTGGAAAGCTTTATACAAAACACCAGTGTTCCCTGCAACATGAGCCAGGCTTCTCTTTATATTCTACTAGAGATCTGATACTCAAACACTCAAAGAGTCAAAGACAGCTTCAGCTCTAGATGTTTTGTGTACTAATGCTTTTTAAACCTTTAAAGCCTGAATCATCACATAATTGCCAGAAATTTCTGAATTTATTTAGCTATTTAACAAATTTCTTTAAAAATAATTAATAAAATTTTAATTTCCACATATGACTTTTAGTCTGTATTGTATTTCCTGCATCTGGCATTTTTTCAAATTGCTTAAAAATGTATTGCGCAATTTATTTAGGTGTTTTTCAGGGGGAAAATGACACTGATGATGTAAGAGTCTCAAAAACTCACAAAAAATTTTATGTTTCAAATATGATACACAAGGTGTGTTAATTAACAGGAAACAATACTTAAAAGCCATGTTGGATTCTTACAGAAATTAGGAGTCAAATTAAAGACTCCACTACATCTACTTCTGACCAGCAGCCATCCTAGCCTCCTAATTTTCACACAAATCTTCCTAATGCATGAAAAAAATGTAACTAAAACTGTGACTGTCTCTCTTGTCTTCGATACAGTAACTGATTGTTGATTTTTTTTGTTTCTCGTTTTCATCGTGTTCATAGTGACGGTTGTTCTGTTGAAAATGTGTCTCTGTCCCCAGCCTTACCTGGGTCAAGGTGTGTGAATGTGCCAATGACAAAGTCCAGGGTAGAGATGGCCAGAACAGCCAGGAGGAGCAGCTGAAGTCTGACAATCCACTTGACACCAGCCAAGTTGATTCCAAGCAGGGCTAGCAGCACTGCTGCTGACATGCAGCGCACCGCCCACTGAGTCTGAAGACCCAGCAGATCTGCCACCGACTCGGAGAACCCTGTGATGTACATCGCCCCAGCGACGCACTGCAGAGTGGTAGAGAGCATTAACAGCGACACGAGATAGAAGGAGGAAAATTCAGGTTGAGCGTTCTATGATTTTCTTAAGGGATAAAATACTCCAAACAAACAACTTTAGCGGTGTTCAAATTAAAAACCTCTGTTACTCACCTGCCCAAACACATAAAGGAGGCCAACAGTGCCCCCCGACCCTTCCCCCTAGGATGGTAGAGATCATGGAGTAGATTCCTCCACTCCCCAACACCACAGTGTTCAGACACACCGATTCCCGACATAACTGTCACTAAAGCAACCAACACAACCATGGAGACGAGAACCATCCCAAGCAGCACTCCTGTGTTCCCCTGGATAATGTTAGGAAACAGTAAAGATCCAAAATACTGAGTGATCACTGCACAAACTACACCATAATACGCATCTGCGGTTGTGAACTGGATATATTTGGGCCAATATACCACCTGTATTGTACACATCTTCTGTACATGACATCCTGTTTTGTTTAGTTCTTTGTATTCAGTTCATTTAAATAATCCTGTCTTCACCTTTTTCTCCAATCTCTCACATCTTTTTAATCACTCCTCTTTTCTCCTCCTTGTATTTGTTTACAATTTTCTATCAACATACAGATGCTATACGGGTGTGGTGGACCAGCAGGTGAATTAGGACCATCGACACACTGACACTTTTTTTTATTTGCTCAGAAATTTCTGATAAGATGCGTCTCTCTCTGAAAGAGAAACCCTGTTTTCTACACAGCAAACTATATTTTAGCTGTCAAGCTAAGGCCAAATGGATGTAGCAATTACAATCACTGGGTCTCTTTGTAGCTGTATCCTGTGATGACACATGGCTATTACAGTGTTCTGGATCAATTGTCATGATGACACATACTTAACTATATGTGAAGCTAAAAACAGTGCTAAAAAATGTGGATAAGCTGAAAGCAGAAAGCCAAACATGAGGCTAAGCCATTATAAAGTATAAAAATGAAACCATACAAAATAAAATTTGGTGATTAGTGATTTCATTTTGACTCTTTAGTCTGCTACTGCAGGGCTGTGAAAAGTATTTACTCTCTTCCTAGTGTTTTGCATATTTGTCACACTTAAATGTTTCACATAATCAGAGAAATTTTAATAATAGACAGCGGTAACCGGAGCATTATGCCATAATCTTTGCCATAATCTAAAGCAACTCAAGAACAGATGAGAAACTAAGTCACTGACATCTGTAAGTCTTATGGAGTGAATTTGGGATTCCAGTGGAACCACCGTCAAAGCAATTATCCATAAAGACAGATAATTTGGATATTTGGATCAGTGGTATACTGTGTCAGGAGGGGCCAGTTGACCACAATTAGTCTAAGAGAGCGTCGACTGACTCATCCAGGAGGTCACAAAAGAACCCAGAACAACATTTAAATAACTGCCTCACTTGCCTCTGTTAAGGTCAATAAGAAAAAACTGGGCAAAAATGGCATCCATGAAGAGTTCCAAGGAGAAAACCACAGCCGAGCAATAAAACCACAAAGGCTTGTCTCATGTTTGCCAGAAAAAATCTTGATGGAAAAATATTGATAAGAAAAAAGCGGAACTTTTTGGAAGGTTTGAGTCCTGTTACATCTGATGTCAAACTAACACAGCATTTCATAAAAACAACCTCATACCAACAGTCAAACATAGTGGTGGTAGTGTGATTCATGCTTTAGCATGTCGGGTCATGCTTGAAAACATTCAGGGCGGCTGAACTAAAACAATTCTGCAAAGAAGACTGAGACAAAATTCCTCCATAGTGATGCCAAAGACTTATTGCCAGTTATCACAAATGCTTGATTGCAGTTCCTGCTACCAAGGATGGCACAACCAGTTATTAGGTTTAGGGGAAATTATCACAAAGAGCCAATGAGGAAAAAAAACCTTAAGAACTGCATTTATTTTCACCCAGGTAGTTTGTCTGAGCTGAAATATTTAAACATGACAAATACGCAAAAATAAGAAATCAGGAAGTGAAAAATCCTTTTTCACTGCAGTGTATCCACCATGCACGGTTACTACACTCATATTTAAAGCACCAATATGGCAGTTGCGTTTAACAGAATTCAGCCTTTTAGCATTTTATTAGCATGGGGAGAGTTTAAAGTGGATTAGCTGTTCAATTACCTACAATACACAAAGTGAAAGATAGTCTGTTTACTAACCACCAGGTAGCCAGTACGCAGGAACAGAACCACACCAAAGATGTTGATCATGCAGGTGGTGAAGACTCCATCCCAGGTGCCAAAAAGCACCGGCTCCCACACAAATACTTTGATCCTCCACCACGGCTGACTCGACTGCTGAAAACCCTAAACACAGAAATACAACCGTAGCAGCACTGGCTTATCTGAAGTCACTTTACTTTAACAACAGTCTGCAATGATCCTAAAAATTGTTTCATTTGAGCTGACACACTGAACATCTTGCCTTTGCATCTTCATGGAACAGATCTTGAACATGTGTGTTTGCTTTAGTGTCATCAGATTCTCCCTTCAACAGGCCTGTCTCAGCTCTTTCCTGCTCACAGGTGTATACCGTCCAACCGACTGGCAGGGTTTCCATTGCAGCCTGGAGATTTACAGTGTTTATATTTACAGGCTGGATGTAAAACAACGAAATAAAATCTATATTTTAATATTGAAAAACTTTTATGATCACATACTATTAGAGTCACTCTAAAAGACATGTGTACCATAGTGTACCAAAATAATGGTCTTAGTGAGTTACTGGATGCTAGAGGTACAGTGCTTAACAAATGTATTACATCACCACCCAATGTAACGTCTGTGCCCAATTTAACAATATTGGTAAGAACCAAAAATCAATTCCAATAATGGTTAACCCATCCGCATGCATAAGCTCTTTAATCAAAATGATATTTTTAAAGCTAAAATATCATTATAATGTTTTCCACGAGTTTTGAAATTTACAAATTTTCCATTTACAGTTAATTCCCGGCACTCCTGAATGAAAAAAAAAAAAGTTTTAGAGGTTTAAAGTCGAGTATTTCAAATCTGGGAAAAAAGTCAATACAGTTTGTTTTAAATAACAATATATTTTTAAATTTAAACACGTTTGTGACAGATTTGTCAAATATTCTAATTTATATTTTAGAACATTTCTGTCTTAAACGTATATTTATAAGAAGTAATCTCCCGAGAAGACAAAAAAAACAAAACAAAACCCAAAATAGAAAATAACCCCCCCAAACATATTTTACATAATGATGTACTATCATGTATGATTTTTCCTCAGCAAATATCGAAAACTCTAGACTTAAAACTAGAAAAAGGAATAAGAGGATAAAACATGTATAATATCCCAATTAAAACATCTGATAAAAATTGATTTCCTTCTTACTTATTAGTCTAATACATTTCCGTTCAGAAACTACTGGGAAATTGAAATATCGCAGCATGTTACTGGGTAATTCTGGTATGCCGCATTCAAAACACTCATAATTGTGAAGATATGCAATCTATGATTGGAGCATACGGTTTTTCCTGGCATAGTAAACAGTACGGTAGCACAGGCATTTGTAGCGGTCGTCTTGGAAAGAATAGCACTGTTTATCCTGGTTAAACAGCAACAGGTGCAGCTTGAAGACACCCGGATGCAGCAGGGTGTGCTCCTCTGCGATGTGACAAACAATAAATAGTTGTTAGCATCACTGCTTTTACCTCGGAGGCTTCTGTTTCCAGATAAATAAACGAAGAATTATAACAAACATGTGAATTCATTGTTTCCTAGTTAGAAAACAAAATGTTGAAATGAATAATAATAATAATAGTTATGATTATGATTATGATTATGGAAAGACGGCATATCAGAAAGTGTAATCAATTTAAATGTTCAAAATAAGCTCCTGGTGATATACGCCATTATGAAAACCGAGGTGTGCTCTAGTCTTAAAATTGGCAGTTTTTTCAATAGAGTTTGGTGTGAGTGGCAGTCTTCTTTCAAACAGCTTCTTAGCTAGATTAACTCAGCGACACCTTACCTTTCACAATCTCATTTCATCCACTGCTTGCAATTTTTTAAAAATTAAAGAAAAAACAAATCCATTCCACTTTCCCAGTTTTCTTTAAATCCACTCAGTATGACAACGTGTTCGTCATATGGATACGTCAGCTGCCAGCAGGCAACTTAAGCATGCGGTTACTGCTCACCTTTCCGGGATGTGTTGGAGCATTTGCACAAGGATCTCGTGTTTGCTTTGGCAAGTCCTGCGGCAGGTAATGCTAGTAATGATTAGCTGAAAAATGCATCCACATGGATTTGATCCTTTTTGTGGAGTTATTTCCTGAAACACGTTTGAATTTCAGACTTTGGGGATGTTTTCTGAGTCTTATTCCAGTCAATAAGTTACCAATCAGATCAGAAAACACATCAGTCTAAACACATATTCAAAAATAAATAAATAACAGAAAACAAAACTTGGAAGAGTTTCCCTGTACAATAGCACAATGAAAATATTTTACATTTTCATGGTTTAAGATGATTATGCCAAGCATTGGTATGGCCACCTTTCATCACAGTCTGAACTCTCTTAGGCAAACTTTGTTGTAATTTCTTTTAGTAATCTTCAGGAATAGTTCTCCGGGATTCTTAAAGGACATTAAAAGCTCTTCTTTGGATGTTGGCTGCCTTTTGTTTTGCTCTCTATGTGATCTGGGTTCTGGGGAGGCCGGTCCGATTTGTCATCCAGGTATTCTTTTACTGCATGAAGACTGCGTTTTGGATCATTGCCATGCTGAGAAATAAAGTCATTACCAAACAGCTGTTTCCCATTAAAGATCAAAATCCCCAACACTACTGGCTGAAATGCTGCCAGGGCAGAGCCTCCATTGCGTCTCATAGACGGCTATAGACACTGTTTTACCTCTCTCCTGACCATCTCTACACATACTGACAATGATTTGAACCAAAAATTTAATATTTGGGTTCATCACTACATCGCCCTTTCCCTCCAGTTTCCTCTTCCTTAAAAATGGCTTCCTGACAGCCACACTTCTTTCGAGACAATTTCTAATGAGGCCTCAGTGAACAACTGATATTCAACTGAAGGACCAGTAAATCTCTCAGGTCCTGTGTCAGATCTTTTCTGGATCCCATATTTTAAGGAATAACATTTTTGGTGTTTTTTATGCTTTGGGATTTTTTGTAGATTCGGCTAAAGAAAAGGGAAGAAATGTGTTTCGGACAGACTGCTAATATTAAAGTGCCTAAAGATACAATTTAAACCCACTTCTTTGCTCAGTTTTCTGTTATATGTAGACACAACACCGGTTCATCCTTTGAGTTAGGTGCCTTTTTATGCTTAAATTGAGTATAAAAGTAGCCATGTCCAGAGAACTTTCAGAAAGTCTGGAGAACAACTGCTCAACACCACATTAAACATTACAAGAAAGACTGGCTAAATGGAAGCAAAATAAAGAAATGAGGGGTAGCTGAAGGTTTTCCCACAGTACTGTATGCTAGCAGGAAAGCACAGGTGTATTTGATAGCTGCATTTCACTTGGGGGGAGGTCCTGTTGTTGTGCATGCTGGTTGACCTTCATGGTTTACTGGGCTGTGATAAAGGCTTACAGTGCTTGGACAAATAGTTTGTCAGAAAATTAAGACCGAACTATTCTGATATACGTTTTTCCACATATTTTTCCAGGATAAACATCAACAATTCGGTTTCCAACAATGTGAGAATTCTATGCTTTGCACTTTTATATCACTGTAAACTGAATATATCTTCAGGTTTTGGACCTGTTGAAAAAGATGTCACCGTGTACCATAAATGGTGAAAGATTTTCAATGTGTTACTGTACGAGTGCGTACCTATGAAAACAGTCTTCTGCCTCACTTCTATTCTCCTCGAATTCCCCTATCACACCATAACAAATATCCCAGCGTCTCTTTATATTTCTCTTTTCTGGCTGCTTTCCAGCAGGAAACACATTTACCCACCCACACTCAGCTTCACCAGCAGCTGCACGCCTTCTGTACATCAACAACAATTCAAGATCACATGCTGTGAATTATTTATTTATAAGGACATGACACACAACAATCAAAAACAATTTAATCAGATTGCTTACAAATCATTGTATATTGCAAAAGTCTAATCATATGGGTTACTTGACTGAAAATAATCAGCTACAATTAAAGCTGCACATTATCCATAAAACAAGTTCACTTGACCCAACAAGTCAGAGACCATGCAGAATAAACCTAACGTAAGCCCAACCTTACTGCGAAGCAGTAGGCTTCCTTGTCAAATTCTTTAAAATCAAGAAAAAGTTCAGATTCCCATCTGTATTTGAAAAACCTTGACACAAACGACTTATACAGAGATAAATGAGGGTAGCGAGAATGACTGCATATGATATACTGTACATATCAGTGCTTTAAATGACATGTTTCAAAAATAGCTTTTTATCAAAAAATTCAGATCTTTTTACACACACACACACACACACACACACACACACACACACGCACACACACACACACGCACACACACACGCACGCACACAAATGAGATTTCTCTAGCTTATACAAGGACACTTATGGTCAGCTTACTGACAATAGTTAATTAAAAGGAAATATTCATCGTACTGCTCACATACTTCATTAATCTCCAATAGGTTTCCACTTTAACTGAATTCAAAATTCAAAGAACTAAATGGGGTACAATTTACAAAACCATCATTTCTATCTGCACTGTGCTTTTAAAGATTGCTTACAATAAAAAAAAAAAAAAGGGCAGCTAGTGAGGTATTTCAACCACACTATAACTTTTAAGTGATATTTTAACACAAATTCAAGACGCTAATAGCTGTTGAATGGAGGATTGTTTCCGCCACTAAGAACATTTTTTTTTTTTTTTTAACTTTAAATATGTTTAAAAGGAATTATTTCAATATATCATACGGATGATAGTTATACAGTAAAACCCATCATAATGAACATTCACAAAAATCTAAATTTACTTTGATCAATCACCAATTAAACTGAAAATATAATAAAAAAATTTGATACAGTGGTGAGATTTCTGCAAAAGCCACATTTTCTCAGGAAGATGGACCGTTTCATTATTGAATCTCATAAATGCTTAAAAAACAACAAAACTTGCCAAATTAACTGACAAAAAGTGTTTCTTGCACACGCCTTGTCTTTCTAAGGACCAAAATAAAACCTAACAGTACTTCTCAGAGCATAAAAATATACAATGTATTTACAGCAGGATATCTTCTATACATTCTAGAGGGAATGATCATTGAGGAAGATTAAAGTATTCGATGATTAACGTGGTTCTGTGTGTCCCTGATTGTCAGAGGAGCTGTAACAAGAGGGAGCTCAACATTGGTTTCAAACCTAAACTGGATGGTGCACGAAAAACAAAAAAATAAAAACATTGTTTAACACAATAGCACCTAAGACGTGAACGACAATCAACAGTGTAATGAAGTACAGAAAAGACTTAACTCATTGCCACTTCCGTTTAAAACTGCATGGTTTCAACAAGGCCCGTACAGATGAGTCTGACTAGAACATTCCAGCAAATCAGTGATTATCAGCAAATCTAGACATCTACAACTTAAATCTGTACTTACACACATACTGGAGAAGAGTCCATGACATGTTCACTCCTCCCAACTACAGATAATATGTTGATTATTAAATTTGGTGATATGTTTCTGCTAAAATTTTAAAAATAATACAATATTAAAAGGCAAAACTAAATAAAGCTCCCAGTTCTTAATGTATGAAGGTGTGAACATGTTGATAGCTTATGTGCTTGTCTGTATTGTGCAAGTGGAAATAGTAGCCTTAGAGTGTAGACCAAGTAGAAATAAATGCATTGTGCAGGAATGACTAAAGGAATTGTAATATTTCTTTTAAAAGAAGGCACAAAATAATAAACTGCTCATTTTAATCAAATTCTCTTGAATACAAGGGATCGTGAACTTTAAGTTTGTTTCCCTTATAAGAGCTACGTCCTTTTAAGTGATCAAAGAAAAAGTGAATTAGTTTGAATTTCTACTTAAACTAATTAAGTGGTTAGTCTCACTATTCTCTTAACAAAAAGTGACTTATACATACTGTGATAATCTAATATAAATGTACATGTGAAAAACGTCCAAACTGTGTGAACACAAAGCACAACCCTGAATCTTTATGCATTTTAACAACAGAACCTAAGAATTATCCTGCAACCATTAAATGTGTGCAGCTATTTGATGCCCAAAACTTTTTTGTTTGGGGGGGAGGGGGGCATGGAGAAAAAACAAAACAAAAACCCCCCCAAAACATTTCCCATACAGCGCAGCTCAGTCTATCCTGCACTACTCATGTTTGTAAAATCAGTGGCCAGAAATCCAACCATTCCAAAAGGGAATACATTAATTCACATGATGTTAAATTTAATTTCGTATACCTATTACTCAAATTAGACCCAATCTGCAAAATGGATAGTGAACTCGATCCCAGGTAGCACAAACACAATCAGTCAAATCTATCCTGTACTGTTCATTACACACATCCTGCAGAAACACCCTTATTAGGTAACGAAACTTTGTGTCACCGTGCGTGTCAGCAGACAATTTAACTGCTGGAGTAAAGAAAAGCTCTAAGTGATATTTTTTGAAAAAACAAACACAGAGCAAGGGGAAGTAGCTAAAGCAAAAGAAAAAAAAAAAAAATTCTAACACTGCCATGGGGGAAGGGGGAGCAGGACAAACTTATGTGGCCCCGTTTCATTTCAGCTCAGCTGAATGACAGATTTTGATCTTCAAATGCAGAAAAAAATTAACGCATTCATGAGGAAAAAGTACCAATAACAGTAGGTTTGTGCAGCTCTGGACCACCCAACCCCCAGTGCAGTCGAAAAATGCAGGGGGGGGAAAAAAAAAAAAAAAAAAAAAAAAGCGTACATAGACGCAAACTACATTTTAATAAGTGTAAATATTGCATTAAGCAGCAAGTGTGACTTGATCGTTAAGTGTGCAAGGCAAAATGATTGACACAAACATTAAAAATAATGGCAATGGAATTAGAGAATATTAATCTCCTGCATTACACTTTGGTCGCTTAATCTCATAATGTACATTCTGGAGGAAGTTTGTTTTTTTTTTCCAAAAGGGGAAATGCTAATTATAGTATGATTATCATTTTTCAGTATTCCTGTTTAAGAAGTTTAGAACGTAAAAACAAAATTATAACTGCTTTACACAAAGGAAAAAAAAAAAAAAAAAAAAAAAGACCCCTCGTTTGCAGTGGGATTTGATTTGGCAAAAACACAGGAAAGACGAGATAAAGTGCCACAGAAATGATGAACAGAACTGAACGCTCCCGCCTCCATTTCCTCAGCCAAACGATTCACTGGTCGAAACGTCAGGGGATGAGTTCAGTTGAGACCTGGTCTCAGTGACTCGGACTAAAGGGAACTCTGAGAATTCTGTGCTGTGTCCTCGAACACTCACTTGTCCATTGGCAACCGTAAACTGCGAGGAGGCTGCAGATCTTGATGTCTGGAAATGAGATTTGAAGTTCTGTTCAAAGGAGCTTATTTGAAAAGTCTGTAGTATCCCTTGTGAAGAGTCAGTCTTTTTTGAGGGCGAGACCTGCTCCAGAAAGTCCTCCTCAGCTGGGGACACTGCAGAGGGAGGGGTTGTCTCGTCGCCTGAAAACGAAAACGAGTGCTGGGAGTCCCCGACCAGCAACCCGAAGTGAGGTTTCTCTAAGGTGGACCTTAGTGGAGAGCTCATCCCTGATTTGAACCTGCTGGGGGAAGGAAACTGTTTCTCTGTGGAGAACAGAGGCTGTCCAGCTAACGTGGGGTTTTCAGAGACCAAGCTGAGGCTCTGGCTGGTCAGGTAGCTGTCATTCTGACTGGTCCTCTCCAGTGCTTGCTGGAGAAATTTGGAGTATTCTTGCAAGAGACTCACTTTCTCAGCAGGTGGCTGAGCCTGAGCGCTAGATGCTCCGAGGCTCTCGACCGGACTGCTGTCTGAAACATCGGAGGAATTAATAGATATACTTGAGGTAACCTCTGTGTCAGCCACACTGAAAGAAATGTCTGATTGCCCATTGGCTTTGTTGGAGTAGTGGTCCAACAGTGTCTGAAGAACCTCATCAGGCAAAACATTCTTGTCGTGAGGAGTCTTAATCTCTGTGTTCATGGGTTGGGGTTCCAAGATGGTGGCGGGAACAGTTTCGTCGATGACTGTTGACACCACAGTTTGTGTAACAGGTGGCTGAGAGGAGATGCTGCTCGTGTTCAGGCCATAATCCCGGCTGTTGTTAGCCATTGCAGCTTGAAGGTAACGTTTCTTCTTGAGAAACTGCATCGCGTCGTCATAGTTTGTGCTGCTGGCTGCTGGTTTTGTTTGTCCTCCTTGAAGAGTTTCAACTGATTCGAGTTCACTGTTGCCTTCTACGTCTAAGAGGCCTTGCTTGTCCACGATCTCAAAGGTGTACTGTGCCACCTTAGTATTTTCCTCAAAGGAGGGTAAAGTGGACAAGCAAGGAGGAGTTTGTTCAGTCGACTGCTTAAGACTCCGCTTGGGGACTTTCTTCAGAAGTAGCTTAGGAGAAGTTGTTTCTTCCGAAGAGACGTCACCATCTTGGTGTTGGTTAGCCGTTTCTTCAGGAAGGTCCACAGAGTAGTCAGCAATCACGTACTCATGTTTGACTTTGGAGGACACAGCATATAAAGAAAGACTTTCCTTTTGCTCCTCTTTCTCTTCTGTTTCTACCACCGTAAAAGTGTGCCCTTCTGTCTGGGTAGTAGTGGAAGCTCCTGAACTCTTGTCTGTACACTTTTGGCGCTTTTTCTTGGGCAGTGAGCACTCTTTGGCAACAAAGGGGGGCCCTAAAGAGTCTGCTTCACGTAAAGGTCCGACTTTACCGGCAGTCTTGTTTGCCTTTCGCTCTCTGTTCTCGTGACACATTCTTCTGTGCTTTAAAACCCGGTCTGTTCTGGAAAAGTACTGCAGAAAGAGGACACAATGCATTTATTTTATACATGTTACACAATAACAACAACAACAAAAAAACCATCACAGTTTAAAGCACTTTCCACTTTCTGTACTTTCATTAACTATTTGAGCAGTGCACAAAACAGCTAAACCTTCATTACTGGCTCTAATATTGGGTTATCTATAGCTGGGTATATATGACTGCTATTTGAGTTCACAATTTTACTCTTCCTGTTTACTCTCTACAGCCATAAAAATCTTTAATATGAGCACTACTGATAGTGTTTTCACACCAAATGTGTTTTTAATCACACAATCTTTTTAGCATGGCAATAAAAGCTGAATGCCAAAAACACCATTTAACCAGACTAAGTTTTAAGCAGACTCTTTTTAGTCTAAAGGTCTTAAACGCAGTATTTAGAAGTTTAATGGCACTCAACAAATTCACAAAAGCTTAACTACTTAAAAAAATATCTTGCGTAATAACTGTTTAGCAGGCATTCCTATCCTTATAAGCAAATTGTTAACATGTCAGCAAAGAATTTTAGCCAGACTAAGCAATCAATGACAGTTTACACTGCAATATTTAGTGTTTGTATTCTTTTGTGATAAGTCAGTTAATGTAGTCAAAATAAAAGACGAAGTACATCCTGTCTCTACCTGCGTTTTCTTGAAATAAGGTGGCATTTACATAGTGCATTTCTAGTCTTACTGACCACTGAAAGCGCTTTACAATCCTCATCCTTTTTCCACACATATTCGTACATGTTTTATATTACAGCCAACCACTGTACCACATCCTATTCAAATACACAAATACATACACACAGGAGATCGTCACACTTGTAGTTCATCTGGTCAGCTGATGAGTTTGATATGTTCGCATATTCTGCTTTCTTTTCAAAGAAAATTACAAGCTAGCTCCAAATAAACTAAAATGTCACACTAAAAACCACGTGAGAATGATCAGTCTACTTACTGGCCAGAAACACAGGAAGGTGCTTAAGGTCAGGACAATTGGACTACACTGAAAATTTACTCCTAAAGCCATGATTATACGAGATGGTCAAGTTGTCATCCCTATTATACTGTTTTAAAGTCCACCTGAAGTTTGGGTTGCATGAAAAGATGTAATTGAGACTTAAGAGTTGAAAGTTCTGGGCATTATTGTACAGATTGTGTACTCTGCCACATCCCAGAATGCAAGGCATACCTAGCTACAAGAAGGTATTTAGCTAGAACCTCCCACTGACCACCCTTTTCAAAAGGGTCTCGGTGTGGTTGTCAGCAGCCGAGCACACATCTTGGCATCTGCACAAATGAACCGCACCAAGGAGGAAAATGAGCCAGAGCTCAATTTAAAGGGACCACAGTGTCGTTGTGAAATAACCCAAAGAAAACTAGTTCACAAATTTCTTTTAAAAAGTTAGTGAACACAAGACCAAAAAAACCCAACACATTTTAATTCCCCTTTGTCTGAACCAAAATGACTGAACTAAAGGTTTGAAATAGACCTTTCATGTCTGTCTAATTAAAATATGAAACAATTTTGGAACTTACAAATGCACTAATTTACAAGCAATCAAAGAATAGTACCTGGTGACAGTAGTCACACTGGTAGGGCTTCTCTCCACTGTGAGTCCTTTTGTGCCTCTCCATGTGGTACTTCTGGATGAACCTCATCCCACACTCATCACAGCGAAAAGGCTTCTCACCTACAGACAAGTATTTAAAAAGAAAAAAGTTCAGGCTAACATAACAATAATCATAATAACAATTGGGAATTTTGCCAAACTGTTTGTTACTCACCGGTGTGGATCTTCTCATGTCTCTGGAGAAGATATTTCTGAATAAAGCGCATGTCACACTGGCTGCACTGAAACGGCTTCTCACCTAGGTTTTCAGTAACATATATGAAAACCAGTTGTTTTTAGTTTTTAGCTTCCTTTGATGACTAAAAGATCCCCTACTGTCAACATATCTAATTTCACAGCAACATGTTTTACATATTTTTATACATGCCAGGGTTATTCATACCAGTGTGAATGAAGACATGCCTCTGTAGATGGTAGTTCGTTCTGAACGCAGCATTACAGTGAGTACAGACGTGACACTTTGGGTTTGGTATGACCAATGAGCCATCGTCATTGATGCTGAGAATCTACAAAGGGGGTAAAAAAGAACACATGTATGGTTGAATTTTCAAAACTGTCCCTGGTATTTTAAAAATATATAGATTCCACAGATGGAATTCACCTTTGCTGGTGATCGCTGCTTCCTTTTTTTCTTCTTGGGACACATCGTCAGATCCTTGATTGCCTTTTTGTCTTTCTTTATATAGACCGCTGGCTCAGACAACTTCAGCTCCTGCTTGATGCTCAACTGTAAAAGTAGGACCATAGTCATTTAGACATTGAATATCGCACATGACTTACTTTAAGGGCCACCCAGCCAGCTAGCACTTTATCCAGGTCAGACAGATGCAACTGGGCAAGCAGAGCATCATCAACCAATGTGAGGGCATCTCACCATACAGTTGCCTCAGGCATAAAATACCAGAGGGAAGCCTCAGCCCCTTACAACCCAGAACAGGCTGAGAGATTACATCTGCCAGGTGGCTAGGGACAGCGTTTTCAAATCCTCTGACTGGCATTTTAAAATTTATGTAGCCACTTTTCAGCTTTCTGTAAATAACCCGTCTGTAATAATTACAGACAGACAAACAACACAGACCATACAAGTTCCCAAGGAGAAGCAATGCTTTAAACCTGTCCCTGAGGGTGAATTCAGATTATCCTCATTATGCTGTATTCTTAGAATAAAAATTACTATTTTAAAGTTCACATTTGCTCCAAGTTTATTCTGATCCAGAAGATCAGAGTGTACAAATATATTGTTTCTGAATATGAACAAGTGGGTCAAAGTGACAGAAAAAATTCAATTAAAATCTCTGTCATTCATTAAAAAAAAACACTAATGCGAGCTGCCTATTTTAGACTCATTTTTAAGAAAATTCTGGCAACTAAAAGTAACTTGTGTGAAAGTAGTTTGCAGTATTAGCAGCTAACTAACAGTACTTTTTGTGTGTTAAAAGAACTGATTGCACTGAACAGTCCAAAATGTCAGGCTAAGTCAACATAAAATGCATAAAAGCAAACTCACTCTGATCAAGTGGAGACTGTAGATGTACTCACAGAAATGAGCTTATCAAAATCTGATCTACTTCTAAACCAGCATGAACTCACTGGCATATGAAGCAAGCAGGGAAACTTATTTGTGAGTTTTAGGGGGAAATGCGCTCCCACCTCGGCTCCTCCCTCCTCTTCTCCTCCACCGCTATTCTTCGTCATCTCCTCCTGCATCATCAGCTGCTCTGGAGGGACCAGGTCGTGAGTGACCAGCGAGCTTCGAGTCAAGTCCTCGTCGTCGTCTTCGTCGTCATCATCCTCGGCCAGCAGAGGGTGGTTTGCCAGCGATCGTTCCCCGAGTGTCATCACCACCAGTCCTCCTCCGCTGCCCAGGCCAACTCTCCCTCCTCCGTCTATTCCTCCGCTGCTGCACTTCAGCAGCATGCCTTCCAGTTTGTCCTCAGTGTTCATCTTACATAGAGTAGCTCTTGAGTCTATAACATAAAAACAAAGAAACACAGTTACAAAAAACCAAATGTAAAATGTACAAATTGAGTAGAATGTATTTAAAAAATCCAAAAAGGGACATAATACAACTGCAAACTATCATGGATGAAATAATTATATCCACCAAGATCCCCTTTGTGACCATGAAGGCTCACTTTCCCAAGCATGGATTAAGTCTATTTACAGATTAGAACTTGCTGCATGTGAGTAACTTTTAACTGAGTTTCCCATAAGTCATGGTTACTTATTTTTAAACGAGCAAATCGGCAGCTCTTTTCAATCCCCACAACACTGAACCAAAAATAAATATGAAAGAATATAAAAATAAACACCCATGGTGGTATGAAGCCTGGCAACCAACAAAACGAGCTTTAGGGCCTCATTTATAAAACATATATAAAACTATCTTAAGTATGCTTAAAGAGAAAAACATGTTAAAAAAACAAAACTTTACCACAGCACACAAGTGACCATACCTCAAATCTTAAGTCTAGACTGGAGCGATTTTCAAAGCCACTGGTGTACTTTACAGTTCTGTAATTCTATCCAACCCTAGTCAGTGCAGGAGCAACACATTTCCAGGCTGCTTGTTTGGATTCCTCCACCCGCTATTTAGTCCACTGGATAATATTTGTTGTCTGGTTTCACTCTCCTTAACCACCACTATGAGCCTGTTCTCCAAAGAGTTTGCTTTTACCTTTTGCTGCACGGCTATCTCTGATATTTGTAATAGTATTATAAGGAGAACCCCCCCCGAGGCCACTGCTGGTAATTTAAGTTGACTTCAGTTTCATAGATTACAGAAGAAAATGAGTTACTTATGGGTTTATTAGAAACTGCTTAAGCAAGGCTTTTTGTGTTAAGCATCTTTTATGAATCAGATATTAGTTCACTATTAGGAATGATCCGAAAAGCCAACATTAATTTAAAAAACATTTTTGCATATTAAGCCTGAGGATAGGTAGCAAGACTGTTGTTCTACATAATCAGTTATATTTTAGATCCCACTGGTTTTTATTCACTAAAAAACACACACACAGGCCTAACCAAGCTCTTAAAAATTAACAGCTACCTCACCAAATTTAAGACTTATGACCTTAAATTAAATTAAGAAGAGCGATTGTGTGGGGGGAAAACCCATGCCATTGCTCTTCTGAGCAAATTGTCAACTTTGCAATAGCATCAATTGATGTTTGTTGTTCTCCAACAACTTGACTTGAAAATTTTAAAGTAAAATGTTATAAGATCTGTTCTGCAGAGCAGAGCAGAATTTTTTTTAATTCTGAAGTCCATTTTTTTCTGACTACCTTAAAAAAAAGGTGTATTTCCAATTGAGGAGTGAAACTGTGAAACCATGAGATAAAATATTTACACTACACCGCGAACAATAGACAATTTAAATCTATGTACATAAAGAAAAGTCTTGCACACTAAGTCAGATGAGCTGTATCTTTACTGATCTGTAGAAATTGGCCAGTTGAGTGTTTCAGTTCAAAGTTCTTGTGCTTATTTTCTGTCTCTTTTGTTTTTGAGCATGTGAACATATGAAACATGCCGCCGTCTGTATGTTTACATGCTTGTGTTTTGACGTGCACAGGTACGCTTGCATTCTGCCCTTCTTCTTCCTCCATTTTTTTTGCCTTCATGCAAGTGTAGCAGTTATGATTTTACATATTCTAATTTAAACTCTAAACTCTGTTTTCTAATGTTTTAAAAGAACTACAAGTATATGTAAAGTAATAAACCGAAACCGTCAAACCATAAGATTAGTATATTTCTTACAAACACAGCTAAATATCGAGAATAGCTTATTTCAATCAGCCATCACAGTACATTATACTGTTGTATTACGCCGATGTTGCCTATATTCGGAGTTACATTGCACTATCTGATTAGATGGCTGACTAAAATTAAAATCACTTGAGCTCAACCTGGCAAAAAGCTAGCTACCGCTGGACTTGTGGACCGTTTGGTTACAGGTTTGACGCTGTTCCTAACACAAACTGAATAATGAAACAGCGGGGCCAATAAATATCTGTCAGGGTTTGAACACACACTGACAGCCACTTAGTACCATATGCAAACGCACTCTCTGTGTCACTTTGGTTAAGTGCCTTTAAGTCTCTTGCTAGATAGGCAGCAAGCTAGCTAGCTAGCTAGCTGCGCTCGTCAAACCTCAAAAACATTCATAACAACAGCAGGAGAAAACACAGGAAGACAGGCGACGGCGTTTTCAAATTAAAAGCTTCCTCAACGCTTTAAGTAAAAAATACCGGAAAAGGCTTTTAAGTATTTACCATTCTCATTGAAAAACAAACTGTGTACTTCGTCTGAACCTTACGAACTCGTATTTTTCTCAACCTTGCAATATAAAGCGCATTACTTGGGACTTTACCTTGAAGGCCCAGAGCGGAAGTTCCAATATGCACGCGCCTACTTCGCGAGCATTTACGGCCTATTTTGAAGCTAGTGAGCTAACCACTAGCAATTTGCTGCAAACATTGGTCTTTCTCTTTTGATATAACATTCGTTTGCAACTGCATGTTCATAGCTGCGGTACCTCCTTATATGTGGCATTCAACAGCAAATTTAAGCTCACACTAAACGACACATGTGACACAGAACACAACTTTCCCTTACTTATTAGCAGTGATAGCTGACTTTAGCTTCCTCACCCACTCTGCTAAATAGGCCACAATCTTCACAAGCTAACGTTCGCTAACCACCTTGTTCTCTACCACGACAAACAATAATACGCGTTAGTAGTGCATATTTGATACGAAAATAATTGAAAACTTAATTTTATTTCTCCTTACCTTCGCGTATTAAGCCCGTTTAACTGTCATGATTCTTATCCAAGACTACAGTGCAGTGATGGTGTGCGGAATAATCAAATACACCATCATCAGGACATGGAAATTTAAATCTGTCGCCATCTAGTGGTGCACGGTGGTATTCGAGGTGAACGCAGCGCTCCTCATCATGCAACTGATAATGTCCTTTCGGTGCCCTACTTCTGCAGCCTAAATGTTCATCAGTGATGCCTTAATAGCCCAGTTATTTCTAGACTTTGATCCCATTATTGTTTTGCACCTTTTTTGGAAATGGCAACTTAAAATAAGCGCGCGTTTTTTTTCTTCAGTGATTTAATGTCTTTGAATTGTGGGTAACCGTAATTATCTGATAGGAATATCATGCAGAAATACACGACCTTCTTCGGGGGTTATTAACTGTTGCTCACATTAAAAAGCTGTTTAATGCAGTCATCTCTTCTGTCATGTAGTGTTTGTATTTTCTGAATAAAACAGACTCCCAATTTAAGTGAAATTGCCAAACCCGATTTCTCAACGTATATCGGTCATATAGGTTTAAACATGGATATCTGCGTTTTATGTGAGGAAAGGCGCATATCCTCTAGCCTTATCAGTTACGACCTTGTCTTAATTAGCCCAGATGGAATATACGTAACAAGAGTTTTTGATGGCATTTGCAGACCATCTTCTTTTTATTATAGGATTAATACTTATAAAAAGATGCGCAAGACGTACCAGCCGCATAGGCTAGTCTGATTAGTAATACAACAAAATAGGAATAAAGCGCGCACCAGGTGGAAATGGGAACATTAAAAATGTAGAATTATATTTTAATCCTTGGACTCACAGCTTGGCCAGAAAGGGGGGTTCGAAGGGTCGTGATAAGATGATAGCCTGTCATCCCCAGCCATCTCACACACATAAGCATGCACACTCAAACACGCCGCTGTGAAGAATACTAATCAACCTGTTTGCCGACAAGTGCAGCAGCTCGACGCGCAACTTAGCACTTTTTCATTCTGTGTCTGGAAACATCTGTGCGGGCTTTTATTTTATTGTATTGTATTGGTGAATTTCAAGTGATTTTTTGTTGGGTTTTTTTGCCGTCCTCTTTGCAGGAAGCGCAGGTGTTATCAGTCCAGTCTCACCTGTCGCTGCGTCTTCTGATGTGCGACAGGCAGCGAGGGAGTGTGGATCCGGGGAAATACAACCCACTGCTGTGCCGCCGCTTCTAGCAAGGGAAGCCCCCACGCGTTGCGCGCCCGGATCGCCGGTAGAGAGGCTATTCGCGTGGCGGAGTGCGTGTGCATGCGCGTCAGGTTATAAATGTGTGTGCTTGAGCACGGCAAAGCCCCAGGCTCCATCCTCAACAGTTGCCACCGGAGCGGCGGAGAGGAGAGGAGGAGAGCAAGAGAGATAGCAGACTGAGTACGGACGGTCGCGGAGCTCCACGCCGCTCTGCCCGGCTCTGCTCCTGACATGCAGTCGTTCATCTCTCCGGTGACCAAGGCCATCCTAGTAGCGCTCTTCATCTTCGCCATTCTCCTCATTCTCTATGTGATCCTTTGGTACATTTGCAGAGACGTGGACTGCGACCACGGCATTTGAGGATTCCGTTAAAACGGAGTAACGGAAATATCACAATGGGTCGCACAGAGGAACCAACAGAGCCCAGGGTCATTTTGTAAGTCTGCTTGTCTCCCTTTTTGTCTTTTGAGTTATACTCGTGTTGTATTTTTGCTTTTTTAATTCGTGGTTATCTGTGTATCTCTTGTGTCCGTGTCTGCGTGTGTACACGCGCGCATTCCTGTCGTGCGTAATGTTAAATGCGCTCTGGTTAAAAGGTGATGACCGGCGTGCGTCTCCACAGGCACCCGGTTATCCCGAGCCTTTAATGAGCAGAGCCCCGGCTTCCTTTCTCCTCAACTTGACAGCGGCCATTCATCAATAATCTCTTATGTATTGGAGACGCGCTCTTGGTACTGATGGGGAATTCTCAAAGGTGAAACAATGTCATTAGCGGGGGGGGACATCGAACTGGTGTCAAACGGAACACGGAGCGTGCGCGCGTGTGTGGGATCGCAATGAGTGGAGTACGGAGACCGTCAGTGACATTGCGGTAAACTGCGTGGATGTTCCTTAAGGTCAGGAATAACAGTGTTTACCTCAGTTTCCCAGTATTGATTGCCCCCACTCCTCCTGCCGTATATCCGCAGCATTAGTTCATGTTCAGTTCATCCTGGTCTCCGAGGATGCTTCACATTGGCATTTTACGTCCAACGAGATAACGGGATTATCTCCACTGGCTCCTGTGCGTCTTATTCCTAATCTGTCCAGGGCCATGTTTCTGCGTCCTTATCGTATATGCTCCGCTAATTCTTTTACGCATAGCGCATTTTTTTAATTCCGCCAGACAACTGTGAGCTTATTTCATTGTTCTACGGCCAGTCTTGGTTTAGGAAGGTGTACTGATATTTACTCTTACACCCACACACATAAATAAACACGCTGCAAATTGGCCAAGCACTTCTCCCTATTGCAGGCACCTTGGCCCCCCATGCATGCAGACTATCATATGCCCCATAAAGCTATTACACATGTGAGATGCCTGCCATTTTCATCATGGTCCAAAGTATTTTATGTTACCTTAACCAACCTTCAACTGTGAAAATTAACACATTTTGGATGTTCCAAAGTGAAGGATTTGAAGGACACACCAAGGACATGTTGATTTTTTAAGTGTGAATGCATAGCGGAAGATTCGTGTTATTTATTTTTTTTAATCACCTGCAGAGTAGAGTTGATTTGTTTTCTTTACATCTTTGCAACATAAATATATCCTACACATCCTGACACAACAAAAGGACAAAGAAAACACATGACTTGATACTTTGAAATATAACAGAGCAGTGATTACTGAGAGATAATCGCTGACTGCAGCTGACACTCTAGTTTCGCCACTTGCTAGACCACATCACTATTTCTTCCATAAACACCACAGGGGATTAAAAAAAAGCCTGAGCATCTCCTCAGCCCAACTCACCAGGAAAGTGCAAGTTTAGGCTTAAAATTTTTAAACCTTCTTATTTTGAGCTACGGTTGCAACACTCTAGTATTTAAATATCCAAGAGCAGCCTAAATGCTGGATGCAGTCATGAGGAAGAAACCCCGCAGCCTCCTAAACTGTTGTGAGTGCTCTCCTGCGGAGAAAAGGAGAGTGGCTGGATGGCAGATGCCCTTTTTGACCGGACAACTAAATGATTTCTGCGAGCCAAAAGCAAATATGCAGCGAGCCTGTGACACCTCTCAACACACACGCACGCACACACATATACGTGGCCACACACACAGGCTGAAAATGACAGCTCCGACTCTATCAGCCTCAGTAATGGCATAACAAGGGAAAGAGAAGGAAAGGAAAAGTACTTATAATACCTGCTCCAGCTGTCTGTGTCTGTCTAAACTAGTGTCCTGGTTTGTGTATGTGTGTTTTAAGACAGAAAGAACGGTAAAAAAAATGTTTGAGTGACTTTGTGCATTTTTTTTGTAAAGGAAAATGGCTGCATGTGTGCATATGTGTGTGTGTGTCACAGCGTGGGAGGGGGTTAAACACTGACATGCTCCTGGATGACAGATAAAAAAAAAAAGTGGAGCAGGGAAGGCTCAGTGGTAGTCAGCGAGGGAGACAGGTTGTGTGTGTGTGTGTGTGTGTGTGTGTGTGTGTGTGTACAGTAGGAGTGCAAACATGCATGAGTATGAAATTCACTCAGGTTTATTGAAAATGTGTTCATTCATTGAATACATGTGTAAACTGTAATGCTGTAGCGTGCCAACTGTGTAAGTGCATAAGCAGTTTATGTAGTGTGTGTGTGTGTGTGTGTGTGTTTGTGTGTTGGCAAAATTGTTAAACAACCCTTATCATACACACTCTGATTATTAAAAACAGAACAGAATCCTTCCTACATTGTCCAGCTGTTTCTTTAATGAGAATGAGATGAATCATAAACATCATTTGGAAACAACACAGCAGATTAATACCGGTTTTGTTACACCTACATTTAACAAATACACTGTAAGAGATGAAAATATATCATAACTCAATCCCTGATTTAAAAAAAATGTATCTGTACTGACTGTATCAGCTGTTTTGTTCAGAATTTGTCAAATGTTCCTCACTAAGGTGTGTTTTTATTATCCTAGCCGATGTTCTCGGGTACACCAACACAGCAAACACTGATCTTGTTTTCTTCTGCTTCATTTTAATATTGAAATGGGAGAAGAAGCTAGTTCTAGAATATATTTTCCCTTGTGTTTTTTGTTCCCCTTTTTAAAAACAGTCACTTTAGTATGGAAGCTTCTTTCCACCACGAAAAAAACAAAGAGATAATAACCCGAAAGTTTGACTTCTGCCCCCCCTCCAAAAAAAGTCTTGTTTTTTCTTTCCAGGGGTGGACACAACCTTCCAAGCTCCTGTTTAAATACAAAATTTTGGTTCATGTTATGGTTGCCACCTCTAAAAGTTCCAACCTCCATTGAGAGAAATATTGTTTTTCTCTTCATTCAGTATGTCAAAATAGTACTAAAGTCTACTGTTCTTGTAGCCGCAAATGAAGGCAACTTACTGTTTGGACGCAAAGTCATCAACGCTAAGATAGATAAAATGACACACACTCATCTGCTGTTCAGGAAATGTGAATGAATGTAACCTGAAAATGACAAGATACATTTGGAAACCAAAGCACCAAATAGCATTTTTTAAAATGATTACTCATCGGTAAAATTGAACATCTGAAACTTTTAGACTGCTTCATTATTTGTTTTATATTCAGTGATTCCATGTCTACAAAAACATTTTGCAACATTCAGCCTGGTCATAAATTAAATTTCACAAAAATCAGTTTTGTGAAATTTAATTTGTTCTGCACCAGTGAAAACCTCTGCAATTGAGAAGTGAAGGTAGCACGGAAGTGCTAAAGACTGCAGTTCCTCAAATGACCACTTGAGGCTGGCTCCAAATCGAGTGCATTCATCAAGTTATTTTCCGTGGGTCATGCAGCAAGGTGCACTCTTGACAGGTTGCTAGACAAAGAACCATTCACACCTAAGACCAGTTCACCATTAATGCTAACATGCATGTCTTTGGACTGTGGGAGGAAGCCAGATTCCTGGAGAGAACCCACTCAGGAACACACAGAACATAGAAATTCCACACAGAAATGCCCCAGCAGGTCAGTGGATTCAAATTCAGGATCTTCTTGCTAACAACCACGCTGAATCTCTGTTACACTTTTCTTTAAATTCTACTGAGACTTGGCTGATTAGGGGTGCTGTTATGTTGAGTGACAAACAGATGGTCTTTCATCTTTTTCATCATTTGTTTAAAGGCTCGGCCAGTTTGTGTGTGTGTGTGTGTGTTTTAAATTTAGCATCTCTTCTGTTATAAACTGTGAACCATGGCTGCACCTTTTAAACCAAGCACTCTAGCCATGTTTGCATCACCTGTACCCAGGTCAGTTAGACTATAAAAAAAGGTAATCTTCTTCTTCTCTTTGTTTGCATATTAATTTTTTAAGGAGGACGTCGACAAAGATGGAAAGGATTCGTTCGGCCTGCTTGAATTTTAATACGTTTTGATAGATCCAGGTTCAATTGAGATTGAAGTTATAAAATATGTAGGGATAAAAGTAAATTATTGAAACTTGAAGAGGAGAAGGGATTTGTTAACATATTCAGGCCTCACAATGTGCGCAAACTGTATATGACAAAGTGTATGTGTTGCTGCAGACATTAAAAAAAAACCCTCTTCAGCCCTACATAATACTCCCCCCATAAATATAGTATTAGACCAGACCAGATGACCAGATCATAAATATGAATGTAAATAGTCAGAATTTTTTATTTGGGATGGAAAAATGTGGTGTTTGTCACAGAGCACAGAAGCTCCATGAAAATCTGATGGCTGAAGAGGGAAATTTAATGATCCTGTTGTTTGGCATTTACTGTAAATAATTAATACTTATGTATATTTCAGTTTTTAACATTTGCTTTTCAGGTGTTGAGCACCATAATGTTAATTTATTTATAAAAATTCTGGATGTCCATCAACAAGATAATTCCCAGGACATCCGTAAGCTCTGTCTGCTAAATTAATTTACCAAAATCACGTGTAATTAAAAATATTCTTTACCCCTGGATGAACTCATTACTATGTCATGCTCCATAGTTACTCACAATCACTCTGCCAAAAAAAAGGTGCGTGGCCTGACTTTGAAAGAACTGGTCTTTGTTTAGAGATCATCTGATTTTTAGAAAAATGTAAAACCTTCATGTTTGGGTCATGAAATTACCAAGTTACATTTAAAAATTAAAAAGCCAACGAACTGCTTTGATTTGAAATTACTTTAAGGTGAATGCTTTAACAAATGTGACATGGGTGGGTGTGTTTATGTGTGTGCGTGTGTCTATCTCATTAACCCTCGAGTGAATCCATCCATTCACACAGACACTAATACATACCCCATAGCGATGCGGTCACTGAAGTGAAATGAGTTTAATTAACTTCATGACATCAAAAATAAAACATTTTTTGGCTGTTAAGTTGCGATGTTACCTTGAGGTTTTGTTGGTTTTGGTCATGCTGTATAGTTTGGTAATAATGAGAATATCTCATATAAAAATGCTTCGACTTTAATCAAATCCTGACTGTCTCACCAAAGGCTACAAAAAAAAAAGAAGTTTAATAAAGGCTTTTTAAATACAGATTAAAATTTTAAACTGGAATCAGAATCTCAAATCAAATGTGCTAAAGATATTTTGATGTAGAACAGGGGATGGCAAACTCCACAGAGCTAATTTTAAGCAATTCTTGACACCAAAAATCTTTATGGAGCAGCAAAATGTGTTTGAGTCTTATAATAACTTATTTAAGCTATTTGTTATGTATTTCTAGTGTTTAAATAACATTTTTATTTGGTATAACCAGAGAACTTTAACCTTTTGGGTTAAATAAAGTGCATTTCTCTTATTTTACCTTAATGAGGGTGATAGCCTAGTAAATATAAATATGTGTCTTTCAATGTTATTAATAGATGTAATTTGTTTTAAAAGAAAAAATTAAAATAGCTCTCAATATAGTCAATGTAAACAAAAATGGGCAAGGTTCAATTTGATTTGAATTAACTTTCAGCAGCAGAGTCAGCTAAACAAAGAAGACTGTTTAATTTTATATTTTCCTTTGTTACATTAGAATCCATAGTAAATATGAACCATCAGTGCTAACTATTGCAGGGGAGGTTCAGCAAAATTAAGGGGATAATCAGCTAGCCTTTTTTTCAGTCACATTGAGTCACTGGAGATAGAAAAAAAAAGAGCCACATATGCAGTAGCGGTTTTAGATACGGGCGACACGGGCGGTTGCCCGGGCGGCATCGTGGTGGGGGCGGCATCACGGGTGTCAGCAAAAAAAAAAAAAAAAAAAAAAAAAAAAAAAAAATTGCTTGTACTCATGCTGCCCCGACATCAGCCAGCGCATATTGGGAATGGCATAGGCACCGATCGGTTTTCTATCGCCCATTTGCTGGGAGTAAGGGCGCCCTCCGTTTGTGAGGTGTGCCTGCTGCTTGCGGCACAGGGGGAGTGTTCGCCCGGGGCGCCAAACAGGCTAGGACCGCCACTGCACATATGGCTCTGGAACAGCAGCTATGAGACCTCAGACTTACTGTACTGTTTTTATCTTAGTTTGTCCGACTGAAACTATAGAGAAAGTATTTTTTATGTCCTGTGCATTAAGCTGTATATTGCAGTAACATCAAAGGTTCATTATTGCTAAGGATGTGCTTACAAAACCAAAAAAAGAAGTTATTAATGAGACAGAAAACATGCTTGAGAAAAACTTGTTTGAGAAATGATTAGTTGCTTCACTTGTGTGCCATCTTATTATTCACTGCCATCAGTACAAGGCTGTATGTCTGGGACATCCTGTGGAATATCATATTTGTGACGCTGGGTCATCCTGAGACAGCTTCAGCTGTCTGAGGGCAAGTACTTTGTTTTCAGGTTAAGATTTCCATAGGGGTTAATTTTAGGAGTGACAAAGTATTAAAACTAATCTCAGCAATTTTTGCCTGTGTGAGTGAATGCTGTAGAGCAGGGGTGGGAAATTAATTTTCCCAAAGGGGCGCATGAGAAACTGAGACTTTTGTCGAGGGCTGCGCCACAAAGTTGAACTCAGTTCAGCTTAATTTTAAATTTATTTCTTTTTAAACTGTATAAACTGCAACTGCCAAGAGTAGATGTTACAATTAAGCCCTAATTGTGGCCTCTTGGGAAAATTAATTGCCCTCCTCTACTGCTCATTCCTGAGCATCTTTTTATGATGATCTCAATGTAAAAGGGGAGATTCCTCATTGTGAAGGTCTACAACTAAAATTGTAGACCTTCAGAAATTGGCTCTCAGAAATAATGCAGATGCACTGGAACACGCACACACATGCATGCGCGCGCACACACACACACACACACACACACACACACACACATACACACACCTCAAAGCCATAAAAATAGATTGTGAGTGACTCAGCCGTTATGTAAAGTCCATCTCTGATAGGGCCGCCTGGGGCTGTTTATGTCAGTTTAGCTTGACGGCACTGTAGCTGAGGTGACACATGTCTGCTGTGTCCGAGCTTCAATACACATTCACAGAGCCACACACACGCGCACACACACACTTTTCCCAGAACATACGTGTGAGCCTCTCTTCCTCTCAGTCTTCCTTCCTCTCTGCATTCCCCAGCGCGTGTCCCCCAATGGACAAAGATGTGATACAGTCAGCGTAATGGACTCCCTGCAGCCCAAACAGACTACGTTATTAGCATTTCAGCACAGACTGGGACGGAAACACCACGTTAGACATGATTCAGATCCACCATCCCTCTGGTCAGTTAGGCAGCTCAATCAGTACCGGTAAACATTAGCAACTGTGGACTTAAATCTAGAGTATGACTGTAGATTAACTTGATTTTGTTTTTATTAAACATCAAATCAGATTCCGCCACAGAAAAGATGTTATACTGGGAATTTGATTATATATTTATCAACTGTACTGGTCCCCTATGAGAAAACCTGGGCGGTCTTAATTATAGTGAGACATTTTAATCAGCTTCCATCTATGTTTCCTTCCTTATTATCCTGGGTGTGAATATAGACCTCTACACTGGTTCAGAAAATTTTTTATCCTCAGCAAAGTGTGTAATGAGTGTTTGGGGAGGTCACATATAAAGATCCAAATTTATCTGAAAGTTCTGCTGACCAGCCATAAACACATAATCATAACACAATTGTTGAGAGTAGTAATGGCCCCTTGTCACCATCCCTATTCCTCATTCTCACCCCACCACACTTTTTGCTTACTGTATCTTTGCTTTAATGATTCCCATCCACTCTAAGACAAACAGGAAAAACAGGTTTGCATGTAATAATGGTTGGACCCCAAAATGCAGATTCGCAAGAAGGCAGGGATCAAATGAGAACCTTTATTAAAGCCATTTGAGTAGTCTGAAGGCTACAAAATAACAAAGTCAGGTAACAGTATGACATGCCAAAGAACCAAAACAATATGAGGGTATAAATACACAGTGATGAGGGCAGAATGGAAACAACTTGGGAACTACACACAGCTGAACCACATCTGATAATGACACTCTGGGAAGTAAATTTGGCAAAAAGATACATGACTATCAAAATAACACATGAAGTAACGAAACAGAGAGTATCTCACTATATATAGGGAACAAGGAATGTAAGGTGAACTGATAGAAGGAATACCACAAACACAACTGTAACTGCAATAAACAAGTACAAAGCTGAAAATGCAAAAAGTAATAATCAGACTGAATGTAAGTAAAGATAAACAGAGCTTAAGACAAAAAAACAAAAACAAAAGCTGGGTCAACAAGCCAGGACCATGCCTGGATTATTTGTGATATCATTTGACCCTACTTCAGGCACATTTCCTTTTACATGTCTGTACATTTTCAATATTTAAAATGTCTTTCAAAAAGGGTTAGACATACAGGAGAGCAAATAAGCACTGTGGTATCTTCTAAATGACCTAAAAAATACCAGACAGTTATTCAGATCCCATTTCATAATGCTAGACCGGACCGCTTGACCGCATTGAAGTGGGGTTTTGGGTTTAACAGAGGGGTAGCTGACGCCCTTGAAGCCAAGAAAGCAGTACACATAAACATCCTTGAAGGTTTTCCGTGTTCACATAATCCTGGAGTGTGAGACAGGAAGAGAAAAAAGCCGAGAGAGAGCGAGAGATGAAAGAGTCTCCTCATATCCCGTCTCAGTGACAACAGGTCTCAGACAGACAGAAAGAGAGGCACACACTGACTCACAGACTGTTAAATTGAATGTGTTAAATATTGTGTGTGCGCGTCTGTCTCGCTGTGTGTGTGTGAGTGTTCGGTGTACAGAGTTAATGACAGTCTTAATTGGTGCAGGCAAATATCCCTCCCACTGTTCCTCATTCTACATCTACTAATAGAAAGACATTCACTCCCTTAAGACAGTTAGCAGTAATGGTGGTGGGATGTATTTGATAAACATGAATGTGCGCACACACACATATACACAGATTTTTGTCTCTTGCATTCTGATGAACTCATTGTGCACATCTTGCATGCATTATTAACATCTTTACACTTAAGCATCCACAGCCAAAACACGCAGGTACCATAAATGGAGGGAGTGCTAGGCCCAAGTTTAATTTGGGAAGTTGTTGAAAGCTTGTGAGATAGGATGGCTTTGGAGTTATGCTTATCTTTCCTGGAAACTGGAAAGAGTTCAAGTTATTATACGGTCAAGTTATCATGTGAGAGGAATTTACTGTAATATTGATCAGCTGTCTGAAGCTGTTGAAGTTCAGCATGTTGTTTGAAACATGTCTAAAAATGATGACAATAATTTTAACCTGTCTGTTCCTGATTATTTAGCCATCCTGCAATGATCCAGTAATGAAAACGCAAACGATTTTAGGACACAGTCAACTTTTGAGTTATTAGTAAAGACATTGAAATGCATGTAAACAGAGTGAGGGTCAATATTCCAAAAATGTTCTACATCTAATGTGAAGCCAGGTAGTTGGTATATGATGTCTGTAGTTCCACTGCAAACAAGTGCAAAAATCTCAGGTTTCACTTTCATGTTTACAAGCTGGCCTTTGGCTTTTCTCCCCATAGAAAACCCGAAGTGGCTACAGTTGAAGTGACACAGCTATTACCAATTCTGCCCACATAGTCTACTGCCTTTTCCCACCCATGGCTCACAGGACACATTTGGCCATCCGTGGAGGGGTTCTCCTTCTGAATTGCCTCTCCTGGGGTTTCTTCTCATTTTCCCTTGTTAGTTACAATAAAAGTGTTTCTTTCAGTAAGTTTTTTCGTGTCTTCATAGGGAGCTGAGGCTGGGTTGGAAGCCCATGCTGCTATGCCCTTTGAGACACGCTGGGCTTTGCAAACAACCGCAAACAAGTGGGGTAAAGCACTAAAATCTAAACATTAAATGTTAAAGTACTGAACTCAAAGACAGGGATAGTTTAACACTTTATAAAGGACACTTATGTGCTTCCTTGTCAAGAGATTTACAACTCTCATATTTTTCTAAGCAACATCATTTGAAGCTGGGCATAAAAGTCAGTATATTTTTTACACTGTACACAGTTTTTGCATGTTTTGAAAAAAACAAATAGGTGTTAATTAGAGAAAACCTATAGATCTGTGTGCTCCAGCTCAATTTTCTAATCCTTATGCATCCTTATCACAACCTTCTATTAAAAGTTACTTTCAGCTGCTTTCTTATTCACAAAGGGTTGCCACAGCAGGTAGCTCCATGTTTGATTTGGCAGATTTTTACATAACCCCAAAGGGATTTGTGTCTT
This sequence comes from Oreochromis niloticus, assembly GCF_001858045.2. Lineage (NCBI taxonomy): Eukaryota > Metazoa > Chordata > Actinopteri > Cichliformes > Cichlidae > Oreochromis > Oreochromis niloticus. The sequence goes on along the minus strand of NC_031987.2, from coordinate 12,523,730 downwards.
TTGTCTTGCTTGAATCAAACCCAGGATCCTTCACTTGTTAGGGAAATGTGCAAACCGCTACACTACAGTCACACCTATTAACTGTGGAAAAATAGTATGCAAAACATTGCCCCTAAAAACACACTCAGGTTTAGTATTTAATGAAGTGCACTTTCCAGTTTTACCAGAAATGAACTGGTCAGCAGAAGACAGACACATAATCTGCTATTTAAACAAGCTCAAGAATAAGTATACATAGACCTGTGCTTTAGTTTGCAAGACAAGCAGTTCCCCTTGGATTTGTCTCTCTTTTTTTCTTTTTTCTGCATATACATGTACACGTGTCATTACAGGCTGTACACCCTGCAGCTCTGGATAAGTCTACGCTTTGAATCTAACCTGGATTGTCTGCCTCTCGCATGGCAAAGACTTCTGAGGAAAAGCTACAAAAGAGGCAGCTCAAAGCCAGAGAAAAAGCTAACATCAATTCACACAAGCTGTTGCACTCCGGAGCCCAAATTGCCCATGACACACCCAGAAAATTCCCTTTCTTCACAATATGACACTTCACCTCCCATCTCTCGTGGGTGGCAGTTGATCAGGAACAAATACAAACAGGGGGGTAGAGTGTTAAGGAAGAGCGCATCGAATCAGTATATAAAAACAGTTAGGGCCATTTTCTGCTAAAAATATCCAATACCATCTTACCCAGAATAAGTGTATGAAAAAAATGAAATAAAAACTGCATTTTAACTAGCACACACACACACGCACACACACACACAGACAGATCCCGCAGAGCTGTTGTCAGCCTGGATTTACAAAATAAGACAAGTTGGGCTTTGCAGGCAGCCAGTGGTTGTCATCAAGACTAGGTGACTGTTAGTTGGAGCTATTTTGATGCTGTTCACATGTTATTTGCTTCACACACCCTCCTGTCACGTATTGTTCCCAACATGTCTTGCGTGCTTTCAAACGTATGTGGGAATTTTTGTGCGTGTGTGCGATGTGTCTGCCTGATTTCCCATCATCCCAAATAATCATCCCACAGTCATGCGTGAGATGCGATTTCTGTTAAACAATAGCAGGCCGGCTCGCCTTACTGACCCACAACCTCTCAGGCTGCGGGTGAACAAACACTCATATGTGCGCACAACTCATCCTCTCAGCTTGAATTCACAGCAACACATCCACATTTGACTTCACACACAGCCTCCACAGCTCAGCCTCCATCAGGGTAGTGGTGATGACACAGTTTCTTTATGTTGATGCTCATTTAACTGCCTTCCTGAGCTGACTTTAATAACTGAGGCCAACTGCATGTCACTGCAGCAGTTCTAGCCTGGCCTTAACCACTGCATACTGGGCAAGAAGCGAACTAATACTAATGATTTTCCTGCCAAGAGGGAAAAAAGGGGAAGTTATCGTGAATGCCCCAGACCTGTCTTTAACACAAATGGTTGTAATTTTATTGAAATGAGGGACAGACTGGTTGGCCTACTTTGAGTGCCAGTGATGATTCAGCTCACTCCTCGCTTGTTAGCCTGTCCGTCACTGTAGTAGGTAATCTGTTCAGATATGTAGATTATAGATGAAAATGGGCAGTCATTTATGTTTTTAAAGAAACTTTAATTTCACCTTTTGGGACAACCACTCAATCCTGGGTGGTATTTGTGAGTCAGGTGTCAATCAAATACTACACTTTTTCTGATAAATTATTAGATTTACATAAACAGTGTTCTTTCTTAAGAAGTAGAGAAAATGCATAGTCCATTACAAGGAGAAATCTTGTGTTAAAAATCTATGGAAGTAAAGGTAAGGTCTGCTTGTAAAAATATTATCTATGGCACATTTAGAGTATTATTGTCTGCCACATTATAAAAATGATCATGCCCCTCTGCCATCACCTCCTAACCGTATATTCAGCTGGGACATGTGGTTTGGTGAGAGTAGTCCTGATAAAAAGACAGGAGTGGACGTGGATGTGGCAGAGGTGGAGATGCTCAGAGACCCTACTGGGGATTAGAAATGAGTATATCAGACATCAATATATTGGACAACTATACTGTTGAAGATAAAGATGTAGCTGCCAGGCAGGAGGAAAACAGGAAGACCACAAAGAAGATCCGTGGATAGTGAAGGAGGACATCCTGAGGGTTGGTAGGGACACAGGAGGATTTTCAGTTCAATACATTTTAATTATATAGTGCCAAATCACAACAGTTGCCTCAAGGCACATAATATTGTAAGGTAAAGACTACAATATTTCAGCGACCCCACCCCCCACCCCCAACAATCAGACAACCCCCATGAGCAAGCACTTTGGTGACAATGGCAAGGAAAAACTCCCTTTTAACAGGAAGAAATCTTCGGCAGAACCAGGCTCAGGGAGGGGCAGACATCTGCCCTGACTGGGTGGGGGTGAGTATGCTAGGGATAGGGTGAGATGGAGGCAGATGATCCATTGTGGAGACTTCGAAAAGGAGAAGCCAGAAAAAGAAAAAGAACACATGAGGTTGTCAATATCGCTGCATTTTACTGTTGTGGTCACACTGGAGCCAAGCTTGAGAAAAAAAAATCAGACAAATAAAGAATGACTAAAGGTTAAGAATAAATAAAAACAAGAGTAAATAAAAACATTTTGCAAGAAATTAACCTGCAGTTATCACCTAACAATTGGGATTAGGATCTTATAAGAATCATGTTAGAAAAAAACCCATAAGGGAATAGTGGGTTTAATTTACACCATAATAGAATGAAGTTGCCATTGCTGAACCATGTATGAAACACTTTATTTAGAAGAATGAAGGTGCAGAAAAGTCAAAATGTAACACCCCTCTGAAGTCACGGGGTCTCAGGAGGATACATTTATTTTTTAAAATCTAATCTTTAATTTAAAATCTGTGATCTGTGTGATATGCTAAGAGGGTAACTGTATTTTTTGCTGTCAGCTAACAGACAAAAAAAAGTTACAAGGAATCACTTATTTAAGCTTTAATAATTCATTATGTCATCATGCTTTATGTTGTTGTCCTCTATATTTGATAGCTGCTTAAATAAGTTGGTGCTTGTGACCTCTAAGTATCACACAAACTCAGAATCACTTGAAAATCACTGTACTCCAAAGTGGCAGGTGACACAAAATGTCAGTGAAACTCATCCGATAATGCCTGAAAATGTCGTCTTGACATTTGATTCTTTGAGCCCAGTGAAATGGCCAAAGATCTGCTGCTGTAAGCAGGGGGTATTGGTCCTGATTAGAAGTCATGGGGTGTCACACAAAAGTGCCAGTAGCTTATCTCTAGAAGTGGAAAATAATTTCTCTGAAGCTGTAATCCTCACTATCATGATAGGTGCTATAAATATTTATGAGAAATTATGATGACTAAGTTATTAAATCATAAAATCATACAGCCTGTTAGTGTGCAGCCAACTTCAGTTATATCATAGTTTGTCACCTATCTAAAATAAATAAAATACCATATTTTGATTCTTTTTTAGTTAGTGCAATCAGGATTTTCACAACTCAAGTCCTACATTTCACTAATTATCACAGCAGCCTCTAATAAAAGTATGCTGGTGTGGAATCAAGCGATCCCTTGGGAAGAAAAACTGACAGGCAGACCAGAATTCACTGTTAGTTCAGACTGTAACCTTGCTCAAGAAACTTGTTCTTTTAAGCGTAACTTGGGAAATTATGGATCAGACTACTATGTGTCATCCCTCTGTTGATTTTTGTCGCGTGTGACCTGGCTGGCAGCAGTTAATCAGGGAGTCAGTGAGCTGAAGGGTGCAATATGCTGGATCTACAGATAAGGATCATACGGCACATCAAGCAGCCAAGGAGCAGCGAGGAGAACGAGTCCCCTCCATCATACACTTATTTCAGCTTTACAGCCATGTGACAGATGACTTTAAGGGATCATGATTTCAAATAGCGGCTCTACGGGGAAAAATCATTTGATAAGTCAAGCTTGTAAAATAGATATGCCAGGGAATTGTTAGTCGTCTAATTTAGTAATCTAAAAGTGGAACATAAGTTGTTAGAAGATGTGTTACGGAAGGAAGCGAGGTTGGACAACTTCATAGTGGAACGCGTCCCACAGACGTAACTGCGTCGTGGTGGTTTGCTCTGCCTCTGCACTGACGGCTCTTTCGGATACCAGCGTTACACATCCTCGCAGAGATGTTGTCTGCTTTTTGGTGTCATCTTCTGCCAGCTATAAAGCTTTACCTGCTTGGTTTAAAGGTGCTTTTGCTTCAACTGCTAAACGGACCTTTGAGGCTGCCAGGTCGGTTTAACTTTAGCTTACGTTAGTTTGACAAGTTGTTATTCAGTTGTAAGTGACAGCACGGGCAACCAAGTTGTAACCAATGAACGTGGGTGCATTATAGTTAGCACGAGTTATCTATCATTCATTACTACATGTAGAGGTCATTTACTATGTTGCACTTGCACATGTTAACACGATGCTAGCTATGTTAGCTAGTTTGTGTTAAGCTCAAAACATAAGCGAAAAAAAGGATTACCTGTCGTCTTGTTTATGCTGAATTCAGCCGAATAATTAACGATTCCGTAGAACATCAACGTGTCCCTTCCAAATTTTCTACGATTGCCACCAAGCTTTGTGAGGTTAAATGTGCACTTTTCATAATGCTGTCTGGCCTAGTCTGCTCGTCGCCCAGAGACAGCGCAACTTAATTTTGTTGCAGACATCTGGTTAACTACACCTAAACTATAACCATGTTTTTATTTTAGGTGTATTTATTTATTATTATTATTATTTTACTGAAATAAAAATAAAAAATAGACTTCAGAAGTCATCAAAACTGAAATTATATTGCTAACTTAGAAAAATAACCAGAATAAAATGAAAAATACATTGTTTTTAGATTTTTTAAAATCTAATTTATTTTTGTTCTTTTGCAATGTGGTTAACATAAGATCAGGAGGCACTGGTGCAATGATTTATTCAGACTGAGTTTTCTGAATGAGTTCTGCAAACTTGTTGCTCTGGATAAATACTGTTCACTCCACAATAAATAAAAACTAACACTGAAACCATTAAAATTTACTTAAAATTGAGCATTTTAAAAAATTCAAACTAAACTGCAAAGTGCCAGAATTGTGATACAAACCTGATGTTTTACTGAAACAGCATATTCATATAGGAATTATCCACACATCTATAGATGAGCAACTTGAATTATTCTACAATTGAATTATCGACATTACTAGATTGATGAACACTGGTTTGTGTCATAGCACTGCTATACTTAATTTAGTAGTACCTTCGACATAGCTTACACAAGAGACCCACACTGTTGCCAGCATCTGTCGAGGTTTCGCAGACCTGTGACCACTAACCATGAGATTTAACTTGGATGTAGGATCAAGTGAATAAAACCCCAGTCATACATGTCTAGACACCGGTCCGCAACTACCACTCGCAAGTGAGAATCATGTATCCTCTTTGGTCATTTGTATATTTCTGTGGATGTATACAAACACTAGCTAGCTGCTCTCTACGCTGTAGTGAAGTTGAAAAGTGTGATGTGGACTTGCCTTCAAAATAAAAGCTGTGCCTTTTTTAAACCTGTTGGCTGCAACACTGAGACACAACTTTTACTTTTAGGGCAAACCTTTGAAGATGTTTCCAGTTTGTGTCACACTCCATCAGGTGTTACTACCTGCTAGTAGACAAATATGAAAAACTATGTGCAACTGTGACAACTAGCAACTAAAGCAATCTGCTAGCAACTGAAGCAATCACTAGGAGGTTTTTGGTGCAGGCCCTTCTTTGCAGTCAGTTTCACCTAGCAAGAAACAGAAACCACTGCCGACCAATCCGGAAATACATATTTTTCCTCAGCATCTAGTGGTTGTATCACATCCAATGTGGCAGACTCTTCCAGTCTTCTTGAAAATTGACAGGAAAAGGTATAGGAAGAACTCATGTGTTCTCTGGAATATGAACTGTAACTACATAATATATTATATGTTACTGGTGGAGTATAAGGTGAACAATATCTGCTGTCAGTTGTTTTCTGATATTTAACTCTGTTAATTTGAGTGTTATATCAGTGTTTCACTTTTCTGATTAAAATAAATCAAAACCTGATGGTCTTCACACATTTCTTAAAATGCTTTTTTTTTTTTTAATTTATTGAACACTTCTTCTATTTTGCATTTAATTAAGGTCCCTTTCTGTTATTATTTTGTTGCCACTTAACCCATAAAGTAACTTAAGTAAAGAAAGAAAGTAAAGTTGTTATTCAGTACAATGGAAATAAAAAGAAAAAAATACTACAAAAAGCCCATGTGATTTTTACTGAGTTGTCATCTATAGAAACATCAGCCTGTCCTGAAGACGCTTCCTTATCAAGTGACATTCTCTCTGATATCTGTGTCTCCTCTTCTGCTTCTGCCAGTGATGCCCAGACAAGATGGCAACGTTGCCATAGTGACAGGAGGAGGCAGGGGAATTGGTTATGAAGTAGCTCGCCACTTGGTCAGACTCGGGGCACATGTTATCATAGGTACTGTATCAAGCACGTCAACACCGATATGCAAACAGCACAAACACACATGTTTTCCCTAAAGGCTGGCTTGTTCACGTACATAAACATTAACTGCACAAATAGCTATAAGAGATGTGGCCTAATACTGGAGAAAGTAAGACAAAAAAATGATGTTTCAAAAGATTAACCTCAGTGTTAGGGAGTATTCAAACCGCAGGCTCACTCAATTTCTTGATTCACACACTCCTTTAAAAATTCTGATCTCTTTCTCTGTTGGTCCTTGATTTTCTTCATTTTGAAAATTCTTTTCTTCTTTGCATTTTATGAACTTTGTCAGGCCCAAACTTTGGGATATGTCACATTATATATGCCTCAGCTTTCCAGAATCTCCATTACAATGCAGTAACAAATACCCAATGTGGTCTATAAACCTCTGTTAATATCTGTTAAAACATGCACCAATGTCTCATTAAGGTTAGTTCCTTTGATAAGTGCTTTTATTTTACATATCACACAATTACCCAAAATGTACATTGTGTGTATGGTGTGTAGCTGCGTGCAACAACAAACTGGATAGTTCAGTCTGCAGGTGGAAAAGTGCTGGCACGATAACCTTGTCTAACCACATAAGATGGCGAGAATGCCTCAATTACTGCTAAACAGACTTAAATTAGTTTTTAAATTGCTGTGCAGCACAAACGTAGGGTGTGTCTAGAGCAGTGAATCCAAATGGACTCACCATTTGTTAGATTGAGGTAAGGTATGCTAATGGATGGGGTGATACACATACTAGGTCCAGCTGCTGCAAATGAGCTGTCAAAGTGTCTTCACCTTACATTCCAATCAAAAGAAGAACCGATGGCCGATATGACTACAAGAGTACTTTGAAAGTTTGGTTTGCCCTTTGGTGTACTCTGGGCAACAAAAAATAGTTTGAAAATGACTGGTGTAGAGGAGGAAATGTCAGTATTTTTTAGTTGAGTCTCTGTTAATCTTGGCGATTTCTGAACAAGGCACCGTAGTGATAGCGAAGGATTATATTGACTTTTAGCAAGTACCACATATTGATTGCAGCATAACATGATCTACTGTGGACCACAAACTGTATATACATACTGAGATCGCATACACGGCTGTTGCACATGAATCAATTAGAGGCAAATATGCATGTGTGTAAGTTGAAAATATTTAAGTTTCCACAAAAAATCTGTCTCGCATTGTGTTGCAAAAGCCTCCTGGCTAATAATCTCTCACAGACTGTGGATTTTCTTCACTCCACAGAAAATCAAAAAAGGAGAACTAGCCAATTGTCAGCTGTGTGATTTAACTTAATTTTTATAGTGAAAAGGAGGAGACTAAGAAAAATAAGCAAATTTACAGAAATTCTGGGTACGTTCTGAGAATATCTTAGTATTTGAGCCCAGTTAGAAGTTAGTAGTTCTCAAACGAAACTTTGCTTAACGTTTGGTCTGAAAACAGAAGCACAGACATTATGGTCAGTGTTCTGCCTTCACCATCATCCCAAAGCACCAGTGAAGCTGAATGATGAGGTGTCCATGATAACATAAAATCTATTATAGACTGATCAAACCACAGCTGTATAATACCCAAGGCTTCCTCTGTTTGTCTACTTAAAAGTGTACTGTTGTCAGAAACCCTCTTGACACCTCATTGATTCATGCTAAGGGTTGGAATAGCTTCACAACAGTTTGTTTTCATCATTAGAAAATGTGTGTGATTTTTCACTGTGAGGAGATTTAAAGACTTTCGGGGCTTCACTGGGATTAAAGGGCTGTTATCAAATTGGGTGTTAAAATGCAAATTCAAGGATTATGACAGGCTTTTTTGCATAAACAAAGTCTGCTATTGTTCCATTATTCATTTAGCTATATTTATTGTGGGAAGGTAAATGCAGTAGAAACAAATGTTAAAAATGCTTCACGTTACAGCTTCTTTAAATATCTATGTAAAAATGTATTTCATGCAAAAAATACAAAAGTGAATTTGAACGTGTAGGCATGGCAAAATATGCAAAAGAATGTCATTCCAGAAGTAGTTTGTTGAACTGAATATAGTTTAACATAACAAATGATGTGCATTGTTCTATTTTTAAAGTAGCAACCATCAAAGGGTTGGGGGAAAAAACAGATAAAGGCTGTGAGATAATAGCAATTTAGAAGTCTGTATATTTATGTGTACTGTATATAAGTAATCAATTCCAGGTTTTCTATCATGTGGCATGTCCCTTTTTTCATTTCATGTGCCACATGTCCCATGCCACTTTTGCTCTACCTGCCTAGAACCACTTGCTAGAATAAGTTGATCACTACAACACTAATGTGATAATAAATTTGTCATTAACAGTCCAGCTCCTTTTCACTTCCATAAGTCTCCTTTTGTGTGAGATACAACTTCTTTCTGGGAGCATAAAAATATTATCTGTGGTTCTTGTTGTAGATTAAGGCTATCTTCACATACACACACACAAACAGGTTTTTTCTTTTTAATGAAACTTTTCTGCTTTTGAGTCTTGTCCACATGAGCATGAAACACATGAAAACAAAAAAGGCAATATCAACAACTTTCAGGAATATGCAAAAGCAACAGGTGTTGATGTAACCCAGCTGTATCTAAATGTCAGAAGGCAATCAGAAACCTGAGCAAACAATAACATGCTCCATAGTCTGATGTCAGAGAAATGTTCCAGACCTCATCCACGCTTAAGCTTATAAACTGAGTTCCTGAAAATCCAGTTTTTCAAAAGCTTTGTTGACCTAAAATTTATGTTTGTGTGGGCAAAAGGCCAAATCTTACACATTAGTGATTTCTGAAGTTTTCAGAATATTAGAGGAAGAGTAGTAATATCCTGGATGTGCAAAAAGTCTTGAGTCACCTCGTATTTATTTTATTCCCAAGGAACCAGACTTCTTTGTAGACGTTTGCACTAGTTCAGAGTTTTTCTGACTATGGAGCATAAGAAAGGCAGCTAACTCAAGTGATGAAACAGTGCTCTGTCTATACTTAACAGACCAATTTTAAATAGTACTTTTAGGCACTTTGTTAGTAGCAGCCATTCTCATTTCTTTAATTGAATTCATGAAAAAATGCCAAAGATAACTGTTTCACAAGCATAAAACAGTATTTTTGCAACAAGGCAATTCGCAAAAAATCTTTAGCCAAAAACTTGGCATATTTTGGCATGGACTTCACTGTGTTCTTAAATAAAATGTGTAAACTGGGCAAGTTGAGGACAGATGGAAAAAATGGCAGTCCTTAAAAGGTATTTAAAGCAGATAAACTGTTTCTTAAAGTCATGTCCTTAAGAAATAAGAAGAAGCAAAGACCTGAAACAGGAACTGAGAGATTAGTTCAGTTCATCTACCCTTTGCTGAAGCCTCATCAGAGGAGCCTCTGAGTGGAAGGATGGCTGTCAAGAAGCTATTCTTAAGCAGGGAAACAGAGAGAAAAGGCTGACGTATACTAAATTACACAAAAACTAAAGGACCAAAAAAACAATAAGTGAGTCTTATGGAGTGTTAAATCTATATTTTACATTTTTGGTTTAAATTGTCATCAGTACATATGAAGGAGGTCAGGAGGGATGTCCAACCGTCAATGTCTACAGTCATCGGTAAAACACAGTGGAGGTGCTGTTATGGTTTAGGGCTGAATTTCAGTCGTGGTGTTCGAAATCTTTTTAAAATGTATCTAATTATAAACATAGGAAAGAACCAGCAGACTTTGATCAACCATGCAGTACCATCTGGAAATTGTCAGATTAGCAGCTGCTTTATTTTTCATCATAATAATGATCCCAAACAGACTATCAATGTGGGAAACGGATATCTGCATAGAAAAAAATACAATGGAACACTATAAGTCATGGTTTGGAATCCAGAGCCTGGACCTCAGCATTATTGAAGCAGTGTGGGAATATCTTGACAGAATGTTATGGGGTTCGATTTCAACTCACTCTTCAAAGACTGGTCATAAATCATGAAATTATTTGGTTAAATTGGTGCTTTTTTCTTTCTTTTTTACATTTATAACCTATATTAGGTGCTGAAGTTAAACACATTTGAGATGCCGTGCACAGAACAGCAAAATCTTTTTCATGAAACCGACTTCCAGGGTGAGACTACATTTTCTATTCTGTCCACGAGTTTAAAAACTTTGAAGAAAACTCTGCTTTATTCATTCAGAGTGTATAGCGCAAAGTCAATGTCAGAGTATCCTTGGAGACGGTTTGAGCAGAACATAAATTAGATGTGAGCACCATGTGTGTGGGATTACACTCACAAAATCAATCATACCAGAACTCGGTTAAGTGTCTGTTGTAGTCCCAGACAATCCTATGTGTACCGAAGTTGATCCCACAGCTGATGACTCTGAGTGTATCTCCATTTCAAATATGCCAACTCTTTGAGGTAATTCATGAAGTGAGAGTATTTATGGTAAAGTGGATCCCTCTCTAGTAATGTAGCGGATGCATATTTCAGGTGGAGTGGTAGCATAGTATCTGTGTGAAGCCAGTTAATGGCTTAAGCCTTTGAACTGTCAAACACCGGAGTTGGGTATTAAAAGCATGCACTTGTGCTTAAAATACATTTCACTAGGTATTGGATTAAAATGATGCGGTCCAGAGCATTTTTTAAGATAAGATAATGAAATTTAAATTAATCTTTGCCATGGAAGACTTTGCTTCTTGGAAAGGTTTTTATAATTTCTTTATAGTTCGAGGAGGTGGTTGAAACGGATGACTTATATCGAAATATATCAAATAGAATAACTGACTAAAGCAGACTGAAGGTTTTCATACCACTCTGCTGGTAACAAAGACAAAATCTGGCTCATACGTAGCACATGATGCACAAATCAGTTTGCAGGTTAAACAAATAAAATATTTTACTCTGTCTCCCCAAGTACGCTCATTCCCAACTACTAATTTGCCTGAACTGCAGCTCAGAATAACAGTTTCATATACCAGGATTGGATGCAGTCTCTTTACTGTCAGCCATTTTACCGTCTCTCATTTTATTGACACCTACCCTACCTTTAAGTGAGAAATCCCTTTGTGATTGGCTGTTACTTGCTAACAGAAGGTTTGAATGGCAGGTGGGTGGAGCAGCTGGGCTTATATCCAGAGCTGTATGCCTGAGGTGACATATTAAGGTTAACCCTTCTCTGTATCATCATACAGATCCAAGAGCAGAAGAAAGGAAAACTTGGAAACTGAGCATTTACAGCAGCATAAAGCCTGAGCTTTGGCTAACAAGTATTTTTAGTTTATGCTATGATTAAGCATCTGTACATCCATTCCCAGTTCATAAAAATCGCAACTTCTTCTAGAGTATTGGTTAGAATTTCATCAAACTTGTTGCTATCCAGATAATCCTTTGACCCAAATTGAGTGACTGAGCCCATAAACTCAGCAGAAAGCTCATGTCTGAAAGCTGTTTTTCTATAGAGTTCTATAGGATGACAAGTCTGTATAACCACAGGTTTTGCTCCCTGGTGGCCATTAAATAAATTGCAGATTTAAAGCACTTCCACATTGGTTTGACTTTTCAGACCAGAATCTATGTCCATCTTTTCTAATGTTTATGGGGAAAGCACAACAGGCCCAATGCATCCATGAGATTGTCAGTAGTTGGCAGTGTACGGTTAACTATTATTCCAGGTCTTGCTCAGTTTATCCATTTGTTGAGTTGCAGCAAGAATATGTCTGTGAATTAATTAGGTTACTTTTCCAACACCCATCCCAAAATATTTAGTAGGCAAACTATTTCCTTGGGGCACGTCTTTTAATCAGTAGCTATTTTAAAGAAGAGCTTTGTCCAGAAGCAGTTGTGAAGAGATGTGTATTCAATTATATGCAGCGTTCTTAGTGAGTGTTGGCAAATGGGCAGAGAAGCCTGCTGGAGGGGCACTAGTGCGTTTGAAAAAAAAAAATCTGTTTGTGTGAGATCAGGCTGTTCCTGTCCTGAATGTGAGTGTTTGTGTGAGCCATGTGGCACGTCACTCAGAGAAGCTGCATCCTTCAGCCCTGCCTGAACAGCGGTGCATCAGGGTAAATGATGCTGTGCCCTTGAAAAGGTCTACGTGATAATCCAAGATAAGTGTGTCTATGTGTGTGAGCAAAGCGGAAATGAGCGTGTGCAAATAGGCTATTTGTGTGTACAAGTTTGTGCGTGTGTGTGTGCGTGTCTAGTCATGCGGCTTGTATGTCAATATGCGGCAAGTCCTGACATTTGACAAATGGAAACCAGCGTATGTTCACAGTGTTTTGTTGATCAATATTTTGTCAATTGACTAATCAATTAAGCAACTAATTGTTGGCACTAATTGTTTGCACTGAGAGTATAATTGTGTCTTTGTCCTTTTATTTGTCAGAGCCTGTGTTTGTGCAACTAACTGGGCTTTGGAATGATTTATTTTTTAAAAATATTGAGTCAGTGAATTACACCAGCTTCATGTTTCTCTTATTTGTGTGTTTTGCTTACACTTTCTATTTTATTTATTTCTTTATTACCTAACAAAGAGAAGTCGTTCATTTATATGCAAATGTCCTCAAACAGCAAATCTATCCCGAGTCTGCATCAGTGACTGCATTTTTTATTCTTCAGAGCATTTACTTGTGTTAAGCATATCTTTTGTACTACATCTAACGATAGCAACAGTCATCTTTTTAACACCATGGAAATTGAATTGAGCTGAATGACAGGACATTAAGTTCCTTAATTTACCCTACGTTCAGCATAGGGTGTGTGGTAAATTATTTTTATGAAAGAGCTGTTAAAGCCCCTTGCTCCTGTTGCACTGTGAAAGGAAAACGACTTTAAAGACTGCTATGATAAGAGCATATCAGGGACTTTTTCACTGTGAGAACTGGTTTATTAAAATGATATTGTCCATATGGAGATAATATATTTATTACAATGATCTTAGAAGGCAGCACATGATATGTATCTCTCTGCGTATTTTGTCTTGTGCTTCTGGAGCATGTAAATTAATCTGAACAGTACATTCAATATGGAAACAAAATAGAGAGCTGTGGATCAGTGTGTTTAAAGGTCTTGTGTTTATGAGGTTATAACTCAGATCTGATGTTGTAGATGGTATTACACGCCATTTTCAGTTGTCACTGAGCACTGTGTGAATCTCGTTTTCCCCCACCAAGTACAATAAAACAAGTAGGATGCTAAACAAATTTATTAGACCAGCTGTCATAGAACACAAAACACAAATATTTTCAAAGAAAAAAAATATTCAGAACACAAAACGACGTGATTGTTTATCAGGCAAATAACAAACCCAGTTTTCATTTTTTTGCTTAAATTTGAGGCAGACTGGAATTCTCTGAGAAGTCAGAAATTAGTCAAGCATAACATTCATATACTAAAACTAATTTTGGTGTTCAGGAAGCAAGTAAATTACTGTAATTTGGCATCTTAAGCAAAAAATAATAATATGCATCACTGTATTTTCTGCTATTTTTTGTAAAACACTGAATTGGAAAATTCCTGAATAACAAGAATGAGGAGCTTGTGCATCGTGGTTGATAAATCATTGCAGAAACGTTGTAGAAAATTTGGGGCAGCTGTGGTATAAACATTATATTGGATTGTGGTCTAATAAATTCCTTAAGCACCATATTTTATCCATTTATTTTGCCTCTACCAAATAGCTTTTTAAAATATGCAGCACTCTGATATTTCTTCTGATATTTTTGGGATCAAAATACTTATTATTATAAAAGTGTGCTCCCCACTTTCCTGTCTGGCTATGCTGCCTTGATCCAGTGATGGTGCAAAAAAGTATCTTTTGACTGATTTCATATTCAGAATGGGACTTTACAAGCATTAAAACAAGCATTATCGGTCTATATACTGTAAAGATAATTAGTTTGTGTTACCTTAAAAAAATGTGATTTTTCTTTGGCTAAAATCTCTTTGGTGAAGTGTCCTCATATAGCTTGTTTGAAGTTAGATGGTACTTTCATAATAACTCATACTTTTAATAATATTGTACTTTCTTTACAGGCTTGCATTTAAAGTCTTTACTGAAAAAGTAGATGTATTGAATCAGAAGCCTTGTTAACATTCCTAATTTCTGAAGGGCTAAATTTTTGCACTGAGTGTTCTTTCATTCGAAGAACCTTTCCTGGAAATGTGTTTTTATAAGATGAAAGACTGACAAAAAAAGAAAAGCTGTATTTTTTTATAAAAAGCCTCCAAGGGCTCGTCATATATTGTATTCATTTGTGTGTGTTTGTGTGTGTTTCCTTCTCTTTGAGGTGGGAGAGATGAGCAGGAGGGTCTTGCAGCTGTCAGAAGGATCTGTGAACACTACAAAGAGGCCAAAGGTAACATTGCAAACATTAAACGCATGCACACACAGACAGACACACGCATGCGTATGCACAAATGTTGTTTTTTTTTAGCAAGCCACTGTTTGAAGATAAAGGAAAGAGCTGCTGTAGTGTGCCCCGTAGGCTTTTTTCCAGTCTTTACCAAACATACACATGATTTCACAGTTGCAGGTAAACCTGAACACACACAACCACACATACATGCAGTGTCAGGAGTGTTGTAGATCCACTGTAACGAACATGAGGAGGAAAATGATGCAAAAGGATGTGAAGATAATGATAAAAAGTGCTAAACCATTAGCTGTACCATTTTTTATCCTAATAAAATAGGAAAAAAGAATGAGGAGGTGGAAGAACATAGGAAACACAGAGGTGGTGATGAAAATGGGAAGAGACAAATAATAGTAGAGATTTATCACTTCATCGACAACAGCTTACAGGGTTCTCTTTTTAAATCCCATGTTGAGAAATTGATTCGGCTGACCTTCACATCACCATAAATTCCACTATAGTGCCGTGACTAAGAAGACTGTACCAAATAGCCTTGAGATTTTACCACCTCGTAAGGTGCGTCAGTTGCTGTTTTATTAAAGAGGTGTTCCAAGATTGGTACGCTTGCAAAATCAGGCTTTAGATACTGGCTGTAATATTTGGGGCATACTAGAGCTACTTATGCTTTCCTTTATAAAAGTACAGTTTTTAAATATTTTTTTATGTAAAAAAAATACTCTCAAAAACTAAAACAATGTAGTCATTTTACTTGTTTTTGGATCCAGAACATGTGTGGTAGTGCCACATTTGTCCAAAGCTATTAAAAACACTTTGGGTTAGCTACACCATTACACTGTGTAATGATACTGTATGTTCAAATGTTTCCAGTTTTTCCAATACCTGATGATTGGATGATACGTTCATGCTTATTTACTGCACTTACTGTGAGTTTTAAGCTTTCGGGACCTTGAGCTAACAGAAAAAAGCTGTACGCTGTTTGTCCTGTCAACAACAAACTTTATAGGATTTGTATGAAAAATACATTTACAGGTTTATCCTGTGTTTCTTCATTTATTCTTGAGATGCTTCTAAGGTAAATCGTGAACACTTTGTAGAGGACATGGACA
The DNA here is from genome assembly GCF_001858045.2 of Oreochromis niloticus. Taxonomy (NCBI): domain Eukaryota; kingdom Metazoa; phylum Chordata; class Actinopteri; order Cichliformes; family Cichlidae; genus Oreochromis; species Oreochromis niloticus. The sequence continues at coordinate 12,507,740 of NC_031987.2, read as the reverse complement.
TGTAGCACATGAAAACTAATATTAAAACCGTGCCCATGCAGGAAACGATGCCACAACGAGACACCATAGAAAGTAAATGACATTCCACTAAATAACTGCTGGTGACAGGAAATGGACCAGCAATTCCAGGCAAGCAATTGAAACAAGTCGTAACAATGCAAATGAAGAATTTTGCTGTTTGACTTATGATCTGGCAGTAAATACATTAGAGGGTTACCTAGGCAACCAGACCCTGGATTGCCTGCAAACGGCCGGCCTTCAGTTGCAAAGCAATAAGCGTGTGTGCAGGTGAAGATGTCTTTTTTGTCAGATTCCAAATGGTAAAACACTGATCTTTAGACTTACTGTTGTAAATTGTCATTCATGATGACCATGAAATATGGTACAGTATTTAGAGGTAATGCTTCCAGTTGGGAAGGGGGATCTGGTTTATCTTGCTTGGCCTTGCACTGAAGAGCAACAGAAGGCTGGTTGACTGGGTCCCTGCTTGTGTGTAAGTGGCTGTCAGGTACAGAGACAGCGGCCATGTAGCCGGTGTCATTGAAGTCGATTTCCCGGGACGGAGCCGTGGTGGAATTGATTACTTCTTTTGTAATTGGCAGGCACTGAAGCATAGGGGACAAGGGGGTGTCTGTAGCCAGATGCTTATGCACTGAATGAGAATGTGCTGATTGTGTATGCGTATGTGTGTGTGTGTGTGTATGAGACTATTTGAATGAGACAGTAATGGATTCTCATTAGTATGTGAGGCAGGAGCTTTAAACATCTCTGTCCAAACGCCCTTTGGCATCCTTCCCAGCCTGTGTACATTTGTCTGTTATGAGAAATGGGAGACAGCTCATAATACATAGGCTGTGGAGGTGATTCTCTAACTGGGGACTTGGCTAGACAAGTCCAGGTCCCTTAGGGTGTTTCAAGGTGTCACGAGTGACAAAGTGTTTTATTTCACAATCTCAATGTAGAGCACTGTGCAAAAGTCTTGAGCCACCCTTCATTACTTGATATTTTGCTTCCAAGGAGACAGATTTTTCTTGTATTAAAAAAAAAACTGTGCTTGAGCAACAGATCTTCAGGCTTTTTGACATTGGCTGCTTTTTCACTTATTTTCCATGCAGTCCCTGTACCTAATTCTCAGAGGATTTTTTTTTTGTTTGTTAAGCCACTTAACACTTACTTTGTTACTAGCAGCCTGTCACATAAACACATAATTTCTTTAGTTGAATCTAACAAAAAATGGCAAAACATAGTTTGACAGGCTTAAATTTGTATTTTTGCACAATGTGACCAACTAGATAATTCCTTAAGAGCTATTTGCTGAAAACTTGTCATGTCTTGGCATCATCTGTACTATATCCTTAAAAAAATATCGGGAAACTGGACAAATGGATGTAAAAAGAAGATGTGGCAGGCCCAAAACATTTTCTACAGCATGTGAACAATATTTCAAAGTCTTGTGCTTAAGAAAAAGCAGTTGGCGCTTTAGTTGATCCACCTACTGTTTGCTGAAGACTCATCAAAAATGGTCTTAGTGCTAGGATGGCTTTTAAGAAGCCATTTGTAAAGAAAAGAAATGGGAAGAAATGGCTGAGGTATAAATCCGAAATCTTTGGTTCAAATCGTCATGAGTATGAACAGAGGAGGTCAGGAGACAGAGGTACGACAGTGAGTATGTGCAATCATCTGTAAAACACAGTGGAGGGTCTGTCGTGGGGTGGGGCTGTGGTTATTTAGCCTGTGGTGTTGGGATCTTCCATCCATCAATGGAAATGGAACACTATTAGTCAAGGATTGCCTACAAGAGTTCAGGTTTTCAATAAATCTCAATAAATCACTGTATATATTTCCAATTTTCCTATAAAAATATAAAGAAATGATGAGTGGCTCAAGATTTTTGCACATTATTGTAGAATAACTTTATGCCCTCAGATTTTATATATAGATATATAATGTAATTGACAGTTTAAAAAGCAGTTTTTTAAGGGGCCGTGGTGAGCAATCTTTTTCATGCCATCTTTATAAAAGCAAAATTCCTGTTACACAAAAAGCACCCTAAATGTAGATAACACATTCTGCTTGTTAATCCATTTTTAAAAACACTGAAACAATTCTACTGAAGAAACAGGTTTCCATAAATGGCAGTATGTTTTAGGTCAGTCCATCCATTTTCTACGACTTACTGGGTACGGATTCTGAGGGGAGCAATCTGAGCAGAGATGTCCAGATCTTTCTCTCCCTGGCCACTGCCTCCAGCTCTTCTGGGGGGACACTGAAATGTTCCAATTCTGGCTGAGAGACATAATCTCCCAGGCGTTTCATGGGTCTGCTCCAGATTCTCCTCTTGGTTAGATATACCCAAAACACCTCGCCTAGGAGGCACCCAGAGGCATCCTGGCCAAATGCCCAAACCACCTCAACAGGCTCCTTTCAATGCAAAGGAGCAGTGGCCCTACTCTAAGTCCCTCCTGGATGACTGAGCTCCTCATCCTACCTCTAAAGGGAGAGCCCAGACCACTTCACAGGAAGTTCGTTTTTGCTGCTTGTATCTGCAGTCTCATTTATTTGGTTACTACGTGCCATTGGTGGGCAAAGGTGAGGGTGGGAATGTACTAGATCAACCCGACTGATTACCAAATCATCTGTAAAAAGCGAACGTGAGTCTAAGGCCATCAAAAAGTGCATCCTAGGAATTTTGGTTGCATCTAGAAATTCTGCCATAAACAAGTTTGACTTGTTGCCGGCAATGCAGACCAGGGTCTGACTGTGAAGGATTGTAACAATGGGCATGATACTTCATACTTCAGAGAAATCCACCAGAGGACACCCCGAGGGATATAGTTAAATGCTTTCAAGTCTACAAAATACTTGTAGAGTGGCTTGGCAAATTCCCACACACCCTCAAGTATACTTAAGAGGTTAAAGAGCTGGCCCAGTGTTCCACGACCAGGACAAAAAAAGCATTGTTCTTCTCAGCAAAGTTTATGTATTATTAACTGTCTGCTCTTTTGAAAGGTGTCACACAGCCGTAGGACCATGCATTTCACTATTCAGTGATGTTATTCGAGTGTTTGTAAGCAGAGGGATTTTTAACATTTGGTTTAATGTGTAAAGGTGTTTTTGGCCTATTTGGAATCATGTAGCAGTACATTGTGCACTCTAAAGAGGTAATGTCCCTAGGAAACCTCTAGCAAAATCCTGTGGAAATATGCTAATGATTTTGGACTGCACCTGGGCGCGAGACAATGAAGCTTAGAGCGTTTTACTTTAAATTATGAACACGCGCACACACACTCACTGGGAGATGCAGGGTATTTCTGTGTCTTGCCACAGGCAGCGCTGTCTGCCCACTAACTTTAGTCACGGTGCACTTGAAAGTAACACATTGTGCCTCAAACCAAAGGCCTAGATTAGCAGTGTGAAACAGGGGAACCTATGTGTGTTTGTGTCTGCTTAGCACACATTCAAATTTCTTCCAGCTTAGGTAACGCAGCTGCTGCCTTCTTACAAAAAACATTGTTGTTTTACCTAAGCTCTTTAACTCTAAACAGAATTTAAGTGCAATGGGATGTTCATAAAAGATTGACCTTGTTAGTGCGCGTTTGTACCTCAGGGATTGTTACGTGGTTATAAGCGTGATATTGTGAATAATTTTGAACAGCGCTGCACGCTGGACTCGACCAGCCAGCCTCCTCTCTCCTACATCAGCTGAATAAGGACGTCTGTGGAAGAACTAAGACTGGCAGGCTGCCCAGTCCTAATATTCTTGGATTTCACTTTGTTGTTTATCAGATTTAAAGTCAAACTATTTATATTTCCCCGCCTGGGTCCCGTAAGAGGTTTTCTTCGGGGAAGATAGTTCATTTATCTTTTTAGTCAGAAAATATTGTTGATGGGTAGAGCTGATTGGTCAGAAAATCAAGGGAATTTCTGACTTGACACTGTACTGTGGTATATTAAGAACAAAATATTTTAAATAAATAATGAAACTAATGAGGGAGTGCAATGCAAAAATCAGTCTTTTCATGCCAAGGTATTTACTGTCACCTTTAAAGCATTGAGTAATGCAAGATCTCCGGCCTGTTGACGAGCAGAAGAGAAATTTAATGTGTTTACCACTGATGCATTTTAATATCAGATTTAGGTGTAATCCAGCTTAATCAAATCTACTGTAGTCAAAATCGGGACACAAGATGCATGTTAGAGCCAGGTGGGAAGGGAGGATTTGGGGTAAGAGAAGCAGGCTGTCCTGACATAATTTTTTTCTTTTTCACTGTGTTGCTCTTTTAGAATTGTTTGGCCAAGAAACTGAATAAAAAAATGAAAATTAAGAATATGCTGCAGAGTGGAGGGAGGTTTACTGTGATATTGCAAGTTGGGCATGCGTTGACTCACATATTAATTACCTGCTGTTCATGATTTAGACTGGAATTAGTGTTTGTAGGATATGTGTATATATATATATATATATATATATATATATATATAGTGTGTGTCCCAAGAGGTTAGGTTTCACTGGATCATTTTATATTATTAACATTGTCTAAATATATTTACAATTGCATGTTGAGGTGGTTTCTGTTTTGCAGAAAAATGGCAATCAGAACCCCCAGATCCTCTATAATTTCCTGGATTGATATGACAATGCAATTTAGCCACTCCAGACATACTGTGTTGACTGTAGCTTTGCAGCAGAGCATGTCAGAATGAAATTTGAATGGACATTTCTATTGCATGCCTAGCCTACATATTCTAATCACAGTTGGAGCACGCTAGTTCAGACAGGATTAATTAGCAAAATCACTTTGAGTTTGGAGCAGCTAGCCTAACAATATTCATGTTAAATGAAAGCATAAGAAGTTTTTGGAAGTTTTTAAATCACTTACTAATTTTTTGTCTCCTTTCCAGTATAAGTTTAAGTTAAACTGAACAGCTTTTCAATTACTTTTCATGATTTGATTCAGGCTAAATCAATAGTATAAGCACTGTTTTTTGTTTTCTGTATTAGTGTCCTAAAAATATACAATGTTAGTTTTAGGTTTTAGGTACAAAATCTCTTAGATTCTCTGTATACTGGCATCACAAGCTACTTGGAATCTACAGTAACCACAAGCCCCATGAAGATAGTGCTTCCTTCCGCCGTTTGCAATTACTACAGAAACTCTAAAGAACAAGGACCCTTTGTTTCAGTTTTTTGTGTTGCTGATGTAATTTTCTGATAGTGGTAAGCTAGTGCTACAGACCCAACCTTCACTTTTAGGTATTGGGCCCTTTGGAGTAATTTATAGTGTTGTTAAAGGTAAAAGCTGCGACTGAAGAAAACATCTGACGTGTCAGACTACAGATGATGCCCTGTGCGGCATCTTTGCTGTTCCTAGAACAGCTCTCTCCTGGAGAGAGATCTTGGATGTTATTCTTGGAATTTGCTGGAGCTCCTCTCCCAGTTTTGGCATCAGAGTGACCACTGTTGCCTTCGCTCTAGCTCCTCCCTTGGTATTTCTCAAGCTACTCATGCTCATTCTTCCTGATGTTGCTATTGCTTAATATTGCTAAAAATATACGGCTATAACAGAAATGGAGATAGATTGATAGCGTGTCTCCAAACAACAGTATGAATCACATTACCTTTACACATTAACCTACATTTTGTAGAGGCAGCCTGCTTTTCTCAAATACATGTAGGTCAGGCATATATACCTCATTTTCAGTCCAATTTGGATCCATTAGGCTCAACAATTTTTTTTCCTGGTTTGTTTGTTTGTTCACTGATATGACCATTATAGTGATGGGTGGTAAAAAAAACGATGGTTTGAATTTCCCTTTAATTTTGTAAATTTAGATTACGCTCATCCTAAAATAAATACATAAAATTGCAAAACATAGAATTAACATAAAAAAACACCTCTGCTAAACAGTTGTGTTTTTTAAGTAAGGTTGTGTATGTAAAAACTGAGGAAATTCAGTTTAAACTGTTACCAAAGGAATTTCAATCAGAAAGGGTTTTATTTTTTTCGACAGCTCTTATGCTACTGTAGTTACTCTGATTGTGCACTGATGTGGCAGAATCCATTTATAATCACATTTAGTGTTCAAAATTACAGACACAATTGTGCCTTTCCATCCACTTGGGACTCTAAGAGCAGCTGGTTGAGATGAAAAAGGGGAAAGGGAAGGTGATAGTTCACAAGCTTTAGAAGCAGCGTCAGAAATGGCTGCTCTGCCATGAAACAATCCTTTGACTTTTGATCCCCTTAAGACTTCAATTCATAAATGTGAAACCTAACGTTCAAGGGTCGTTGTGTTTTTTGTGGGCAAGAATGAAGCATGCTACAAATGTGTTACTGTTTTATGAAACTAATTGTAAGTAATACATTCATCTTGTTTCAGAACTGTTTCATATGCAGATATAAATTATTTATGGGTCTTTTTAAGTTACAGTAATTCTTGGATGTGAATAACTAGAAGTCAGCTGTTATTATTATCTTTTACTTATTTACACTTGTGCTTTCCCAGCTGTAACATGTTGAAATGTCTTCATTTTAAAAAGGTCTGAGATTGTTATTTAAGGTATTTTGTCTCATTTGAAATCAGCATTAAAATTACTTTACTAATTATTTTAGACCTGCCTGTGTCAGCTTTGGCAGCTTTTACTGGAACTGAGTCCCGTCATCGTCTTCCAACCTTATTCTCATAGCAAAGTTGACTGTTTTCAGTACTTTTTGGTTTTTAATTATGCACATGCACCAATTCTGCACCAGTGTCATGCTGTATGACCAGCTCGCTGTATGGCCACATGCTCGTCTGTTTAGATAACTGAGGCAATCTCATTAAACTGAAAATAGAAGTACTGTAGAGCAACAGTTTTAGTGAGTTAATCCAAAAGAAAAGATTAAAATGAGGGACAATTTCATACTTTGAAATTGCAAATTACATTAATGGAACGGATAAGAGGCTAAATTATGCAAAGCCAGAAAATGTAGAGATAAAATACAGACTATCTGCATTGAATAAATATTCTAATTTTAAAATACAATAATGTACAAGGTACCTCCACCTATAAAAAGTACAACTTCATCTAATTTAAATTAGAGTGTTGTCACCTTGAAAGACAGGGTTGTTTCAATGTCCACCTGTGGACCACTTCTGCTGCTCCTACTACATTTGAATGACTCTTTGGATGTCCCAATCTTACTGCTTGTACTTGATCACCATATATGTTCTGTTCCACTGTGTAAAATTGCCAACTTCAATTTCATTTTTAGGAAGAGGATTAAGATTTGGGGAGTCAAATCCAGCAAGCAGGAACTCACATGCTGTTTGGTTTTGGCCAGACGTGGTGCTGTGTATTATGGCAATGCCGTGGAAAGGACATTGTTTAGGAGCCTTGTGGGTTTTTTCGGCTGCCAGCTTGCAAACCTAAGCCGTGCTGCCGTGTTCTTTTTAGAGAGAAGAGGCTTTGTTCTGGGAACCCTTCCAAACAAGCTGCACTTGTTCAGTCTTTTTTTTACTTCAACTGTCATGAACTTTAACATTTAACTAACTGAGGCCTGTATAGTCGGTCCACTCACTGAAAGATTGTTTTGACAGAGCTGAATACTTCAGACCAGCAAACTGCCAAAACTCAGCTTATGGTTAGTTGATCAGTTAATCAAGTATGGAAGTAGTAAGGGTAAACTTAGTTTTTCACATGATTACATAGAGTACTGTGAAAACTATTTTTCCCCACAGCTGTAGTTTAGTTCAACAAAGAAGTCATGTTTGCTCTCTGCACAAGTACAGGTCGATAGTGAAACGGCACAGGAAGACATCCCTGAAGGGCAAAGAGAGTGAATTTAAACTAGGTAAGGTGTTTGCTTTTTATAGGCAGAATCACAAACCTTGATAATCGCTCTTCATGGAGGACTTTCATGGTTATTTTCATGACTTTTTGCTTAGAAACAAACTGTTATGTCATCTTTTCTTGATTTATTTATTATCTTTGTCATCTACTATTCAGGAGTAATACAAAATTAACAACCACTTCATTATCTCACTAAAACTACTTTACTTAGTTTACTTCCTCCACATTTTACAAGTTGCAGCTCATTTAAGATAAACAGTGAATGAGTCAGCGAGTAGATCCGGTACAACGCCTCCAAAGGTATTTCATCCCGTCATGTTTTAAGACATTAGCGATTGAGTGAGCGATTGAGTCAAGGAGCCTGAGTGTTATAGAAAATCCTGGGGTGCAGGCCCACGCATGATCAATGGCATTTCACTCCCAGTGGGCTTTCTAAATACGACTGGGTTTTCTGAAAGGGCTCAGTCTCAAGAGGCCCCATTCAAGATGACAAGAGAGGACTGACGGGCATGGCACGCACACACATATACATACACACACAATTCTCCTGCAACACGTGCACCTGTTTTCAGGCTAATGCGCATGAGCACACACTCTTACTAAGACAAATTTGTGCTCACGGTCACTCTGATGCACACACCGGGTTTGTTCTTATTATTTTCTCCTCCTTTCTTTCTTTTTTTTCTCTCAGACACACACAGTCAGCAGGAGGTGAGTAGCGTGGCTTGGAGATAAGACTGCTATCAGACCTTCATCAGGAACAGCTGCACTCTCATCTGTCTCAGCAGCCCTTTTCTTTATCAGTTCCATCAACTCGTCCTCCCTGTGCTCTCTCTGTCCTCTTCCTGTCTTTGTCCATTATATTTGAGACATTAGAGGCTTACCTGAGTTCTAAAGGAAACAATACATTATTTTATAGATATTTGAAAGACACAAGGCTTTACTTTGAATTGAGGGATATATTATTCACAAACCATGTGAATAATCCTGAGGCTTCATGCAGCTTGAGTCTTGCTTGTCAGAATGTGTAAGCTTCTACTTTCAAATTCTCACTGTAATCATAGGCTTATATCTTATATATCTCATGATATAATAAAAACACAATCTGTCCTTAGCTAGTCTTAAAATTAAATCAATACAACCTCAAGTGAAGTATGAAAGACGGCCTGTTACATGATGTCATGATTTATTTATTATCTAACCTCGATTCTGTTTCCATCCAAATTAAGAAGGTAAGTAGCAGCCAGGCGCTTCTAATCAAATGCACTTAATTAATTGATGAGCAGAAAATGTGATCACCTCAATAAAAGAAGATGTTTTACTATTCTGCTATGGTGGGAGCTTAGGAACCTTATAAACGCCTGCAAACCTCAATGACATGAAACAGCGTTGTAAAGTCCAGAAAACAATGACCTTAAGTTATTGCTGCTAAAAATGTTCTGCAGGCTTTTGAATCAGGGGGTTAACTTAGTTTTTCCACACACTGCTTCTGCATTTTGGCTTAGTTTGTTCAAATAAATGACACACAGTAATATGCCATGTGTTAAGGTTAGGTATTTACCTAAAATCAAGACCTGCTAAGGACGACATATTTCGCATTAATACCTTAAAATTAATAGATGGTCATTTTTTAAAATTTACATTTACATTATTACATATTAATGACACGAAGATAAAAATTGCATTCCACTGGACATTCCACCTAAGACAAAAAATGCAAAACAATTTCAGCCATGTAGAGTTATGAGTCTGCAGATTGCAGAGAGTAAGAAAAACAATAATGTGATGGGGGCACTAGTATATATTACTTTGCTATTAGAGTAATGTATTCATTTTTGTGTATATTTTGTGTGTCACATTTCTGTGATCAACTCATTTCTCCGTTGCTTTAAGCCAGTGAACCCAAAATAGGATTTCTGTTTTAGCATTTAATGGAACAGGATTGTTTACTTTTCAAGAATATTTCCCATCTAGAAGTGCTGAGAAATGCACTCAGAGGATGGTAGAGGGTTAAAGAACAATTTAAAACATTTCTTGCTGGAATGAGATTTCAATTTGCTGCTGAAGATTAGAAGTGAGTCAGCAGTCGTGTCTGCAGTGGGAAGGTCATTCTACAAATGTAGAGTCTGTAAAAAAGGAAAAAAGAAGAAAATGTATCTATCTTTTTGTTTTTGCACCATTAAATGAAGCAGAAGCACCACAAAAACGGGGAAAGACTAAATAAAACTGTTCCCGATAAACAAGAGAAGTGACCATTAGGGGTCACTTCTATATTACCCACCATTACAAAGGTATTACTATACAGAGATTTTGCACTATTCAGTACATTGCATGACAGTCATATATGCCTCATTGTGGTATCTGTAAAAAACAGTAGAACTTTTAATCAGGGCAGTTAAATGGCTTCTTTAGCCTGAAGAGATTCTTGAATGTATATTTGATGAACATTTTCATGGTAGTGTGCTGATCAAAACAGCTCATTTGGCATTTTGATGTTGATGGTGGTGGAGAGTGCTGTCTAATATATTTCAAATTCTCCTGCATAGTGCTCACTTGGGTTGAGACCTGTGGGCTTTCAAAGCCATATCATACAATTGACATTATTTTTGTAATCAACGCTTTCAATGACCTTTAATACCCCATGGATGGAATATATCGTCATCCTGGGAAAAAATGATCTTTCTCCCATCAGAATAGAAGGCTTCAGCATGGGAGAAAGGTGATCAGTCAGAACAGCTTTGTATTGATTTTCCTCTAAAGGACAAGTGGACCTAAACTGCGCAAGCAAAATACCCCTCACAGCATAGCAGAGCCACAAGATGCTCTCATTGGAGGGGCTCTTGTTCCTTTAATTTGTCACCAGTCTGTAGCTATTTTGCAATAAATCCTGCAGCACCTTGGGTATCTCAGTGGTTTAGTTAAGGTGTGATGTCACAGGTTTGTTACCTGGCTGGCCATTTAATAAGGGATGCTGAGGTAACTTTGTGTTTGGAGCCACAGAACTTGAGAATTTTATTATTATTTTATTATTTAAAATGTTATATATTGCAGGAAATCTCTGTCAAGCTTTTTAAAATAAATGTTTCTGTGAGCGTGCAGACACTTGAGCTTACAAAAGCCAGCAGCCCCCCTTCATGTTCTGATGATACAAGCTGCAGACCAGTGATCTTTTACCTGTGTCTTATCACATATTAGATCTGATATAACAATGTGCTGAGCTTTGATGGAGTTCTGGTGGGAGTATTAGGTTTGTTATAATGTGATGGAGCAATGGAAGTGCTGTTAGTGTTGCAGTGTAGGAATCCACCAAGCCCGCTGGAGAAGATGATTAATACACTCTTTGATGTCTTACCGGCAAAGTGTCGTGGAGGATTAATCCGTTTATAATGGCTCTGATGCATATGTGTGTGTGTGTGTGTGTGTGTCCATTGCAGTGGAGTTCAAGAAACTGGACTTGGCTTCATTGCAGTCTGTACGTCAGTTCGCTCAGAGCTTCAGAGAACGGGACCTGCCGCTAAATATTTTGGTCAATAATGGTGAGTCTTTGTGTTCTGTAAGCGTGCAGGCAGGACTCTGCACATGAAAGTAGTTTATCAAATATTTATTGAGAGAAGTAGAAAGCCTCTGCGCAGCTGTGTAATTTCAACGCAGTCGACTGGCTGAATTTAAAGGGAGTTTGAGAATTAAACACAGATCCAGTCACACTGTGAAATGTTCTGCACACATCCTTGGATACTCTATATACTAAGCTCATGTTTTCCCTTGTTGAAAACAGCTGTCACGTTCCAAGTGTGTCAGACTAAACTTAAATGAATGTAACTTTGGACTATTAATGATATAAGCCATATTTGATATTGATAGAACTATTTTTTAAACCCTCAACAGCTCACAGGTATGCTCTGCTGTCAGCTTATGTTTTTTTTAAAGAAATATACCCTAAAGAGGGTGTTTGCTGCACAGTTCACATTTATGCAATAGTGAAACAGAAGCAGGTTGGTAAATGAAGAGCACACATAGACTAATTAGAGGAATTACTGACTAATATATTGGTTTCACTTTAACCTTTGTGTTTTTTGTGTTTTATCTCCACTACTTTTATATGTAAAATGTTAAATTAGTCTTGTAGTGTTTGAATTAAATTCACATTTGAAATACTAAAATGCATTTTTTTGTGTATCAAATATTTGTGTGTGTTTGTGTGGATGTGTGTGTCAAGCGGGTGTTATGCTGGTTCCTGAGGGGCGTACGGAGGATGGATTTGAGCAGCACTTCGGTGTGAACTACCTGGGACACTTCCTTTTGACCTGGCTACTCCTGGATACACTGAAGGATTCTGGGAAATCGGGTCATGTCTCTCGTGTGGTCAACGTCTCATCCTCAGCCCACCGCATCGGACAGATCAGACTAAATGACCTGAATAGCTGGTAGGTACACACAAACACAAAGACGCACATGTCCAAAGACATGCATCTGATGCACACAATACCTGAAGTTAATAACAAATAATAAACTAATAAATAGTTAAAATGATATATAGAATTTAAAAATGCTTGCTTCAGATGCAAACTGAGTCATTTCATGTAATTGCTATTGTCACAGCGGTCATTAATTTTTCACTTTAGTGTTTGCTGGTTATCAGCCGTTTACTATTGAGCCACAACCATATTTAATGATGTGTGACATTCACATTAAGCGCTTTATTAAAAAAAAAAATAAAGTCAGTCCTTCGATATTCTTTCAGAAGAGTGGTTCACATCCTTATGTATTTTGCTCACCTGCCTTCTTTATGCTGAGATCAGTATTACACATCTCAGTTTGGCAGAAGTGGACAACTGTTGGTTCCAGTTGGCTCAGTATTGCTCCAGCTCTCAACACTGCTGTCAAGATGTATTAACAGCCTGAGTATCGTCATCATGTCGTTACATAGACATATTAGTGTTTAATATCCAAGGTCTTAAACTCAAATGCTGATTTAACTCAGTACAGACTTCTTTTAGTCCAAAAGCTTGGCATAACTTAAACAATACCCTTGTCAAGTTTCGGGGATATTATAAATATATTATAATATTTAAATAATAATTTTAAGGTACTATCATACTACACACATTATATAGATGAGGACAGAATTATTAATATTTTATTAATTAATTACATTTTTTTGTTTTGAGGAATTTAGTTTGTTAGCAAAGTGAAATAATATAATTTAATCAGATTTTTGGAAAAGCTGTGTTAAAAGTGTCTTACTTTAATAAGGGGCTTTTTCATAGGGAGGATAATAATTGACATTCTTTCTTGCTCTCTCTGTATTCAGCCAATCTTACTCCTCGCATGCTGCTTACTGTCAGAGCAAGCTGGCCCAGGTGTTATTCAGTTTCCACCTCCACCAAGAGATGCAGAGTGGAGGTTTCCAAGTGAGTTCATGTGCCGTGGATCCCGGCATGGTGGATACCGCACTCTACTGCCACCTCTGGACACCCCTCCATCTGGCACAAAGTGTCATCGCTCGCCTGCTCTTCAGGGTAAAACACGGCTCTGCATTTTCTGTTGTGTCCCAACTGTAATATTCACCTTGTAGAGAAGTAGCACACAATGTACAGTTCAGATCAAATATAGTTGACATGTGCTTAAAGTAAATGCATTTTATACTGTTCACACTGTATCACAGAATGATCACAGTAATTGATCTTCAAATTATTTTATTGTTAGAAGAATAGCTTATAACAAGAAGATAGCAACCCTGGATAATTTAAGTGTTTCCTCAAGTCTTGAGTTGCAGTTTATTTTGCGTTGTGAGGTTTTGGAACTGGAAATCTCTAAAAGTTAAAACTGTTAGATGTGAACCTACAAACTTGACTGTGGGAACTCTACAGATTTTATTATGAGATGAAACACACACACACACACAGTCCATCCACCCTGCTGAAAATGGAAGTGCTACTAAAACTCCAGCCTCTTCACTTTGTGTTATATTTTAAAGCCTTCTTTGCATAACTTAAAGCGCTGACCCCAGGCTGCTGTTAATGTCCCTGAGATTTAATGGAAGAAGATGTGTGTGCATGTTTGAGCCCCAAGCCACAGTTGTCACATTTGCCTGTGAGCACAACCTTTGGAATAGTTTTGCCCCACATACAGTATGCAAACTTATTATCATGTGAAATAGTCCATGTAATTATTAACTAACACACACGCTTTTTTTTGCCTTTTACAACACAAAAACTGTCACTGTTTAAACCCGGGGATTAAAGTTGGATTTTGCCCTAAGATTGGGTGTAATGGTGCCACATCAGGAAAATGCGTAGAAGCAGGTTGTTAAATGAAGAGCACAGAGTGACGTAGAAAAACTGCATCACATCAGGTATAGAGCCAATATCTTATTTAAAAAAACACCCGTCTGAAACATCCGTCTCAGTGTTGCAAACTGTGTCTTTTGATATTTGTTGAGCTGTTTGAAAAGTTGCATTTGAAATTATCTGCAACTGTTTATGCACGGTTCTCTTTTTCAGCACTAGTAGGATGCTTAGTACCGTGACAGCAATCTACACCATGAATTCATCCCAAGGAGGAAAAGGAAAATGGATGTTTTGAGGGTGTAGACAAACTGTCAGGTGTCGTGATTTTCCTCTTATTTAACTATCTCCATGTCGTTAGCTGGAAGCATTGCCAGGTTGCAGCATATGAAAAGTCAGTAGAGAGTATTTTATATTAAACTGATTTAATTAATAGCCCACTTTAACCCCTCCTTAAGCCATATCATTTAGTTGATTGCAGAGCCATATAACATTGAAAGAGCACAGCGTACTTAATCCTAAATCACAAAACAAAGTCAGATCAGATAATTATCAGGAAGGTGTCCATGGAGGTCACAGAGGAAGGGAACCGTGGGTCATTTTCTAATAGGCATTTATTTAGTTGGAAGTCTTTTTGAAACAAGAGGAGGCGCCCCCTGCTGACTATTGAAAAAAATATACAGGTTTGAGTGGTCTTGAGCAATAGTTCTCTAGGCTTTCTGAAGGTTTTTCAGAGTTTTTCTTTGAACACTGGCCAGACCGTATACCCACGGAAGAGGATTAGGGTCACTGGAAAAAAATAAAAAGTGGGCACATCTTTTTTTTTTCTTTTCCAGAATTCTGAGAAAAAAGTCAGAATTCTGACTTTAATCTCAGAATTCTGACTTTTTTTCTCACAATTCTGACTTTAATCTCAGAATTCTGACTTTTTCTCAGAATTCTTTTTTCCCAGAATTCTGACTTTAATCTCACAATTCTGACTTTTTTCTCAGAATTCTGACTTTAATCTCAGAATTCTGACTTTTTTCTCAGAATCCTTTTTTCCCAGAATTCTGACTTTATTCTCAGAATTCTGACTTTTTGGTTGGTTTTGCACCATAGGGTGATTCTCAAAGAGCTATTAACCAATACTTGGCGTATTCACAAAATATTAAAAGCTTGCCAAAGTGAGTTCAGGTTGTATATTAAAGAATGAAGATACAGTTTCCAAATACTGATTTTTGAGTTCATTAGAATTGTGCAAAGACTGTTTTTGCATTTCATACTGTATTTCCATGTTTCAGTAAATTGCTGCACCTATTTCCCATTTCCCATATCCTATCAAAATATAAAGAAATCAGGGGTGAAGAGTCAAGGATTTTACACAGTAGTGTAGGATGTACAATAAGATCTAATATAAGGTTTCTCAGTTTTAGGCTTCCCAAGCACTCAGTATTCTATGGTCCTTTGAAAGTCAATGAACCTAGTATAATTTCTGAGAGTGCGGCACAATCAATATTCAGAGGAAGCCAACAAAAATGCAGCATCCATGAGAGTAAAGCAGTGAAGTGGTGAACAACAAAGCAATAGATGAGCTAGTATGAGAAGGTTCAGGTTCCTTTATTGATGCCCTTAGGTAGATTTCTTTTGCAGTTAAAAGAGCAGGCAACCCATCAACCAGACATCAAACACAGACACTGGACACACTGGCTACACATACAGAGGGAAAGAGAGCGTTCTCCAGGCTTCAATAAAACCACAGCTTCAAACCCCCAAACTAATAAATACTATAAAAAGGCCAAAAAGCCTGAAAAAATGTAATAAATTAATAAATACATTCAAATTAAGTGCACAATTTGCAATAGCTTTTCAGCTTTTTGCCCCTGGAAAAGCTGAAAATCCCACAGGGGATGGGAATCATCATTTAAGAGCTGGCAATCCTCTGCAACTGTCTGGTATACATCGACTCTAGGCTAAGCTGCAATTTACCAATCAGCTGCCCTGACCAGTTTACAGTTTGACTCAGTTTGTTCCTGTCCTTCAAAGACAGGGTACTATGACACCAAGGAAAAATATAAAACTGACTCAGTAAAAGATTTAAAAAAAATATTGTCATAATAGTCTTATCAATATGAAAGGAGGACCTCGATGACCCTTTTCCAAGATTCAAGATTCAAGAAGTTTATTGTCATGTACACTGAAAAACACATTTGGTATGCAGAGTCATGAAATTCTTACTTTGCAGGTTCCCTTCACACAACTAAAAAGACTAAAAACTAACTTAAAAGAAAGTAATAATAAGTAAGTAAAATAGTGCTTGTAGATCTGGTGTAATCAGAATTCAAAGTGCAAGTAGTTGTATGGGCAGAAATCTGTGCCATCAGAAACTGAATTTGAATATGTTAAATTTGAATTTGAATTACTCGGATTGAATCTGAATTGTAACTTGAATGAAAGCTTTTGAAAACTGAATTTGAATTAGTCTAATTTGAAATTGAATTTATGGTTTGAAAATGAATTGATTTGCTTTGAAACTGTATTTTATCCTTTAAAAATTCAGCTCTCGAATAATTTCAGATTCACTTCTCACCATTCAGTTTCAGTTCTACAATTCAATTTCAGTTCCAAAATTCAGTTTTTTGGGACTTACATCCGGTTCCGGTTCAAGCGCAGATTAATAGAACTACAGACTGATAGCGTTACTGACGGAATCTACAGCGTCTTGAGTTGAATTAAGACTTCAGAAGTCATTCGTCATGTCGAATGACCAGCGGATAAACTCTCAGGTTGGTAATAAATGTATTACATGTATAAGAACAAGCGTCATGTTAACAATTGATAGCCGTACAGTAACCTTTATGCTTATTGTAGCTGCTAGCTAAAAACGCTCATTTAGCCTAGTTTGCCCTGAATTCAGCTTTGACAAACAAATATGATCGACTGTTTCTAGTAGAATTCCAAAGTTGTCATCTTGTACCCTGTCAGAGCCCTGTATGCTTGCAGAGACCCCTACAGTAAGGAAACATGCAAAACGCTGTCCAAACCTTTGTATTTGAGCTTTATTTATGTCTTACACAGCATCCCAACTCTTTAGCTAACTTAATAACTTTAGCTAAAGTGAATAGTTAGTCTTATTCATTAGTGCAGCTTTACTGGATCACCTCTGCTTGAAGTGATATAATATGATATACAACTATCACTGAAACAGCAAACTTTGTAAATAAACAACACTTCTCATTCTCTAAACGTTTGGCCACAGCTGTAGATTACACTATCAGTGCTTGTTCACTCTTGACAATAATTACATTTCTAAATTCTCTTTGTGCATTTACAGGTAAACAATATCTAATATTTTATCTAAATGACTGCTTTGTCTTTGAAAAGGTGAAGAGCCTGAGGCCGGTGACAGTCCAGTTCTACTCTAAGTACATCCTTACGGTGGCTCACAGGACAAGGCGACATTCCTGTCCTGCCAGAAGAGAAACTTCAGAGTCTTCATGAAGTTCAACCACACCTGTCATATGGAATATGACAGGGGTCTCAAACTCCAGTCCTCGAGGGCCGGTGTCATGCAACTTTTCCATTCCCTCGAGGACTGGAGTTTGAGACCCCTGCCGTATGGTGTTCATGCAGTTTTCTACCCCACAGTTACAGCATGTCTGACTGCCTGTTCAGCATATGCAAAAATATATGATGAGTTTAAGCATGTGATGACAAAGGCCTTCCATTATGGTGTTTGTCATCACATGTCACAGACATCTGGATGATCATTTGGAATAAACAAAAAACTTGTTACTTCATCTTTTATCTTTATTATTATTATTGTTCTTATTTTACATTTTTCATTGTTAGGCATTAGGTTTATTTATAGTAGTCCTTTCCAACTTCTTTCCCTCTTCCATGTTACTGTGTCAGCATCTATTTGGGGTTGGGAGTGGAACAGAAAGTGCCATTTAAACCAGGAGAGGTTCTTATATTTCAGAAGAAGGGATTAATTTAAAAAAAAATGACCTCAATGCCATATTTTATTTAGGAACCCTAGAGAGCACTTTGCAAAATAACACATTCTTATAATTTCACCCTCAGATGAGCCAAGCTACGACTGTCAGGGAAGGTGATGTAGGTACAGAGCATGTGAGAGTGGTTAAGTTAATGTCTCTTGTCTAGATGAAGGCGTAGAGATTCAGTATCTTCAGTCTTCAGTGGACACTCCATTTCTGGCACAAAACACCTGTAAAAGATGGTCGATTTAGGAGGAGACCCGACAACTTCAGCCTGTCAAACATAGCAATGGAGCAGTATGTTTAAAAAAAACAACTAATTAAGCATGCACTCAGTACCCTAAGAATTATTATGGTAGTTAAACACAGTGATAGTTGTATATCATATTATATCACTTCAAACAGAGGTGATCCAGTAATGCTGCACTAATGAATAAGACTAACTATTCACTTTAGCTAAAGTTATTAAGTTAGCTAAAGAGTTGGGATGCTGTGTAAGACATAAATAAAGCTCAAATACAAAGGTTTGGACAGCGTTTTGCATGTTTCCCTACTGTAGGGGTCTCTGCAAGCATACAGGGCTCTGACAGGGTACAAGATGACAACTTTGGAATTCTACTAGAAACAGTCGATCATATTTGTTTGTCAAAGCTGAATCCAGGGCAAACTAGGCTAAATGAGCGTTTTTAGCTAACAGCTACAATAAGCATAAAGGTTACTGTACGCTATCAATTGTTAACATGACGCTTGTTCTTATACATGTAATACATTTATTACCAACCTGAGAGTTTATCCGCTGGTCATTCGACATGACGAATGACTTCTGAAGTCTTAATTCAGCTCAAGACGCTGTAGATTCCGTCAGTAACGCTATCAGTCTGTAGTTCTATTAATCTGCGCTTGAACCGGAACCGGATGTAAGTCCCAAAAAACTGAATTTTGGAACTGAAATTGAATTGTAGAACTGAAACTGAATGGTGAGAAGTGAATCTGAAATTATTCGAGAGCTGAATTTTTAAAGGATAAAATACAGTTTCAAAGCAAATCAATTCATTTTCAAACCATAAATTCAATTTCAAATTAGACTAATTCAAATTCAGTTTTCAAAAGCTTTCATTCAAGTTACAATTCAGATTCAATCCGAGTAATTCAAATTCAAATTTAACTTATTCAAATTCAGTTTCTGATGGCACAGATTTCTGCCCATATAGTTGCAACACTGTCACAGCGATAATATATACAGAGTATGCAATATTACGGTGTATATGTAAAGATACGTACAAAAATTGCAAATTTCCAGGTTATTATAAATGTACATATATATAAATGTTTTTAGACACTGCTTCACAGTTTGTGTGAAAATTCAAGCTTGAATCAATAATAGTCCCCAGATATTTGTAGGGACACATTCCTTGGTTTGACCCTTAATGTTTGTTGAATCAGATGTGCTGGAATTTTTCCTGAAATCTACAATTATTTTCTCGGTTTTCAATATGTTGAGCTGGAGATGAGAATCTTTACACCACCTGACAAATTGCTCAATAGCATGTCTATGGCTGGTTTTCCTTTCTGTGCATGTAAAAGACTGACAGTGACCGTGTCATCTCCATACTTTAAAATGGCCCTACCATCAAGCATCCTACTGCCATGGAAACCTTTGCCCCTCCCCCCAATCACAGAAAGAGTTCAAAATGGGGGTTTCTGTTGTTGTTCTGTACTAAAACTCCTACGTGCATGGAGAGACTTTTTAACTACAGTCAGCAAAATGAATTATGAAGAACAAGTTTTGCTTGCCAATACCCCCCCTTTTTTTGTACTTAAAAATTCAGCCCTTCAAGCAAAATGATAATTCATTTAGAAGAACAATTAAAATTGATGTTTGAAATTATTGCACAGTAGTACAGCCCACACACATCACAGACAGCATTCATGTACTGTTATACACAAGTATGCAAGTATGCTGTTAAAGCTTTCAGGTTGTGATCCTCTCTTTGCTCAGAAACCTGCTGCTGGTCTCACTGCTGACACTGAGATCATTGTTAAAATGCATCAACACCAGCGCTCTCGAGCGTACGCTCATCCATGAAAACACACACACACACACACACACACACACGCACACGCACTTACCCTGAGCCTTCCTTTCAGTGATGCTAACACACAGTGACATTGGCCCTACTCTTTCATCCATGCTCACACAGCGCACACACACACACACTTAGGCACATTTTTTTGTCTTCGTAAGGATAGGTTGTTGTTGATCTTGTCATCCATTCCAGTTCTTTTGTTTATATATTTTATATGCAGGAGCTCTTTAAATTTTTAATTGTGTTTATGTGTTTGTCCCCAGACTCCTGAAGAGGGCGCTACCACTGTGCTCTCAGCTGCTCTGTCACCTGCTCTGGAGGGAGATTGTGGAGGAGGTTACTGGGCCAATGGGTGCAGGGAGATGACAACACCGCTGACCTTTGATCCCCAGCTGCAAGTGAGCCTATGGGAAATCAGCCTCCAGTTGCTGAACCTCCACTAGCATGAGACAAGGATGACCAACAGGACTAAACCCATTTGACAACATCAGATAAAAAAGACCCTATATTCAGGGCGGCCAGCCATTCTCTCCTCCCTTTTTTTTTTTTCATACTTCACATCAGGGCGTTGCTAGAAATTTGTTACGAGTGTCATAATCCAGTGCTGGACTGTGATTGGTTGTTTAGGGAGCAAAGACCTCTTTCTTTTAGGGGTTTTTTTTAGTTTTCTTTTTTATTTTATTTTTTTCCAGACCTGCCAAAGAAGGGCTACAGGGGATGGAAGATGCTTTTTTTGCTTTTCACTGTGAGCAAGCAAATATATTTGCACACAAACACAACCACACTCTAGGGTTGTAGCTATATCTCATTTTGCTGTCATGGATAGCAGGCAGTTGCTGTTGGCGCCATCTAGTCAGATATCAGTTAATGGCACCCACCAAGATATGATGAATTTGATTCCCTGATCGCGTATCAGAGAATCAGACATCTGCTATGATATAAACCTTACTTGGATTTTTCAATTAGTCCAGCCCATAATAACTAAATGCCTCTTGGAAGCTTTTTCACATCAACAAAAAATTCCAGTAAAATAATCCAAAAGCTTAATTTTGGCAACAAAATAACATGTTGGTCAAACCCTAGCATACACGCACATACAGTACACACACATTTATACACCACGACAATGATCTGATCTGATCCTGCCTTGCTGTGGCAAGGGAATGTGATGTCATCAGTTTGCGTTGACACATCACAGCGATTTCTCAAATCGTCTTGCCATCCGGCCTCTTTTACTGGGAGCACTTTGTTTTTATTGGTTACTATTGAATCCTCATGTTAACTGCTGGTTGTAGTTGCATGAGTAGATGTTTTTACAGAAGAGAATTTAGCTAAAAAAGCTAAGAAACCATCATCGTCTCCTCTTCCCTCTCTCTCCGGCACTCAGTAACCCAACAAAAGACTGCTAGGGGGATTTGGGATGAGGTTTAAAAAAAAGTGAGATATTTCAGATAAAAGTAAGCCTAAATTTGGAATGATTCCCCTTCGACCCAAGAGTGATGAAACGTTTGGTTGTGTTGCTGTGAATTTTTATGCTGTTATTTCTAAAGCAGAATTTCCAGCTGTTTCTGGTTGTCTGTTCAAAAAAATTTGAAAAAAAAAAAAGGTTTGGGAACAGACCTCAAATTCCTTTTGTCACCGTTTTCCTTTGTGATCTGTGCTAATCGCTTTTTTCTGTGTCTGTGATACGTGTGCATGTATTATGCACACAAGCTAAGAATTAACTCATGTATAGACCCAATTCATGCTGATGGATAGCACAACAATGGCTAACCCCGGAGGAACTGCAATGAGAAGGAATGCGAGAGAGGGGAAAGCACATTTTTTCAGCATTCAAACTGTGATTGGTTCCTCATTGCTGCTGCTACTGCCTCTTCCTCATTTGGCGCCGCTCCCAGTGCATTGTGGGACTGAGATTTCCCAGTGGTGAGAATCAAACTCCATCTGCTGAGCTGACACACACACACAGACACTCACTCGGAAACATTGGAAGCAGTACATCCAGGCATAGGCTTATCCAAACAAGCGCACAGCAAATAAACACGTCTGTCTGTGATGCAGGAACATGCTCACACACTCTTACACACACATACAAAGACACACTTAATGCCATCTCCACTGTGATTAACATGTTTTAGCTGTGGG
Organism: Oreochromis niloticus; assembly: GCF_001858045.2. Classification (NCBI taxonomy): domain Eukaryota; kingdom Metazoa; phylum Chordata; class Actinopteri; order Cichliformes; family Cichlidae; genus Oreochromis; species Oreochromis niloticus. The sequence goes on along the minus strand of NC_031987.2, from coordinate 12,485,407 downwards.
GATGAAAAATGTTATCTCAAATTAATTAAGTTTTGGCTAAAATCCTTAACCACAAGTCACCACTGTAGTCTATGTGTATGTTGTTGCTTTGAATAAAGACAGTTCGCATCCAGCATTCATTATGATCTCCCGTATGTGGAGCAATAGTATCACTGTGGTAGCTAATTCAGCCAGTGGCACAGAGTCAGACACGAAGAATAGGAACAAAGTGTAATGGAAGAAAATGCATAAAGGAAAAAGACATCAGCTTTAAGGCACTCATGGCTTAAATGGTTAAATTTAATGTGATTCTCGCTGTTTTGTCAAGCAGTTTAAGTATTAGTCTCAATTCAGAGACGAAAAAATCGTCCTTCAGAGAATTTGTAGGACAGACTGACCCCCGCTGCCACAACCGTTAAATCAGACGACAGTCTAAATTTACAAGGGGAAAAAATAAAGGCGTATTTGCCCCGTCCTTGTCATCTTATAAAGTCATTTTTGGTTTATGTTATTCATAAGTGTGTTGGGCTTTTTGGTTCATGTGATATATCTACCGATGATGGGTCACCCTAACCCAAATATCTGCCTAATATCTTATGAATATTTGAATATATGAGTTGACAAAGATTGCCCAAATGCGCAGGAACCTGCACTTTGAAGGGAGGCAATATGCTAAAAAACCCTTTTTAAGATTCCCAGGACTTTGCGAGGATTCACAATCTCGTGGCAGTCGGTCCTATGAGTATTACAAATACTGACGGTATAATACTGAAGCCGTTACATTTGGAATTTATTAGTTTTGACTGATACATTTGGCTGAGATGAGGAAGCCATCTGTATTCATCTGGCTTCCAGGTATTCAGTATCTATTATTATCTTGTTCCGAGTCAAATATGCTGAATTGTAGGGGGAAAAATTTTGAGGGGATGAAAAAATGACAGAAAAAATAAAAGGAACGCCTCCCGGTCGTAGTTATTATAATTATCAGGGTGTGACACGGACTCTGATATGATGTGAACGCACCATAACTCCAAGACATCAAAGTTTACATCCCATAAGAGAGGCTTATTCTGATTAGAAATTAAAATATAATTTTAAAGCAAACATCACAGGGTTTTTTTTTCTAGATTAGCAATTGCGTGTGGGCTGACTCTAAATACCAGCAATATTGCTCAGTCTTTTGAGTGTTGTATTGTTTTTCAGGCTGCTTGAAAACAGTTTTTTGCCTCAGTGCTTCCTTTGTTTGACTGTGTGGTTGCCCTTGGCCACTGTAAGGTACTGATTAAATAACAAACAACCAAACCTAGTGCATATCTATATATCTATATATCTCTCTATATATAGATATATAGATATAAAATGCACATCCTTCCATTCACACAAATAAAAACACCAGCCTATCCACTCAGTGGCGCTCATTGAAAGGCCTACAATGTGACATACATCCTGTCAAAGAGCTACCGTGTTTTTCTCAGTCCAGCTGCTACATTTTATGTATTTTATGTATTGATGTATTTTAGCTGGAAAGGGTGAGTGGGGGGAATGTCACAGACTCTCCCTCCTATCTGAGCACAAGGTTTTCCAAAGACGAAAGGAGGAAACGCGCACGGATCTGTCTCAGTGTGCTTATCGTGTCGACGTGCAGAAGTGGCTGCTAAATTATCACTGATTACCCGGTTATATACGGTATTTAGCGTCCTCCTGAAGCATTCTACACAGACACGACAACACGGTGAAATTTCTGAACTCGATTTTCAAATATAGAAAAAGAACAACAGCTCCAGTAACTGTCTGTGATATTATCTGTGTGTTGTTTACTCGTATATGATCGTTTCAAAGCGTTGGAGGAGACCAGTGAAGACGTTTGTAGATTAAAAATAGCCATTCCTCTGAACAACCTGGGATCACATTTATATTAAATGTTCCAGTCCCAAGTTCTGCAAAATCTTAAATGTGTATATTTGCACTGGTGTGAAAAAGTGTTTTTTCCTTTGCTGATTTCCAATGTTTTTGTATGTTTGTCACACTAAAATGTTTTAGATAATCAAACAAATTTAAATATTAGACAAAGTTAACAGAAGTAAACACAAAATGCAGTTTCTTAATGAATGTGTTTTATTATTAAAGGGGAAAAATTCCAAACCTACATGGCTCTGTGTGAAAAAGTGATTGCCCCCTAAACATAATAACCCTTAGCAGCAGCAATCTGCAATCAAACGTTTGCAATAACTGGTATTTTACAACGCTGTGGAGGAATTTAGTCCCACTCATCTTTGCAGAACATTTGTAGTTCAAGCACGAACCGCTTTTTTAAGGTCATGCCGCAGCATCTCAATCGGAGTCAGGGCTTTGACTAGGCCACTCCGAAGTATTCATTTTGAGTTTCTTAAGCTATTCAGAGGTGGAGCTGGTGTGTTTTGGATCATTGTCCTGCTGCAGAACCCAAGTTTATGTTCCTTTTGCTCAGGAGTGGTTTTCATCTTGGAACTCCATGCAGACCATTTTTGCCCAGTCTCTTTCTTATGGTGGAGTCATGACCACTGACTCTAACTGAGGCAAGTGAGGCCAGTTCTTTGGTTCTTGTTCTGGGTCCTTTGTGACGTCCTGGATGGTGTAACTTTGGGAGGCTGGCCACTCCTGGGAAAATGCATGCTAAATCATGATTTAACAAGGTGGGGCAATCACTTTTTCACACAGGGACATGTAGGTTTGGATTTTTTGCCCTTAATAATAAACACTTAGAAACTACATTTTGTGTTTACTTGTGTCATCTTGGTCTAATATTTCAATTTGTTTGATGATCTGAAACATTTAAGTGTGATGACAAACCAAAAAATCAGAAAGCGGGCACTTTTTCACACCACTGTATATGAAGTGATACAAACATGTAAACAGGGGGTAAAACCAGATGAACTGAGTCCTTACTCTGGTACTATTCCAGTTAAAAGAAGCCACATTCTGGTGTCGTTTAACCTTTATTGCATACAACCCTAAACTGTTTTCTCCTTTGTTGTGAGTGCGACCTTTCAATTGAGCCCCTGGAGGCTGCAAATCGAAGACATTTCCCACCTCAAATCCATTGTAAACATTCAGTGCACCTGGGCCCCCTGAGTTTTTATTGAAATGTGTGGACTGTTTTATTTTTATCATTATTTCGTTGTTGTTGAGATGAACATCTTATTGCTTTTGCCGTGCCTAAAAAAGAAATCTCCCTCACCTATGTGTTAACTGTGAATTTTTTCATGTAGAAATTAACTCGTAGAACTTGTGATACCGTCTTGTCCTGTGCATTGATAAGATTTTTCTCTCTCTCTGGAGTGATTGGAGTGGAGGTGAAGAATGTTGGTGTATGAATGACTGTGCGTGCGTGCGTGCGCGTGTCTCTAGATAAGGGTGTTGATGTCTATGATCTTTTTTTTTCTTTTAATTTTTTTCTTTTCTTTATTTTTGGGTCAATTATTGTGACATTCCAGCAGCAGCCGCCACCTTTTCTATTATCCAAAGCCTCTCAATAAACATATCATTGTGCCATTTGCTCTCCATCCTTCTTCCCAGTGTGTGAGTGAGAAACTGTCAGTCTGATGTTGCTCGACATGAGACAGCAAGCCTCGAGCACTGTCTGAACTTTTGAGACATTCTCAGATCCATCAGTGAAACGTACACACACACACACACACACACACACACACGGTCATTTTTCCATTACAACAGAGGACATTATGTTCACTTAAATTGTTTTTCTTTAGACTTACAGTGCCTGCCTGATCTTAACTTTAATCTCACGTTTACCCCGAAATTGAATGATTTTTAGAGCCTCACAGTATAAACAGTTTTTTTGCAACCACAGTGAAAACAATGCAATTCTCACGTTTATTTCTTCCTGTTACCTACTACTAAGTAGTAGTAATGCAATGACTCTTATATAGCATTAATTTGGCACATTACTATCCAAAGCAACCTAAAGTTACAGTCTGTGTGATTTCAGAGTGGTTGTCTGCTTCATGTCTTGCACCCTCTATTCTAAACTATGGTAAAAATTGAAATTGAAAATGAGCAAAATTTAGTCTCAGATGAAGAACAACATGTGATATTACACATTATTTACAGTATTTAACAGCAAAGCCAAAAACCAGATGCAGTGTCTGGAAAATTAAGTACAGCCTATGACTCAGTAGACACAGAAGCACTTTAAGCTGCACTTTATCAGTCTCTAAAACGCCGTTGAGCCATTTTCGCCCACTCTTCTTTACAATATTGTTTCAATTCGTAGAGGTCTTCAAGCATTTTCTTCAGGGCCACCACAGCATTTCACTGGGGTCAAGGTCTGGACTTTGGACTATTGCAACCCTGGGAGCTCCTCCTTCCTTCCAGTCTTTTTCTAATTTTACTGCCATGAAGTTTAACATTTAACATCCAATCTGAGGCCGGTACAGTCTGAGATGTAGCTCTTGGGCTTTTTATATTTTTTCTTTTCTTTTTTTTGTAGTTTCTCTGAGCATTTCATGGTCAGAGTTTTTAGAGTGAATTTGCTGAAATGTCCACTCCTGGCAAGATAGGCAGCTGTCTTGAATGCCTTCCACTTGTGAATAATCTTTCACACAGTAGGATGATTGATTTCAGATTGTTTAGAAATGGCTTCATAACCTTTCCCAGATTGGACAGCAACAATTGTCTCTCTGAGATCATTGCTGAAGTCTTTCCCTCTATGGCATTGTGTGAATGCACACACTTTTGTCACACTTTCTGATGTAATCATGTGTTTTTCATTACACTCTTATTTCCTATGGATGTAGCAACAGTCTACTTTATTGTGTAACCTGCTTCGTGCTCAGAACTTTGAAAACAACAATTTATGCCTGTTTTTTTGTTGTTGTTGTTGTTTGTTTGTAGGAGAACCTGCATCTGATATTTTTTAATACGCACAGGTTGTTTTCAGATGCTTCTGTGAAGAATTGGCTTCCTTTGAAATTTTTCTAATTAAATTAATGGAAGTACAAACAATGTTACAGAAATATTAACTAGAGACGGCCTCAGTTCACCTTTAGTTTGCCAATAATAAAACAAAGTCAGTGACGTGCTGGTATTCATCGTGGTAAAAAACTGAGGGTTCAAAGAGAATATATACTTAAGTGCACACAGCAGACTGGAGAGCCTTCAGACAACATAAACCTCTTCTGAAGTTTTTCTGTGAAGAACTGCAATTTAGGCTTTCACCATCACGCCACTTCATAGCTGAATGCTCTGGTACGATCAGTACTTTGAATTTGCAACTTGCAATCTGTGAGTCAAGCTACCCTCAGCAGGTCCTTGGTTATTTGTGGTTATTTGTGGGTAATGATAAGCTTATACCTTTTAATACTCTGTCCATGTTATGAACCCCGCAAAAACATTTTTAAAATTAATTAGTTAATTAATACATTTTTTGAGGAAATCACACGCACCCATAAAACCATGAGGAAAAGTCAAGAATCCCTCTTACCACTGATCCTGCCTACATATCTTCATATATTGTAAACCCATTAAAAGTGTGACATCTGTCTGCGTGCGCATGTGACAATTAGAGGAGGCACAGAAGAGCAGGTGTTTTCTTGCCTTAAAGAAAAGTAAGAAGAATCAGAGGTAAATCAAACCCCCAGAAAGATTGACAGCTCATCTGAATGGCAGGAGAGGAGAATTACATCATGTATATGTCTATTTCTTAGAATTACTATCTGACACACTCTCTTCAGCTCTCTGTACTACCAGCACACATATAGCATGTCTGCGCTTAATTGAGTGCTGTCTGAGTTCACTCGAGCAGAAAAAGGAAAGAAAGAGCAACCTAAAATGACAAAATGGCCATCCTCATTTATGTCAAGGTAATTGGCGCTCATACTGGAGAGATTATGGTTTCTAACAATGAGTATAATCCACAGCATCATAAACACGCTTAATAGGTTCATATTGAACCACTGAGTGTCAGCGCTCCCAGCATAAAAGTCCTTATGGAATAACTAATGAGCTCATTGCATGCAAATGCTTAACTTAGTAAGTGTCTAATAAGCATTCATTTATGTGATTACCTCCAAACGACTGAGAAGACACTATTGCTCATATTCAGGTCGGAACATGTTGGCACACTTTGTTTGTGCAGACGCCTCAGATTCCTCAAATATCTCTGGGAGCACAGTCATAGGTTTTTCTCTGAGTCCACAAAACACGTGTAGACTGGCCTAGTGAACTCCCATGCCTCCTCGGTCATCTGTGAGACTGTGAAAACCTTGCCCACTGTTCCACGGCCAAGATGGAGCCTGCATATTTTCTCCTCTATCTGAAGTCCAACTGTCAGCCGGAGCCTCCTTTTCAACACCCTTTCCTGTAAGGCCAAAAAGTGCAATGCTTGTGTTATAATTGGCGCGCACACTCTGATCTCCTTTTTGGAAAGGGAACACATTTTTACTTGAGGTGTTAGTATTGGTCAAAACTGCAGGTTCGCCAAGTCAATCAGACTTTTTTTGCACACTCAAGGAGCTGCTGTCTGTTAGCCATTAGGGGAAAAAATGAAAGTTCAAAGCACTGCAATATAAGTTTAATTTTTCTTATATGCAATCTAGGGTTTGCACAAAATATTCTGGCAGTCCATAGCTGTCAATATATTCAGTTCTAAACCTACATTGCCCTTCACAGAAACACGCCAGTAGCATGGCTAAAAAAAATCATTACAACTCAAGGACACTAAACATAAACCTGCTATTTGGAACTGGTGATAAAAAAGAATAAAAGCTTACTGTTGTGGGTAAAGTGTAGAGGCTACTTTATTTCAGGAAATAAAATGTGAATTTGCTTCTGAAAGGTACAGAATCACCATATTATCTTCATGCATTACAGAGTTTTTTGTTATGACCCACTGCCTCTGAAACAGATTAGCTCTGAATGTGTTGCTATGTGGAACCTTGACAGATGCATTTGAGGGAAAGATGAGCATATTCACTCTTTTCTGCATTTATTTTTTAAAGATCCAACCCACTGAGCCTCTAATCACAAGTGCATCCCAAACCTGTTCACAAGTTTTGCTCAAAGTTTTTTGAAGGACTTTTTCTTCCATATCTGAGGTCAGCTTGCTGAACAGATGTGTCCAACAGATGTCCAGCTGTCGATGGACTCATTAATTTTCTTTCTGACTTGAAGGGAAAAGAAAATGGCATTTCTTTGGATAACACACAAAGTATTGAATGTATCTAAAACCAAAATGCTTATTGAGACAGGAGACAAGATAAAGTATTTATCATTTATTCATAACTTTAACATTTTTCTTTTTTTCAATTAGACAGCAAAAACAAATGAAATCAGCAGATAAAGGGAACCTGTTAATTACAGGTGTCTAATTTGCCTCTAAAATGTTCCAAAACATATAAAACAAAGGAGAATTCATTACCTCAACAGTACGGGGCAAAACACTATCTGCAGTCTCACCTATTAGCAGTATCTAAGTGTAAGATTACGACAGTCATTAATCTTCCAGGCAGCAGTGGCTTATGGGAAGGGCCTGACAACCTGGGGCTAAGTGATACATGGACCTTGTCAAGACTCCTGATGGAGGGATGAATGAGACGACAAAAGGACTCACACATGCCCACTACACCTGACCAATACGGTCTGTGATAGGTGATAATTGGTATGTCAGCCCTAACAGTACCCTGACTATTTAGGAGCACATGATAATATTTACAATGTAAAATAAAGAAACACCACTTCATGCAGTGATGCGTCCTCTAATAACCATCTTTTCTGTGCACCAGCTCGTGGTTTCTTTTTCAGAGTTACATTAAAACTGCATTTATCACCTTACTGTACAGCAGGGCTCACTTTGCTCAGTTTTTCATAGTATGAAGCGCTGCTTTGTTTCCACGTATCTCATTTAATCTATTTTTAATTACAAACCATTCTGGACTCACTAATTGTGCAGTCAGACTGACTTAGTTTGGACTCTGGTGTATGACTGCCCCCTGGTATGAGGCCAGTAGAGATCATTACAATACTTCAAAGAAAACCCATTTTTTTTTACGTCAGTGATATTTCAGTGTAAAATGATTTTCTACCATGCGTACACTTGATCTTCATCTCAGATTGTATGACATATTTGGGCCCAGATAAAATGTTATATTAGTTGCACTTTAACTAGAAAGTAATGACATAAATATATGTATTAAGGTGCCATTCTGAATTCTGCATCTGTGTGTTGTAGCTTCAGTTCTTGCATCTGAGTCTTATGACAATTTACTCCCAGCAAATAAATGTCCATTGTATATTTTTCAAAGAGAAGATATGAATTCATGCTTCCTGAAAACAAAAGAATCTTTAAACTTGTATGAGTTTAAATGTGCATTCAAGAAAAAGTAATCTCTTATCTTTTATTACATTTTATAACACTTCAGCAAGCTATGTATGACAGTCATGGAGCTGTGCCGCTGTCATGTATGGCAATGATTGGTGGTGATTTTATTATATGGTATTTTATTCTCTCCATATCTACTGTCACTTCCTCTTGTGTAAACTGCTCATTTAGCTACAGTTCTCGCTTCCTGTTTTACTTTGGTACTTTCTTAGTTTCACGTCCTCTTCCTGTTTCATTGTCTTTGATTATTTTCACCTGCATCTTGTTACCCTGCTGTGTCCTATTTCCTGATTACCCTTATATGTATAAATAGTGATGTCTTCACTACAGTCTTTGCTTCAGTGTCAGCTGTGTCATACATACATAACAGTCTATGTGCTCTTTGTGAGCTTTAGCAACTATACCTGCCTAATCTAAGTTTCCAGCACTTTCTCAAACATGAATGTCCTCCTGCTGCTTTTTGTTTAGTTCCTGCTCAATCCTAATTTCAATCTGGCTGCTTTTCAAGATTATTGTCTCATACAGGTGAAGCTTTTATTTATATCCAACTGAGCCAATTTGTGTGTGTAAGATCACACTGTGTGTGTAGCTAGCTGTGACCCATCAGAAAAGTTTTCAGCAGTTAAAGTTCACAGTGTGTTTGTTCAGGAACATTCATGTCACTTCTTTTTTAACACTCAAGGTGTCATAAAAAAGAAAAGCGAGCAGAGGGTGGAACTACAAAGTGAGATTAATGGCTTAAAGTTGGAGATTTTTATGAAATTTGTGCTTTGAAAATAATGGCTAAATCACCATGGTAACTTATGCAAAACACACAACCTTGTCAATAACAGGTTATGTTTAGAGTTTTGATTTAAAATCTGTGGGAAGAGACACATTTTCATTCTTTTATTTACAGCGTATTTTAACTGTGATATGGATTCTGTCCTAGAGGTATTTATATATTTATATGAATTTATATGTGTAAACTGTGTATCACATTATCACTTGAATGTGTATGTATTCAGTTGGCGATGCAGAAAATGTACAAATATTTTCATACCTGGTTCTAATCTGTAGTTAAGTCTCTTTTACAGCAGCTGCTAGTGCAGCAGCTTTTATTTTTCACTTTGAACTGTGACAAACTGGTTTCCACAGCTCCGTTATATGGGACTGTAACAAGTTTAAATGTAACCAGTTTCTGAGCTCTAATATGTAGCCATCACATTATTAATAACAGCAGCTCTGAGACATGAAATGTTTATCGTACTGCTCTATGTGCTAAATCCTGACATTAACAATTTTCTGCAGTATTAATTTCTTGCCTGTTTGCATATATTTTTATGTTATTTATAGTTTATCGCCATTTTATTATCATCATAACCTGATAATTTCTCTAGTAGGAGGCACCCATGGATTTGTTCAAAAAACCTACAAAGGTTTTGCTGAACTTTGAGGCTGTGTTGAACTTTGTAGTGTACCCCTCAGGACAGCACACACTGAGGGTAACTCAACAGATGCTACAACAAAAGACACGGGGAGGATGCCGTATATACAGACACAGAAGGCTGATTAGGGATACAGCTGGAGGAATAAGACACAGGTGCTCACAATCGGAACCATCAGGGGAAGACAGACAGGAAGCGAGACCCGAAGCAAGACCCAAGAGAAACCATCTGTCAAAGTAAAACAGGAAACAAGCCTAAAGACATATAACTAAAAAAAGGATAAAAAGATTTCCACTAATCATGAACACAGAGACAAGAAAACACCAGAGGACAAAGGCATAAACATGCGACAGAGTAACGAACAAAGAGGGATTAAACTTGGGGAAAAAACATGGAGCTCAAAATAGAAACTGAAGCTGAACACAGACCAAAGATTCAAAACCAGAGATGAGAACAGAGCAAAAATTAGAGCTCTGCAGTATCACCTGAAATCAAACTTCGAACTCAAAACAGGTATGAAGCACTTCAGACCTTCAAACTGTGCAATAATAAAACTCAAACAGAAACACAGACTCGTATAAAAATCCAAGAAGCTGTGAAGCAACAGTTCATCCTCCAAGGTGAGACTTCTGATGTGTCTTGAAGGCATCTCTCTAAAAAAAACAAAAACAAATCAAAAACAAATAAAGCAGCTCACCTGAAGAAAAAAAAAAAGACAACAAACTTGCCTTCAGGCTCACACACTAAACAAGCCCAGTGACCTGAAAAACAGCAAAACAAATCTTTCATTCTGTTGCAGAACACTGCTAAGTGGGTACAGTTCTCCCTACAATTTCCCATATTCCATCTATTTTTCCCCTCAACCAATAAGCCAACCACTGTGTAAAACCAATTATTCCACTGGAAAATGAGCATCACTTTCCTTTTTTGCTTTTCCAGATGTGTAAATAAGACTTGAGGTTAAATATCTATTGAGGGGTATACCGTGGTCTTGATTTGGTGGATGATGTTTTGTTTTGTTTTGTTTTTTAATGTGTGGGTCTTTTACTATCTCTGAAAAAACATATGCAGAACTTGGACATACTCAGGCACTCAGAGATGTTGTGTAGCAGAGGATGGGATTTGCTGTCTAAAAATGGCCAAAGAGGAGGAGGAGGAGGGGTTGAAGATGAGGAGTAAGTGAGAAGATACGAGGAAATGTAGAGAGAGAGAGCGATATTTTTCATTCCGAGCTGACATGGAAAGGAGTGTGAGGAGAAAAAGGCTGGTCGTGAGCAATAATTAGGTCCAAAACGAAAATAAAACAAAAAGAAAAATGTCTGGACACAAAATCAAGAATTGCGGGAGAGGCAGAGAAACAGAAAATAAGCTGTCATTGTCTAAATAAGATTTATATATTTGTAGGACAACAGCGATGAAGCAATAACTCAGATCGTTTATTTAAGCCTGAATAAAAGGGAATGTCCATTTTTCTTGTCGTGTGAGGGCTCTTCAAGTACACACACTCATGCACACAAAGTCTGGCCCGTCTGAAAAGCGGATGGCACAACAATCTCCAGGGCACAATGCTTCACTCCACCCACTCATCTCCACTGAGAGGATGGAAAGAGGAAAAAAAAGTAGGGGTAAAACTGGAATGTGGGAGGCCAGAGAGGTAAATAAATAAATAAATAAAAGGAGAAAGAGGAAGAGAAATGCCCAGAGAGTAAGCAGAGGCATGCAGGGTAAGAAAACAGCAGGCGAGACAAGGAGAGGAAATGAGGAGAGGAAAGGAGAGGAAGAGGGAGCAGAGGGGAGGACGGGGAGGAGGATGACACAGCGGAGAGAAGAGAAAGAGGAGTGTATGTTTGCGTCACATCTGCAGTGGAGGAGAACTGCCTGACAGTCATCAGACGCCTGCTGAATGACAATCTCCCCTCCTCTCTCAGGTGGCTGGCTTATCCTTCCTTCTGTTTTTTCTTTGTTTCTTTTTTGGGAGCAAAACACCTAAAAAAAAAATAAACAAAACCCCAAAAACCCAGAAACACCCCACTTGTCCTACAATGTCCTTGAAATGGGATGCGCTGCGGTGGCTGATGTCACACATGGTAACCATATTTCCTAATAACAGCTGTGCTCCTCGAGGTTGTATGCGTAGCCTGAAGTCACGTCATCACAGTCGATAAACTATTAGTGGAATCGGTGCTTGGTGAGAAACATAAATTGAGCACAGTCGAGGTCCACCTGGTGTAATTTGCGGGCATCAGCTGTCAGAGCGAACAGGTTACGGATGCATTAAAGGCAGTGTGACTGAATTTGTAAAGACTTTCCTTGTTGTTTGATATAAACTGCAACAGTTGCATGTAGTATTTCCAGTGTTTGTACAGTCTAGATTAACACTAAGGCTGGATCTAGGTTGGCCTGTGATGACTTCATCAACAGCAGGAAAAAGAAAAAAAAGTAAAAAGAAAGACCTCATGTAACCTGTTTCCTTTTACTTTTGTGCAAACCTCAAAAGCTGAGAAATGGTTGCAGTGATGTGGCTGAAATGAACCAGAGTTCCCATTTAAGGATGTTACTGTTGCTTTCTTTGTCAGTAACAGGTGAGCAGTCAGTGAGTATCCATCGCAGCCCTGAACTTCTATAGACATTACAGGAGATGTAAGAATTGCGGAAGAGGATGAGGGCCAGTGGGGTCTTTTGGAAAATTTTATCAGAAAAAAGTCCGAATTTGGAATTTTTAAAATCAGAATCCTGAAAATTAAATTCCTAATGATCACACCCACCCCTACAACCACTTTTTTTTTTTCAGTCACCCTAATCCTCTTCTGTAATGAACAGTGCAGGTAACTGCCTGAAGGACTGACAACAAATTTGTGGGAGCAATGCATCTTGTCTTAGCTCCTGCACCCTACAGGCACCACCCTTCACCTAAACAGGTGTCAAACATAAGGCTCGGGGGACAGAATCAGCCTTCCTAAAACTCCAATTTGGCCCAGCTTTAGACAATGTGAAGGAAAAAATTTGGGGCAGACTGCTGGAACTGCACTTTTCTTCTTATATTAAACTATCACAGGGATTAAATGTGTAGTTAAACTTCCCCTGGCTAAAATGCAGACCCAATTCTCATGACATGTCTGAAAACAGCTAAAGATGGGAGAATTAGGCAAAGTCCATACTTTACTTTTTGTTTCTAGGCTACATTTAAATGAGAGTTGGCCCATCTTATTTCCAGAGGTGGCATTAATGCATCTGTGTCATCTTATTGAAAGCTGTGAAAAAGAATGACTTAGAGTTTATTTGCAAAAGTATTACAATTAGCAGCAACAGGTAGAAATCCAACAAGTGTCTGTGAACTAACTCATAAATTAATCATTGCTACAAAGGTTTTACACTATCCTCTGCTGCCATTCACACCGCTCTCTCAGCCATGCAGGTCCCACTGAGATCATTAAGGCTACAGCGGGTTGTCTGCTATCTGTATGTTCGTGCTGAAATCACTAGGGGCTTCTTCAGTCCTGTCGCTTTAACGAGACAGGTAGAACAGCAACTAATTTCATCTACCAGTATCACAGGGGACCGATGAGCCAAACCCCACAGATGGTGCTTCCAGCAGCCACTTCCTGACGTAGTTACAGTACAGAAAAAGAAGCTTTTCACCATCTGATTGAATGGATTTTACCCTACTTTGCGTCTCAATCCTCTTTGAGTGCTTCTTGAGTGTATTTACACTTTTTCCAAGCTCTGGATGAGACTTTTGAGCCTTTCAGACACCAGGTGTTCTAAAAGGTTCTCTCCAGCTTTGCACAGTGCGTAAGAGGCCCACACATGGAGTTGAGGTTAGCTAGTGCTCTGTCCAAGCAGGCAGCTTTCCACTGATACAAAGAAAGAGAGGCCTGCTCTCACATGAATAAAACACATCTAGGCATATAATTGCAATTTAAAAGACAAAAACGGAGATAAGGAGATGAAAAAAATCACAGGTTTTATGAAATGTGATAGCAGTTGTGGTTGTGCCACCTGTTTTCAATCTTTCACCAAACAGTCTCTTTCACAGTCAAACAACAACCTTCTGTAGATGAATAGATTCCAGAGAAAAGAGATAAATAAACATGAGCTATCAGTAGCCTGCTAAGAAAAAGTAGCTAAGTGTAACTTACCAATTTAAATAGGGCTTCCTTTCGAGGAGCTCAACTTAAGCTATATTTGCCTGTTGCAAACAGCCATCTCTTCATTTTGTGTAACCTTTCATCAGTGCGGGCTGTTGTGCAGTGGTGGACAGGACTCAGTATCTGAGAAGTGTTTCTGCGCAGTGTTATTCTTCTGTTTTCCTACCTTGCTAAATGAAATCCTTTAAAACAATTCCTTTCCTGCTTATCTATGATGGATTTTTGACAGAGCAATTTTCTTGTAAGTTATTGCCCGCAAGTTATTTATCGCAACAAAAACACCACTTTTCACTTTACAGCTTATCGCTTTATAAATTGTTTTGTAGTAAAGCACCGTAAGGCCCTGGACTTGAACATGTCACAAAAACATGATCAAAATTTCAGTTCATTGATCCGTGTGTCCTGGTGCAGAAAATTCAGAAGAAAAAATAACTACTGTGCTATTAAAACCAAAGTTGTATAAATGTCACCTCTGAGATTTTCACATCCTCGAGATGTCACACCAAAGTTTGTTACTGTGTGAGTGAAAATGCATGAGAGTGAAGACTTTACGCAGGAGACTTTACTGATTAGACCCCATCCTGAAATTAATTAACAACCTGTGAAGACAACAGATGACTGTTTTCCTCTGGTGGTGCAGCACCTAGCCGGTGATGGTGGTTGGAGGACTTCAGAGACTTTCTTCAAGTTGCCAGTATAAATATGATGAAAGCTTGTCTGTAGGGTACAGACAGCTACTCCATATCAATATAGTGAAAAAGTACTTGCCCCCTTTCTTTTGCACATTTGTCCCACTTAATGTTTCCAAACATCAAAGAAACAAAGACAATAAAAGTAACTGAAAAACACAATTTTTAAATGATGATTTCATTTATTATCTACATGGCTCTATGTAAAAAAATGATTTTCAAAAGAATTGCAGGCCTCGCTTTGGGTGGCTGTAGCTCTGGAGATAGATCAGGTCATCTACTTACTGGAAGGTTGACAGTTTGATCCCTGGCTGCTCTAGTCTGGGCTGATTTCTCCTGATTCATTCATCCAACAGACAGAAAGCACTTTTAGAAAGAAGTGATTGTACGAGTATGTGTATGAATTAGTGAATGAGACATGGTAGAGCAGAAAATCACCATATAAGAACCAGTCCATTTACCATTAACTTGCCTCAGTTAAGGTCACTTTTTCATGATATGACAATAAAAGACTGAACAAAAAGCACAAGAAGAAACCCACTGCTGACCAAAAAGAAGATGGACTCGAAAAAAGCCAAAACAAAATAAAGGTTTTGGAGTGACCTATTCAGAACTTAATTTCAATTGATTAGCTTTGGTGTGACCTTAAACAAGCTGTTCACGCTCAAAATCCCCTCCAGTGTGGCTGAATTAAAACAATTTAGCAAAGAGGAGTGATGTGAAAGACTCATTGGCAGCTATCACAAATGCTTCTTGCTGCTAAGGGTGGCTCAACCAGTTATTAGGTTTAGAGGGCAATTACTCTTTTGGTTGTTAGGTTTGGATAGCTTTTTGCCTTTAATAAATCATTTGAAAACAACATCATCATTTACTCTGGTTATCTTTGTTTTATATTAACATTTGTTTGATCTGAAAACAATTAGGTATCAAAAAAATCATCAAATATGCAAAAAACTAAGAAATCATGTAGAGGGCTAATATCTTTTTGCAGCACTTTATATTGTAGTTACTGAAACACAGACGCTAAAATATACAACTGTAAGTAAATTCTTTCTGAAGTTGTAAAAGACAAAATTTGTCTGATTTCCCCTTCCAGCTTATCTCTGTTTGCATCTCTGAGCCACTTTCATCTCAGACTTGGGCAATAAGCAAATATCAATTTCTGTGTCAAACTGATCCAACTTTCATGTTGAGGATCATTTCTGGTGATGAGAAATTACCAGCTACTAGCTATTGGCTACAATCAAACAGCAGTTTTTAGAGGAGGGGTCCATAATGTTCAAAATCCAAGGTGGTACCTCAGGTCGGGAGTAACACACGTGGTTATGCATGTTCATCTGTCAAACCAGAGTTCTGCTGTGTTGGAGCAAATTGCTATTATAAAGGAAAACATAAGAGCTGTAAGCCGATAAGGCACATCAGACCTTGCACAGCCATTTGTGGTTTTGCTTGTGGCCTGTAGTACTATAATTTTCAGCACTGCTTCACTGTACAGTATATCTGGAAATATTCCTAGGCTGTCAAGAAATATAAAACCAACTCCACCGGTCTCATTAAGAAACTACAAGCATACACTGTAGGGTTCATACAGACGACACACACAAACCATTTTTTACACATGAATATTTTCATAATTATCATCTCTCACAGTCTAGTCAGCGGCAGTTCTCTATAGTCCCCTGGCAAAAATTCACAGGGGCTCCCTCCAACCAGTGTTCATCACCATTATGTCAGAAATAATCTAACACAAACAAAAATACTGTGCTCTCAACTCTGTCAAGTCACGGCCAGCAGAGCTGGACTCACCAGGCTGCTCTGCTAGCTAAGTTAAGTAATGTTAAACATCAGAGTATACAAAAGAAGTAAAGTGATGTCCGTTGTGTTACCACATTTAAAACCAGAGAAGCAGCAATTTATCATTTAGCATTATATATTAAATCATTGTTATCGACTCCATTCACTGCTGCGTTGCATTGTTTCCACCTCTTCTTTTTTTCTTCTTCCTTTTTTAAACTCCCATCGCTCCCATATATCTTCACCAAGTGGCTTTCATTGTTATCATTAAGCGTATTTAAACAGAATCATTATAGTCACTTGCAATGGGAGTGTGTAGAATCAGACGTGACTCTTTGGCTAGGTTAGGTCTCTCCTTGTGTCATTGCAAATTTTGCACATTGTCACTGCTTCAGTTTAAATTCTATCAGCCCTCCGGGGCCACACACTGACTTGGGATCACAGGCAGTTGTCTGCCCTGCCTGGTAGCATGCTCGTCTGCACACAACAGGAAATAATGCACTTCTGATGGTTTCTCACCGTACTGAAAATACTCCATTTGGTTTAGCCCAGGGAGATGGCTGAGTGAAGTGTGCCCAAGGCAGGATAAACTGCACCCACTCACTCGTGGTGTATCCACAGGACGCTATTCTTACATCGTTCCTAGGATCCAGCAGGTTTGGTGACTGATCAGATAGATTTGCATATTTTGTGTGTTAACTCTGTCGGGTTAAGCTTAGAAAAGTTCAGCCCTTATTTTATCTCCCACATAAAGGAAGTGCAGATTTGACCGGACACTTCTTTAAATTGCGTGTATGGTGTGAATGTTTGTGTAGGAGTGTGTGCTTTAGTACCTTAACAACATGCAGATCTCCAGCTTTCACTCCCCACGTCTTTCCTTTTTAACTTATACAGAACTTTAAGAAGAGAAGATTATGCAGAAATTGAGGAGATTAAGAAAAGGAGGGGCAATCCTCTTTTCTTTAATCTTAAAATGAGAGGAGATCATCGGTAGCTGGAAAGGACAGAGGTAACAGCTCTGGATGAAAGGAAGAAGGAGAAGTACCACCTATTAAGAAGCCATTTGGTTTAGGTGGGGAGAGCTGCGGTGTCCTTGGCCTTTAGGTCGATATAGCCATTAGATTATAGTGACACACATACGCACACACCCACACACACAATCAAGGCTGCCTCGGGACCTAACAGCATGGGTGTGTGTCTGTGTGGGCAGTGTTCAGGAGACAAACGAGTGACACTGCATGAACACGCAGTGTGCTGGAGAGACAATTTGTCATCGTGTGAACACAAGCTCTACCTCTGACAGTGACCCCATCTCCACCCCCACACCAGGACTTTAGAGCCAGTGCAGTATGGTCACATCAAAGCCTATATGCTTTTAGGCCATTTTATCTTTAGCTGTATGCTTGTGAAGTGTGAAAACATTTGATTGACTGTCCCAGTCCTTTTTTATCTTTCATGTGTCTCTCACTGGTGCCAAAGTAGTATCCTTATAAGTGACTGGAAAAAAATGCCACGGGAGAAGAAATTCACAATAGTACTTTTGCTAAATTAAAAAAATATATATTTTCAAAATATCTAGCAACAGCTGTATGACAGGAAAGCAGTTTGTTAGCACCAGGAGAGTAGCCATGATATGATATATGATATGGGAAAACCACATTAGCTCTCAGGCAGCACAGTCAGAATTGCATGGTTAAATTAGTTTTCTACCTTGATAATGTGCTGGGATCTTTCACATCATTGTATCTAAATAGATTGAATAGCTTGGCAAGCTGTTCATCCATACATCATTCCTTTCTTGCATGAAAAAAAAAAAATCAAAAGCTAGTGATATGCCAAGTTTTCGGAGCATCAACTGCTAAGGACGCATGCATCCTCAAGTTTCTTTACTTGAATGAATATTAGTACCCTTGTTCCTAGCTGATGCTGGAAAATGCTGTATAAAAAGGGATGTGCTGTGTGCTACACTTTGTACATTGGTAGAAACAAATAAATGACAGAAGAAGAATAAAATAAAAATTTACTGCTAAGTGTAGTTAATACTTTTGGACCACCAACACCTCAAAAAATAATGTTATTGAAAGGTAGAGTTGAGAGGCTTAGAGCAGGTAAGTCATTTTTTCAAGGTAGAAATGAGGTGTGGTGTCAGCCTGGCTGATGGCTGGCAAACTGGGTAGAGCAAGGCAAACACTGAAGCACTAAACACAGAGAGCCAGTGGATCTCAGGACAGGGATATAAAACGCAGCTCCAAATAAGATAAAGTTAGCCAGTGTGCTACAACCAGGCTGGCAGGCAATGAGAGCTCTTGAAGGGAATAAAGAGTAAAGCTTTGTATAAATACAGCAGGGCTTGACTGGAGAATGGCTCAAACATGAATCCCCAGTGAGAGAAAGCGAGAGAGAGACAAACAGGACAGAGACAACAAGACAAACAGGGAAAATAGGAAACAGGAAAGAGGAAGCGGCACAGCCTAGACCATGACAGCTATAGTCACAATGATTTTGCATATACTTGTTTTTAGCTGTCAAGCAGAGGAAATGTTTGAGTTGATGAAATCTTGCAACTGAATCCTTACATTTAATAAAATCATTAAGGTCTGTGTTGTTTCTCAGTCCACATTTTAACTGAAACCCACAACGAACCCCTCTGTGTGCTTTAACAGTGGAAAGTTTTGAAGCAGTGGGAAAGATTGCAGTGCAAATGCAGCTACAATGCGAAGAAAGTCATTCTGGGCTATAATTAATAATAAGTAATAATTAGTATAGGTAATAATTATCTTTTGCAATGGTAATTGGAGCATATGTATGTATACATATCTGTATGTACCCAATCTTCTCCTTAATGGGTGGACCAATCTCAAGGAAATTTTAGACAAATACAGTAATTATCAGTCAATGTCCCAGAAGTTTAACTGGCTTCATGCTACACTCTGATTAAAAAGTGTTCTTTTATTTATTTATTTATTTTCATTGGGTTATTTTGGTGATTTCAGCACACATAAATAAAAAAGTTCCATTAGTAAATGTCTTAAAGAAGAAATTTACTCATGAAAATTGATTATGGAGTTTTAAGTTATTTGCATTTATGAAGCAGAAAAAGAGCTCTGTCAATAACATCATGGGACTCATTTTGAGATTTCTGACCACATGCAAACAAACTTTAAAGCTAATCTGATATGTCACTGTTTCCTATTTAGTTTCCATTTTGCTGCAAATTCCATGTTCTCTGTTTTTGTGCCTGTCTGCATAAATCTACAAAGCCTTCATGCTGTCTCACTTTTTAGACCTTTTTTTTCCTCCAGAGTTTTCCTGTCAGTCATCAATCCTGTGCAGCTGCATGTGTCTGTGTGTGTGTGTCTGCGTAGATACACGTGAACAACAAGATATTTGATTTGCTTGCGCGTGCCTGTCATTATTATTCACTTTAATTATCTATGATTTGCATGTGTGTGTATATTCACCATCCTGATGTGTGTGTCTCAGCCCCCTGTGGTGCAATAATGAGACATACTGGCTAGACAGCTTTGGGAAGGTCATGCTAAATTGAGGCAATGAGGGAAAAGAAAGGAAGGTGTGACTCGTGTAACTGTGAGCACCTAATAATGTATCACGATAAACCTGCACTGAATTAGCGGGCTAATATCATCTTATAATGACACACGGAGTAGAAAAGAGACAGAAATGGAGAAAGGAGGTGAGGGAGATGTGGGGGAAGACTAGCAACAGCACAAGCTAACACAATTCAGTCTGTCATCTCTCAGTCATCAACGCCTCTAGGATCTGTTTCCCAGAGTGGGAGGGTGGGTGGCAAAAGCGAGGAGCAATATTCCTAACTTGTTATCGGGTAATGTGAGCCTGATGACACCAAATGCGACGCAGCTGCTGGATGATTTTAAATGACTAAATAAATAGTGTGCTGGGTGTTTTCTGGCCCCTGGAGATCAGAACCACCTACATCCCTCACTTAGTGGCCTACGAGCATTCAGTTACATTTCTTCTCCTGACAACCCTGTTCACTAAACAAAGGTGTAACATGGATTATAACTTTTTATAATGAAGATATTGATGCAAAAAAAGGGAAGAAGTGCATTAATCACATTTGTTAAGCCTCAAATATGCAGTACTGTGCAAAAATCTAGAGTCACCAATCATTTCTTTATATTTCTCATTGGAAAATGGGAATTATGGTGCCGAAATGTACTGAAATATGTGCAAGAACACATGCTTGTATGATTATAGAAAGCTTGAAAAGAAATATTTGGTGCTGTATGAATACATTTATTCTTAAACACAGCTTGGATTCTCTTAGGGGGCTTTCTTCTCATCTGTTTCAGTCGTCTTCAGGAATAGTTCTCCAGGCTTCTTGAAGGACATTCAGAGCTCTGCCTTGGATGTTGGCTGACTGATGGTGTGTTTTTCTACCCAGGTAAGCTTTTACTGCATTGACAGTGTATTTGGGATCATTGCCGAATTAAGCCAATGCCAATCAGATGCTTTTCACATAGTGCATGGTGGATAAAAATCTAACAGTACGTTTCTGCATTCATGGCTCCATCACGATCCATCAAGATCCTAACACCACTGGCTGAAAAGTAGATTCTACTTGCTAGACATCCCTTGTGGTTGTGTCTCTTTTTAAGCTTGAATGATTCATAGGTCAACGTTAAGTTGCTTAAAAAAAAACATTCCTCTGAAAATGGTGAGATACAATGATTGAGCTGGAAGGAAAATGTGTAAAAGCAGCAAAAATCCAAATAAGGATGTTTTATTCTTTCTTGTAATTTAAAAAAAAACTACAAGGAAAATCTGGCTCCTTGAAACCAAAATATAAAGAAATGGCAGTTTGCCACGTGGTCTGGGAGGCTTTTGACATAGCATTCTTTATTATTCTTGTCCTCGTCCTTCTTGGAAATTGCAAAAATCTTTCTTATGCCAACAGCTGATATTGCACTGACATGTGCAGTGAAACATTTAGTTTTCTTTGTCAGTGATTGTGCACAGGGCCCTTTAACCTTGTAGTTAAAAAAATAAAAAAATAAAAGTCTGAAGCAGTCACTTGTCCTCCATGGAGACACATGACAGACACAGGTGTAAATGGTAATGTGTCTTGACCACATGCGATAAAATTGTGCCCAATGCTTTTTAACACCACATTCAAACAGGGCCATGCTGCACCATGCATCAAATAAATTCATACTAATAGCCCTTCAGCCACTTGTTTGAGTTAATATCTTTAGTTCTAACTATTTTATCGGTCTAAACCTAAAAATTGAGGTGGTGTGGCAGCAAGGGTTCAGGCTTTGGTGTGAAATTTATGGTTTTCAGGGTTTTTATCAGTTTTTATTGTTATTTTGTTATTGTTTTAATTGTTAACTTGGTTTCCTTGGGTATTTCCTGTGTGTTATGAATAAATCTTTTTTTTGGTACTGGTACTGGTTTTATTTTGTTGTATTTATCCGCAACACCTTAAAGGCTGGTCCGTGAAAATAATGTCGGACATAAACCAGTCCGTGGTGCAAAGAAAGTTGGGGACCAATGGTGTAGAACACAAATCCTGACCTTCGCCTTCTCCAGTCGTCCTCCATGCACCTGTGAATATATTCAGACAGTACTGTTTTCTCACAATCTGTTTTCCAAATTAGTTGTTTGCTAATGTATTTGTGGCAGATATGATAGCTCGTACGCCAAACTGCTTCCAGATATTGGCTTTTATCTCATCAACCATTGAATGATTTATGAACTAATTCTATGAGTCATGCACCATCTTGTCTGTGACCTTGGAGGAAACCGGCCAACACAAACAAAAGCGAGCCAACAGTCCATCTTTTTGTCTTTCTCCTCCTTACCTCCTTAATTTCTCAACGGGGTGGCGAAGCGGCAGCAGCCTGGAGCCATAAAGCACTTTGGTGTAAACCTCCACCTGCTCACTGTAGCTGCTGCCCAGTGACCATAATAGTATATTTTTATGAACCAGACAGAGCATAGAGATAAGCCTACAGCTCAACTATCTGTGTTTTTAATTGCCAAATGTTTGATCGTGACTTGAAGATGTTTGAGAAGTGGGGGGTGTTCACCTTCAAGGTTTCCCTGCCAAATGACTACAATGCCATCTGTGGGATTTCTTCCTACATGATGAAATTATTTGCAACTTGTCCCACGCAGCATTAGCAGTCTCCTTCCAGTTGCTGAATCAATAGCACGTACTGCAGCTGTCATTCAAATGCCTGGTGTCTTACAGATAAATCCATGTGGCTCAGTCTCTGTTGGGGCGTTTGTTAACAGAATCAGCCACAGGCAGGGTTTTTAATGCAAAACAAACTCCCTCTGCCTCAGCCAAGTCATCTTTTTCCTTTGACAGGGAGGTAATAAATCGATTCTTTGGGGTCATGCTAAACAATTCTTTACCCTAAAACACAGCAGGTAATAGAAACTGATCAGAAGTTGCAAAAGGTGTGAGTAAAGGATAGCTGCAGTTAAACTAGTGAGGGCTTTTTTGACATTTAAGAAGACAGAATGTGTCACTTTGTCAGGCCTTATGTGATGTTTACATTTACGCAGATATACAGCATGCTGTACAAAAGTTTCCAGTGAGTGTCAGGAGCAAAGACTGATCGGAGGTCTTTCTTACTTAATTTTAACTAGATATTTCTTTGGAAACATCTTTTTTAATTATGGCAGAGAAGCTTTATTATCTCATCTAATGTTATTTCCTGGGGTTGTTTCCAGCAGACTGGATAGATCATTTCTTCTTGCTGTTGTTAAAAGCTATAGCTATGTTTTAAAACTAGTGTGAATAATTGCATGGAAATTTCTCTCATTTACACCTAACCAAGAGTGTGAGTGTGGCAGAACAGATCACTCTTCCTCTTGTTCTCTTTCCTTTTTCTTTTTCTTCCTCTTCAGCTTTTAGAGCTTGCCACAGCAGATCATCTGCATCCTCCTCTGTCACACCATCCTTCTGCATGTCTTCTGTCACTAAATCCATGAATCTCCTCTGAGATATTTATTTCTTATCCTCTTGCCTGGAAGCACCATATTCAATGAGCTTTACTCAATATATCAAAAATGCTTCCTCTGCACATTCCCCAAACCATCTCAGCCTTGCTTCTCTAACTTTGTCTCCAAAGTACTCAGCCTGAGCTGTCTTTCTGATGTGCTCATTTCTAATCTTGTCCATGCTGGTCACCTCCAACAAAGCATCTTCAAAAAAAACACTTATGAATGACTTATGATTAGCAATGATTTTATAAATTTTATTTGGAAATACTATCCCCATACCTCTAGCTTTGTACTGTATCCCCAAATCCCAAAGATAGCATCAATCTTTGTTGTCGTCATATAGCTATTTAATCTACACAATGTATCATTAACCCAAATAAAGCCATTCATCAACACTTGGAGCATGCTTGGAGCAAAATCAATTGTGGATATAGAGGAGAAAAATACAAAGCAAAGCTCTTCCAACATAAAGAAGAACCTCATATAAAGCAATGAAAATACTTTATGAGACATGGCAGCGGTAAAATCCCAGCAAAGCAGAGATTCACATGGCTGTCAGCCAGGAGAGCAGAAGCACATGCAGCATGAAACCAAGCATCACTGCGTGTACTCCACAGATGCTCATTGGCATTACCTGCTCATCTCTCTGTGACACTGAAAAATTTATATGGAAATCGCCACTGATCATCTGATCATGCTCTCATTTGTTGTTTTTCCTCCATAAATTTCTTTAACTAAGTATAATTTTCCTTCATTATGACTCATTTTAAAATGATTACAGCCCCTTTTTTTCACACATCCTAAAACAAATCCAATGAAATCTATTGAAATGATGAAGAATTATTGCAGCCCACTGGGCATAAATTTTAGGAGAAATAAAGAGAATATAAGACTCGTTATGACTGGTATATTTTGCAGTGCCCCCTCCTTTCTCATATCTAGTTATTATTCTATCCTAGTCTGCCAGGCTCTTCTTCTGTGCAGTGGAGTGCCAATTATTATGGTAATAACTGAAACAGATATCAGATGGGTTTCCCTGGAATAAGCTTTTTCACATTTCTCACACATCCCTCGGTGTGTGTGTGTGTTTATACATATGTACATGCGCATTCATGCCTGTATGTGTGTGTTTATGGGAAAGTAAGACACAGCACAAAGCCGCAGGAAGAGTTTCTCCATGATGAATTGAGTTTTTTCACCTTCCCTGGCTGAATAAGCCCTTATGGGAAAGAAAGCTGAGCAAACTACTGCTCATCAAAAACACATTTCTTTGAACATTTTGGATATAAATTTGGAATTATTAAAGGAGTCGGTGACGGAGCCAGTAGCAATAATTGGACACAAGAGAGATATGATGACAGTGCTGTTTGCAATGTCTCCATCTCCCTCTTGTTTCATCTCTTCAACCTCTCTGCTGAATGGTTCGCTGTGATCTTCATGGACTCATATAATGAGTTTCATCAGACGTGTTGGATCTGCTCTATGATGATAATGGACCTGTTTGTTTCAGAGAGGTAGTGGTGTGTGTGCTTCCTGTCCAAAGTGCAGAACCATGGAATTACTAAAAGAAAAATGAAGACTGTTTCACACTGTGTAAAACAGCCTTTCAACCTCTAATGGCTAAATTATGTGAAATGGAACCTGTGAATATACTGTATGACAAGTGGGTGCCAGCAACTACAATTTCAGGAGCTGTAACCATTACTGTGCCTTTATGTATGCATGATAAAAATCTTATGAAATCATAATAAATGTTAATAAAAGCGTTTTTTCTTTGATAAAATGTTAGTTTCATTTTTTAATGCTTCTTTAAGTTTTATATCATCTTTAAATTGAGCACATTCACTACTTATACATGGAAATGTAGTTCTTGCTTATTGCAGCAACTGTATGTGCTTCACTGCAGAGCAGCTAGATTCATTACAATCCGTTCACTAAAATGCTGTTCAGTGTCTGGGCTAAGCTGGAGAGAAGCAGCTTAAACATCAGCTACAGTAGCCTTAACAACTTTTTTTCACAAAACATTTAGAGAAATGTGTAGCTGATTGACTGCTGACAGTAATCCTGCACTCATTCCTACTAAGTTACTCTGATATCCACGTCCCTTTTTAATTTTACTTACAGCCATGTGAAAAAGACACCCCATTATATTGCAGCTTGTAGAACCACCTTCAGCTGCTCTACTGAGATTCATGACTCAACTTCTCCTACGGCCTCACATATGGCTCAAGGATACCTTTGTATATGGAGGAGTTCATGGTCAACTCAGTGTCTGCAAGGTGCCCGGGTCCTGTGGCTGACAGTCCAGATCCTCACCCCTCCACCACCATATTTGTCAGCTGATACAAGGTATTTGTGCTGATATCCCGTGTTTGGTTTTACAAAATGTGATCCTGTTCATTATGGCCAAATATCTCCATTTGTTTAGTCTTTTTCTAATTTTATTGCAATGAACCTTAGCATTTAACTATAACTAAGGCCTGCAGAGTCTATGATGTTGATTGTGGGTGTTTAAAGCTTTAGGGATTGATGGGTGTAACATTTGCTTCTCTAAAATCATCGCTGGCATTTTTCCTTGGTATTGTGTTAACACACACCTGAATGCTCCAGACCAGCAAACTAACAAAACATCTGCTTTTAAGAGAGGTGCTCACACATGCTGAATTAATTCATGTGCATTTGATTATCGGTGCTTAACTGCTAATCAGTTTCTTAATTAAGATAATATCAGTGTGCTTAGTGTTAATATGACTGAAGCTTTTAGCAGTGTTAGTACTTTCATAGTTTGTAGCATCTTGCTGCTTAGCTTCAAAACAGCTGATAAATAAACTTCTGAAGAATAAGATGCTGCTTTACTGTAGAAGCTGGGTTGAGCTCCCAGGCGCAAGCTACTTTTTGAAGAAGCTATTTAGTAGTGCAATTGTTTGACTTCAAAGTAATCCCTTTTCTGGGCTTGATTCTTATTTAATTTGAATAATATATTAGTAGTGGAGGAGTGGAAAGGGTTGGGAGGAGAGATTTTTTAGCGCTGCAATAACGTGGATGTTATTGATTTCACCTTGTGAGTCTGAATGTGTGTGTGTCATGGCAAGATGTGCTCCAAGAGGTGTAGTTGGATTCACATCAGAGTGGGTTTTCAGTATACTTTGAAAGCTTTCCCTTCTTTGTTGTGATCAGCTTTGGGGTTTTTCCTCAAAATAAAATGCATTACACACATACACACGGAACACTTTTCTTAAAACTAATGCAGTATATTTCTTAGTTACTCCCAGGAGAAAGTAATTCATTACAATACCAGTGACGTTACTTTGGTGATTCTGCGTAAAAAGACCTGAAACCCACTGTCTCGAAATGAACATTTAACAATATAAACCCATAGGCAACAGTCCCACACGCCAACACAAATCCCTATCCTAATTATTCTACTTTAGAAACATGAATAGGTTGAAATAAAGTCTGGAGTAGTCTGACTACTCATCCACTGTGCTACTGTTAAAGTTCAGACTTTGGGTCCTTGGCTAGCTTAACGTTAGCATGTTGTCTGTGCAGGTGCCTGCAAAGAGCTGAGGTAGTGTTAGCAACATTATGCAGTTGTTTCTGTCTGGATACAGTTTGCACTTTACCATTGTGCTCTTGTCCTTTTCTGCAATTAAAAATAAAAGTTCATATCCGCACTGTAGACTGCATCTAAGGCACACAAACTTGAAATCAGCTAATTGTTGCACAAACCTAGGCAAGCAGACGAATAATTCCAACTGATCTACTGGGAACCAATTCTCGATTCCCATCCATAATTATCTGTGAGACTTACTGACTTAAGGAGGACTTGTTATGCTTTTTCTTATTTTCTCTCATATATACTATTACACTGGTGCAGACTCGTAATATACTTGGTCAAAATTTCAAATAATGAGGTCAGTGTAGCGATAATCATGTGATGAAAGCTCTAGCTCCAGATGGTCCAAAGTGCTTTGTTTTGTAATTTTTTTTTCTTCTGGATTTGTATGATGTCAGTGATGGACCGTATCCTCAATATGATCATGTCAGGCACATACTAGTGCCCTCCATAACGCTTCAGGTAAAGACACAGTTTTTGTAGCTTTGCCTCCATACACAACCATGGTGCACTGTAAATCAATATGTGATTAAATTGAAGAGTTTCAGCTTTAACACAACAGGTTTACAAAGAATTTGCAATCATTTTTAAAGGTTCAACAATAATTGGAAAAACAGTTTCACGGCCAGGTGAATCCTTCTTTGTGAGAAATAGGACATACATAATATTGAGTTGATTCAAAGTTTTGAATTTGTATTTTATAGCTTTTCACTGTAATTATATATATATATATATATATATATATATATATATATATATTAGTTGGACAGCACCAGGCCCCGACATGGTTCACGCCTACTGGCTGAAGAAGCTGACTGCACTCCACGAGCGTCTGGCAGCACAAATGAACCAGCTGCTAGTTAACGAGAGACACCCGGAATGGCTAACCGAAGGTCGGACGGTCCTGATCCCCAAGGACCCCAAGAAGGGACCGGTCCCATCCAACTACCGACCAATAACCTGCCTCAGTACTACATGGAAGCTCCTGTCAGGCATCATATCGGCTAAGATGAACAGGCACATGGGTCAATACATGAGCGGGACACAGAAAGGGATTGGCAAGAATACCAGAGGCGCAAAACACCAGCTTCTGGTAGACAGAACAGTCAGCCGAGACTGCAAGACCAGACTGACCAACCTGTGCACAGCCTGGATTGATTACAAGAAGGCCTATGACTCAATGCCCCACAGCTGGATACTGGAATGCCTAGAATTGTACAAGATCAACAGGACCCTAAGAGCCTTCATCAGGAACTCAATGGGGATGTGGCGTACAACACTAGAGGCCAACTCCAAGCCCATAGCACAAGTCACCATCAAGTGCGGGATCTACCAAGGAGATGCTCTGTCCCCACTGCTGTTCTGCATAGGCCTCAACCCCCTCAGTGAGATCATTAACAAGACTGGCTACGGATACCGACTACGGAACGGAGCGGTTGTCAGCCACCTCCTGTACATGGATGACATCAAGCTGTATGCCAAGAGTGAACGAGACATCGATTCACTGATCCACACCACCAGGATATACAGCAATGACATTGGAATGTCATTCGGACTGGAGAAGTGTAGTCGGATGGTAACAAAGAGAGGGAAGGTAGTCAGAACTGAGGGGATCGAGCTACCAGAAGGCAACATTGCAGACATAGAGGACAGTTACAAGTACCTGGGGATCCCACAAGCGAATGGGAACCATGAAGAGGCCGCTAGGAAAGCTGCAACCACCAAGTACCTGCAGAGGGTCAGGCAAGTCCTGAGGAGTCAGCTGAACGGTAAGAACAAGATCCGGGCTATCAACACCTACGCCCTGCCCGTGATCAGGTACCCTGCTGGGGTAATAGGCTGGCCAAAGGAGGAGATAGAAGCCACTGACATAAAGACAAGAAAGCTCCTGACCATGCATGGAGGGTTTCACCCCAAGTCCAGCACCCTGAGGCTGTACGCTAAGCGGAAGGAAGGGGGCCGGGGCCTGGTGAGTGTCAGCACCACAGTCCAGGATGAGACAAGAAACATCCACGAATACATCACGAAGATGGCCCCAACTGACAGCGTGCTCAGTGAATACCTCAGGCAGCAGAAACCCAAGAAAGAGGAGGAAGGCGAGGAACCATCATGGAAGGACAGGCCCCTGCACGGTATATACCACCGGCAGATAGCGGAGGTGGCTGATATCCAGAAATCCTACCAGTGGCTGGACAAAGCTGGACTGAAAGACAGCACAGAGGCACTAATCATGGCAGCACAAGAACAAGCTCTGAGTGCAAGATCCATAGAGGCTGGGGTCTATCACACCAGGCAAGACCCCAGGTGCAGGCTGTGTAAAGATGCCCCAGAGACAATCCAGCACATAACAGCAGGGTGCAAGATGCTAGCAGGCAAGGCATACATGGAACGCCATAACCAAGTGGCCGGCATAGTGTACAGGAACATCTGTGCCGAGTATAACCTGGAAGTCCCGAGGTCAAAATGGGAGATGCCCCCAAGGGTGATGGAGAATGACCGAGCTAAGATCCTGTGGGACTTCCAGATGCAGACGGACAAAATGGTGGTGGCTAACCAACCGGACATAGTGGTGGTAGACAAACAGAAGAAGACGGCTGTAGTGATCGATGTAGCGGTTCCGAATGACAGCAACATCAGGAAGAAGGAACACGAGAAGCTCGAGAAATACCAAGGGCTCAGAGAAGAGCTCGAGAGGATGTGGAGGGTGAAGGTAACGGTGGTCCCCGTGGTAATCGGAGCACTAGGTGCGGTGACTCTGAAGCTAGGCGAGTGGCTCCAGCAGATCCCGGGAACAACATCGGAGATCTCTGTCCAGAAGAGCGCAGTCCTGGGAACAGCTAAGATACTGCGCAGGACCCTCAAGCTCCCAGGCCTCTGGTAGAGGACCCGAGCTTGAAGGATAAACCGCCCGCAGGGGCGCGCTGGGTGTTTCATATATATATACACATATATATATATATATATATATATATATATATACATATATATATATATATATATATATATATATATATATATATATATATATATATAGTTATATACACACACATATACATATATATATATATATATATCAGGCTGTAAACTCAAGTAAAGCTATCAGAGATGTAGCAAAAGCTTCGGACGGCCAAATCAGCAAAAAATAAAAAATAAAATAAAATAAAATAAATCCACTGACTAGGTCAGCAACACCAAAATACCTGAAAGTCCACAGAATACAATAAATGACAGAATTATTGACATAATTAAGAAAAACAAACTCACAACAACTAATGAAGTCAAGAGTTTACAACAAGGTGCAAACCATTGAGGAAGGTCTAGTGCAGATATCACAAGGGAGAAAACATTACATCTGGCGATGTCCATGGGCTGTAAACTTTAGGTAGACATGGGCTGCAAAGTTTTTGCAAAGTCTCTGAATTTAAATTCATCCTGTCTGATTAATTTTGAACCTCTGAAAATGGAAGACTTTATAAAAAATATCTGTAATTCTTTAACAGTTTATGCAAAACTGTTTGTTAAATCTCTTAACTTGAGAGCAATAGCTGATCTTATGTTTGCGACAGTGAGCCACTCTGAAGACAGCTACCTGAAAGGTGATATCCGAGGTGGAGGCGCTAAAATAGAGGCTTGTTTCAAACAGAATGGGTGCTAATGCCCAATACAATATTGGCAGAATAAAAGCGTAACAAAACAGACACACAAATTCTGTGCAGAAAATCTTGGTTCTTCTCATTGTTGACTTCTGATTGAAGACACTGCTGACTTTGTAAATCTCAGAAATCTGAATCTCAGAAAGAGAGAAGAAAGATCAACAAAACCCCCACTTGGAGCCAAGGACATTCTGTTTACCTTCTATAACTCAAGATTTAACTGTTCAGAACGAGAAGATGACACAATTTATCGAAATCATTAAAAAATGAGGCTGTGTCAACACTAATCTCCCACTAAGGTTCCCAGGATGTGATGTGTTGATCCTAAAGACGAAACGAGAGCCGAGATTTATCGATAAAACTCGATGCTGCATTTTAATGAAGTCAAACACTTTCAAGCCTCTCAGCAAATCTCCAGACTTTACCTCTGTTTACCCTCAAATCCACAAATGTACTGCTCTTCAGAATACATGGGAAATCTACAGGGACAATGCTGAAAACTGGGCAACAAAACATTCAGTGAAAATAAGATCCCTGAGTGATGTTATCTAATCACAATCCAAGGAGTGAATTCAATAATCTAAGAACAATATGATTAGGTTTGATATCTATTGATATCTTTATCCTTATTAGGGCATACTGAATGGAAGCTTGTTTATATACATTTAAAATAAGAGAGGGAAAAACGGTTTTTAATTTAGCTCTGAATCTTAAGGCTTCCAAACATCAAAAAGCACATCCTGGTAAATTGTACGGGGATGTGTATAAAAGGATATTATCTCTGGACACGTTTGCGAGCTACTTTGACTTATGCACTTTTGGTGTAAGACTTGGCAGGTTTGAAATGCGTGTTCAAAGGCAATTCCGTCTTTTTCATCATTTGTGATTAAGCCTCAAGCCAAATGCCGTGATTGCAGCTATAAGTGTACATGAGGAGGAGGGTGATTTGCTGCTCCATTAGATTACCTTGTGATTTTGTACAACATTACTGAAGTGTTGTGGAGGAGGACATAACTGTGTATGTTGCATAGACACATTCCTGCCAAGAACTAAAGGATTAGGTACAGTATTATTAACCCAACATAAACACACCACTTGATGAAAATGACAAGTGCACGACATCTTTATGTAACTGCTGCTTTTCAATGCAACAGGCGTAGGTTCAGGGCTGAGCCACATTTCTCTTTGTACAGAGTGTGCAGATGCAGATATTCCTGTTTAAAAAATTTTTTTTTAAGTTTTCTGTCATATAAGCAAAATAATCTCTGTTTATGACAGCATTTGAGAGAAAGAACAGTAGAGGAGGGTGGCAGTGAAATAACTTGAAAAAACAACATTAACATTTTAGCATCTTTTATAGGTGATACAATAATAGTATCCTATCAGAGAACAGCTATTTATTGAGGGTAATGATTTAAAGCAAATATTATGACAGATTTACAAACTGGATTAAGATCAAAGGACAAAACGGTTCCATCTCACTAATATCCCACCGGACTGGCCTAAGATTGCTTAGATGCAAACCCATCCATCTACTCACACAAAAATAAATGAAACTGCAATTTAACAGATTTTTACCCCTTTTAAGTTTCAAAGTATTTTTCTGTTATTTTTTTATTGGAGATTATATATCGGAATTTCAGGAGCGGGACCACGCCTCCAAACACGCTCCTTCCGGTTGTCATCTATATAGGTTCCCCCAGTTCTGCAAGCTGTTCATTCCCGTTTACGTGCCCCACCCTCCCTCCCTCCTTGTTCTCCATTCTTCAACTTCTTCATTTCTATTTAATACACGGGGATCTGCCATGTCCGGGAGCCGTCGCCAGTCCCCTTCGAGGCCTTCCCCAAACCCGCAGCTCAATTCATGTCCAAGCATTCACCTTTACCTACTAAAACGCTGTCAAACCTAAAATGAGGACGTGGGTCCAGCTAGTGAAATACATAAAATAACACTTTGCATTGCGCTTGGTGATATGAAGTTTGGATGCAGCTGCTCAGACATGGAAACCTGTTGCATGAAACTCTCTTTACACACTGTTCTTGAGCTAAGCTGAAGGCCACATGAAGGTCTGTAGTGAACGACTCTGCAGAAAGTTGGCAACCTCTTCACACTATGCGCCTCAGCATCCGCTGCCCCCAGGCTGTCAGGCATAGATAGAAGTCTTAATATAGCAATTACAATGGCACCATGTCCTATATGACAGCTTCTAAAATTCTGTTTTAACTTACACACATTCATTAAACTTCACTAATTAAACGTTTGTCACATCTGATTTTGGCCTCACGGTTGATGCACTAAATGAGATGGTAAGGACAGGACCAAAAAGATGACTTCAAGTGCATCGTGTGCACATGAAGGAAAATTAGAGACAGTTTGTCTATACAGTTGCTGTAATTGTCACCTGCTTCCAAATAAAGTCCAGCATTCTCACTTGTGTTTCGGGGATTTTCTGTTGTTTTCTACAGCTCCCATCTACAAATATTGACATCTACTAAAAAAATAAAAATAAAAATCTCTGGTTTTGTTTTCTTTGTGTCCCTCTTACATTTGAGTCCTCATCACTCTGCCACAAATAGTAATGGTATTACTGCAGTTGGTAATTTTCCAACACTTAATCGACATCATGACTTTCATTAACTGTGCAGGATAGCAAAGCAGAAAAGGGTTTCACCGAGGTAACGATTGCACCACTGCTTCGAAAGAAAGTCCTTTGTTAGCGAACAATGTGAGTGTGAGTCATGTCACTTCACGTTTCCTGTCGATGATCAGAAAAGGGGAAAAAAAGAAAAATGTAAAGAAACAAAATGCCCAAAATTGCTTTTTGCTCACATAAAAAGTTGATTCGGGCAGTTTCAGACCAACAGAGGATGGATTGATAATTTCCTCAAAGGAAGAAGGCCCAATGACTCAGGGAGAACATTTTCAGTTCTAAGAGGAGTGCCTGTAAAGGATAACCAAACTTTCTGACCTGGGG
The DNA here is from genome assembly GCF_001858045.2 of Oreochromis niloticus. NCBI lineage: Eukaryota > Metazoa > Chordata > Actinopteri > Cichliformes > Cichlidae > Oreochromis > Oreochromis niloticus. The sequence continues at coordinate 12,451,753 of NC_031987.2, read as the reverse complement.
TGTACTGCTGAGCTGGTGCTATGTGTATGTTTTGTTGAGCAGCCCTGCTCTCTCTAAATCTTTCTGCAGTGATAGTGTTGGTGACACAATCACAGGGAAATACAGACCTGGGTTTACTGGATGTGGGCAAGAATTACAGGAGGCCAGCAGGTTGTTAATGAAAGTGTTTACTATAGGTACAAATTAAGGAGACTGGAGGGAGCATAAAGACAAGTGGGAGGTCCTCTGTTAGGGTTTGGGGTTTTTTTCTTGTCTAACCGTGGTAAGAGCCTCACAACACAGGGAGTTGTTGTCTTGAACCTTGTTCAGAGAAAACCTGCTAGGAGACAAAACTGGTTAAGTAGAGGACAGGACAGTCACTGAGACATTAGACTGACTAAGAAAATAAAAGCCACAAGCCTGTCAATAATCCAAACAAACTATCATGGTTCGGCTGTGTGGCAGGCAGGAGGTAGGACCCAAACGCAGGACTCACAACGCGGGAGGTTAACTGAAGAAAGCAGGTTTTATTGCTGGGACTGAGAAGCTAAGACTCTAAATAGGTGCACAAGGGGAAACACACATCAGTGAGGGTGTATGACACAACAAAAGGCAAAGGAAAACACAGGGCTTAAATACACGAGGCAGTAACGAGGGAATGGGAAACAGGAGGGAAACACAGCTGAGCCTAATCAGACATAGTGAGACAAGGGAAAGCAAAACTAGATACACTGCGCGCAGGACAAGGACTATCAAAATAAAACAGGAAACAAGAGACATTCACAAAGACGGGGACTTGACACAGAGACAGAGGGAACATGGAGACAAGATGAGAAATATGGAACACGGGGAAGGCAAAGAAACTGGAACCTAAGGCCTAGGAACAAAGAATATAACATAAACATAATAATGAGAATAAAAACCATGAATAACAATAAAGAAGGAATATAAATAAATCCACAACCACACAACACCATGACACAAACTCAATGTAGGTGATATTCTTATGATTTTAATAGCCAGCAGTGCCAATGTCTACTACCATAACTCTGCCCCGATGGAGTTAAATGATGCGGGGAAGATGTATCCAGTTGCAACTAACCATCTGGACTTGGGGACTGAGAAAGTACAGTTCTCACCTAGAGTAGCCTCACAATAAACTGGAAGTACAACTCTGGTTTGATTAGAACTGGGGCTCAGATTAACTGCATCTTCACTTTTTTAATTAGATTTTTGGGGATGTTTTAGACAGAATTTGGTATATATATTTCATCACTGGATTAGCTACTGATTAGTTGTCTACTCATGTCCCACTAAGGATTTTAAGACTTGCTCAGTGCGACATTACAACACTTCCTGGCTAGCTAGGTCACAGTGGACTGCACAGTGGTTTTGACAAGATCGTCTGGTTCATGACAGAACCAGAACAAGTGGACTCAATTATGCAGACACAGACATCAAGCACAGTCCAGAGATTTAAAGTGAAAGCCAAAGGAGTATTCCTGACTGAGGGGAATTGGGCTGAGGTAACACTGAGCAGTGGAGAGTGGGTTGGCAGGTGAGTATTTCCAAGAGTTAAGTTTCCCATATGCTTGTTTCAGAGTGGAGGTTACTGGCAACAGGCAGCTGCACCAGAGGACTGTAAGAAGTAAATATTCAAACAAACTAGGAACCGAATGTGAAGCCGTACTATCTGGTGAAGCGTAGATGACAGAGTTGCTCCACGAGTACTCAGGATGGGAAATGTGCTGATGAAATGCAGGTGTAGCAGCCAGATATCCAGCTGGAACTCATCAGGCACACCTCCGGAAAGATGCCACAGATATGATAAGACCTGCCCACTCACGTACACTTACACCAAAAAAATAAGGTGAGAAAGAAGGCGAAAGAGAGAACAACTAGAAGAAGGGAAGAGAAAGAGAAAAATGAACCATGAGGAACTGGAGGCAGCCACGGCGTATGACAAAATGATCTGCAAATCATTGCATTCTGCTTTCATTTACACTTAGCAGTACTCCTGCTTTAGTGTGTTACAATTTATTGCCAATCCTTGAAGCTTTGCAAACCAAATGCATTTAACAAGTAGATGTCCCTTTCAAAGAAGCCACTCCTCACCGCATAATGGCAAAAAGAGGAAGCAGTTCTCTTTTACATCTGCTGACATATTCTGCTAGCTGTCTCCTTTTCTCTCCGCCTCTCATAGTTAACAATGACAGATCCTGTCTTAGTGTTTTCTTGAAGTTGCTCTGATGATGAGCCACTCTGCTTTCCCCCATGTTATTATTCTTTTTCATGTTTTCAAGTGTCATGGATGAATATGTTTTCAGGGACAGATGTGGGAGGAAAATAAATTCTTCTTTCATAAAAAATCTTTTGTGTATATGCAGCACACATTGCACCCAGTCATTGTGGAATGTGAATGTATGTATGTACACCATGCTCTCTGCAATGTTGGCTTTGCTATGAGTGACACAAATTGCATGCTGCTGTGTAACAATTTTTTTGTGAATACATACACCACTGGGAATGAAATGAAGGCTGTGAGTTAGATTTTTAATGAAGGCAGTTGTGGATCCTTTTTGGTCTTGAAGGCATCTTTTGCAATTTAAATAATGAATCCAAAATGTATCTATGCACTAACAAACAAAGAAAAAAAGGTTTAGCATATCACAGCACAAAAAATGTCATAGATCTTTAGGGTGATCTTTACTCTGATCACCCTACATGGTTAATGCTTATACTATGTTACAAGTACACAGGTAGGAGGCTAACAAAGGCCAGTCAGTTATGTATGTAAATCCAATCCTTTTTTTTTTTTACCATAACCACAAAAAGAAAAAAAAGTATTTGGTTTGAAGTGATAAATTATCTTTAAGCAATCTCCACAGGCAATTAACTTGAAGCCAAATTACTTTTGATTGGAGTTAATGGAGCTTTGTATTTTCCATTTTGTTTTTAATTTCTGTTCTGTTTTATTTTGCTTTATTTATTAAAATCTAGCCTAAGATGTTCCAAATAGGTGTTAGAATACAAGCGCAGCACTTTGTGAAGGCCACAGTCACAATATTCTCATTTTCACACATATGTTTTTTTTTTCCCTGTAAAATTATTCTCTATTATTTTCTGAAACTCTTTTCCACACATACAGGTGAAACTCTAAAAATTACAATATCGTGCAAAAGTTCATTTATTTCAGTAATTCAGCTCAAAAGGTGAAACCAATATATGATATAGACTCATTAATTGCAAAGCGAGATATTTCAAGCCTTTATTTGTTATAATTTTGATGATTATGGCTTACAGCTTATGAAAACCCCAAATTCAAAATCTTAGAAAATTAGAATATTGTGAATAGGTTCAATATTTTAGACTCAAAGTGTCAGACTCTAATCAGCTAATTAATCCAAAACACCTGCATAGGGTTCCTGAGCCTTCAGGAATCTGAATCTCATTTGGAAACCAAGGTCCCAGAGTCTGGAGGAAGAATGGAGAGGCACACGATCCAAGATTCTTGAAGTCCAGTGTGAATTTTCCACAGTCCTCATAGTTGATTTGGCTCCCCAAATCAACTGTGAGGACCATCCGAGCCATCTGCTGGTGTTGGTCTACTGTGCAGAGTCCAGAGTCAACGCAGCCGTCTACCAGGACATTTTGGAGCACCTTATGCTTCCTTCCCCAGACAAGCTTTATAGATTTCATTTTCCAGCAGGACTTGGCACCTGCCCACACTGCCAAAAGTACCCAAAACCTGGTTCAATGACCATTGGATTACTGTGCTTGATTGGCCAGCAAACTCGCCTGACCTGAACCCCAAAGAGAATTTATGGGGCATTGCCAAGAGAAAAATGAGAGACATGAGACCGAACAATGCAGAAGAGCTGAAGGCTGCTATTGAAGCATCCTGGTCTTCCATAACACCTCAGCAGTGCCACAGGCTGATAGAATCCATGCCGCGGTGCATTAAGGCAGTAATTCATGCAAAAGGGGCGCAAACCAAGTACTGAGTACATATGTATGATTATACTTTTTAGAGGTCCGACATTTCTCTATTTAAAATCCTTGTTTTATTGATTTCATGTAATATTCTAATTTTCAGAGATTTTGAAATTGGGGTTTTCATACGCTGTTAGCCATGATCATAAAAATTATAAAAAAAAATAAAGGCTTGAAATATCTTGCTTTACATGTAATGAGTCTATATCATATATTAGTTTGACCTTTTAAGTTGAATTAGTGAAATAAATGAATTTTTCAAGTTTTACCTGTGTATGTTTGAACTGGTGTATCAAAAGTCCTGCAGACATCTCCAGTCTCAACAAACATCTGTACAAACGTCTCATCAGGCTGGTTGTTTGGTTCTTTGTCTGTATTTTAGTTTATTTGGTTTTCTAAGGATAAAATCATTTTAAAATCTAAAATGTAATGTGTGCTTCTATTCACTTACTCATAAATTGAGATGATTTGATTAGATTTTTATTATTTTCAGAAACCTTCTCTTGCACAAATGTTTGCATAATCCATGATGGAGATCAGACATTAATTCAAGCTGGAAGATACCGCGGGTGAGCAGAAATCATGGTCCCGTCATTTATGACAAGTCATGAAGCAGGAAAGCAGCCTCAGCCGTCACACTACCACCACCATGTTTGACTGTTGGCATGATGTTCTTTTCATGAAATGCTATTAGTTTTATCTTAGATGTAACCGTATTTAAACGTTGGAGTAATTTTGGCAGGCCAGCCTCTTCTGAGAAGGTTCACCACTGTTCCCCATTTCAGGCCCCTCTTCTGTGGAACCAGCTCTCAGGTTGGATTTGGGACACAGACACCCCTCTACCTTTAAAATTAAGCTTAAAACTTGCCTTTCTTCTACAGCTTATAGTTAGGGCTCAATCAGGTGACCCCAAATCCTCCGTTAGTTACACTGCAATAGGCTTAGGCTGCTCGGGGCTTCCCATGATAAGTATTTCTTCTTCACTCTTTTTTTTCACTCACTGTGTTTATGCACCACTCTGCATTTAATCATTAGTTATGCGCTCTTTCCACAACGTGTTTTGTCCTTTCTTCCTCTCCTCACATGAAATGGTCAGATGGCCGCCCCTCTCTGACCCTGGTTTTGTCAGAGGTTTCTTCCTATTAAAAGACAGGTTTTTCTCCCCGCTGTTGCAGAATGCTTGCTTTAAAGGGGTTGTTTGATTGTTGGGGTTTCTCTCTATTATTGTAGGGTCTTTACCCTACAATACAAAATGCCCTGAGGTGACTGTTGTTTTGATTTGTGTTGATTCCACTGTATAAATAAAGTTGAATTTATTTAAATTGATAATGGCTTTTCCCTTGGTTCTCTGGTGTCCTCAGACATGGCTTTATAATCCTTTACGACTGATAGATGACCTTCTTTCTCATGTCTTTCAATTTGTGGCATGATTTGTTGCTTTTTGAGATCTTTTAGCCTACTCCACTTTGTCAGAAGGTTCAATTTTTGTATTTACTCTGGTGATCTTGACTAATTTTCACAGCACTGTATTTACAGTTTAACAAAGCTGCACTGCAGTTTTTCTTTTTACCTGGGATTGGATAAGTTTGCAGGTTTGAATAAGGGTATAATATCTTTTTATATGAAATGTGAAAGTCCAATTAAAACCTTAAAAAGAATATTTCCATCAGCTGTTTGCGTAAAATTTTTCTGACATCTTTACATTACCGCTTGTCACTTTGAACCTCCATCTGTTCCATGAATTCTTCATTTTGTGCCATATCCTGTTGATACAGCTACTCCTGCAGTGACCCAGTTTCTATACAGCGATCAGTACAATTTTATCTAATTTGTCATATTCTTGTGTACATCCAGCTATATTCACTGATTTGCATGCCATGTGTTCTGAATTTTGTGCGAAACGTCTTCCTCCAACCCCGAAGTGAGTCTTGCATGGAGAGGCTGACTTGCCCCGGTTTCATAACCAAGTAATGACAAACTCACCAGAGCGCCTGCGATGCATGACTCATAAAGATATGATTTTTGAAATGCTAATGAGGTGAAGATTATACAGAGTGGAAGAGCAAGATAGAGTGTGAAACTGTGATATAGAGACAGTAAGACAGTGGGAGCGATTCTCCGTATCTTGCTGGGTGTTTTGCTGGAGCTGACAGTCATGGTTTTCTAATGAATGTATAAGATAGTTTTTAAATAATCCCCCTTTACCCGCTTTAGTATTTCATGACTTTGCGATGAGTCAGAGAGGGAAAGCGAGTCTATGCGGTAAAGCCTGCAGCACTGTGAGAACACTCTCCTTACTTTTTTCTCTGCCTCTCTCTCTCTCTTTCTCTCTCTTCATCATGTGTTCATCTCCAGCACAGTGAAACAGGGCTAAACAAGGTTAAAGAGAAGGTCAAACACACATGGACACAGTTAATCTAATTCCTGTCATTCCATCCACATGGGATACGGCTCATCCAGGAGAGACTCAATTATGTTTGGTAGTGAAATACACTGTATTTTCTGCATGCATGGTTATTGTCTATTAGTATGTGAGCACAATTAAGGTGATGTTATGTGACTGACGACCGATCAGCGGGGCAATCGAGCCCTTCAGGCCAAAGATTTATTTTAGTACACGTGCTGTGATCTCACTCAGTTTTTTTCCCCCCAATTCTTTACTCAAAACGGTTTTTGCTCCTTCTGATCATGCTTGTGTAATTTTTCACTCTTTTCATCATCCTCTTGCTATTTATCCTCCTTCTCAAAACACTTCCTTCTGCTCGTTCACATCTGTACTTCTCATTCGCGTCTCTTTATCCCACTCTGATTCCGTCGTTCCCTTCTTCCGGCATGTTGAACTTGTGAAGGTCATTTTAGTGTTGGAGACAGAGGGGAGGGGAGGAGATGATACAGCTGCAGTTTTTCGCAACTGCTGCTTTGGGTGAGTGCAAGAGGATGGCTGGATGGATGGATGATAAGAGGAGGAAAGTGAAAACCAAGAAACGGAAAAGACAGACGGTATTCAATCCCACCTTTGTCTGCATCCTGATGAGGACACAGTGAGCTGGAGTGTGCGTGCTTGCCTCTCATGATTAACGGTGCTGTTATGTGTGCACTAAAGCATACTGCTACCATTTGATTTCATTAGTAGTCCATCCAGAGGGGGCCCCCTTCAAATTACCTTGCTGTTAGCTGCAGCGTCTTTATTTGTCTTTTACATGAAGCATGGGGAGCCAAAGAAAAATGAGAGCCTTTTAACCCTCAAATGACCACTTGCTAAACCCGCCTTCAAACAGAGACGAGATGTTTTAGCAATTTTAACAAGCCAAAAAGCTGCATAAAGAATAGAAAATTGTGTCTTCACATTACCTGCTGTAAATCTTAAATGTTTTTTGCCCAAATGGCTAGTGGTAACAGTGTTATGTTGTTTCCAAGACCACTGAGTGTTAACTGTTTTGGTGTATTACATAGCAGCTTTGGTAGATCCACTTCCCTTCAGTGCTTTTTGCTGGAGTTTAGAAAGCACTAGTGTTTGAGATTTTAATGGATTTTGAAAATTTTCCACCCCACCCCACACAAACTTTTTACTTAAAACTGGTCTTAATTATGAAATACCTCATTTGGAAGTACTGGATACCCTTGAAGGGGTGAATGGGTGCATTTAATCCAAACCAAAGAGTGAGTGAAAAGGGAGGAAAAATAAAGTTCCACAGCTCTGGAAATGGGCTATAAACCATGTCGTCCAGCTTTACACGCTCCCGATTTATGTCACCACAACCCCTACTGCCTCCTTATGCGAGCTTTATCGCTCTTTCAAACAGACTGTTTGCTCTTGCCGTGGCCACAGCATCAAGGTTCAGACACCACAGTACACATTGTGCATATCTCATTAATACCAGCAGCTTCTGGCAAAATGACAGTATCTGACACCCTGAGATGAAAATAGGTGGAATTACTACATCTTTTAAAAGTTATTCTGCCCATTGTAAACAACAAACTGGAAAGGTTAATTACCAGAATAACTAAAGATGTCAGAAGACCTGGTGAGTCTTCTGCTGTTTACTCACGGCATACTAAAAGCTGAATTTCATTTTTTCCTTTTCACTGGTGTAAAATATGATTCTCCTGAAGTGTTACAATATGTTGAAGAGAATTTGCCTTGAAATGGAATGTAAAATAGAGCTATCATGTCGAGAGAGACCAAAGAGCTCCAGCAGGAAGCAACTTTTCAGTTTCATTTGGTCTTGCATCAGTTAGCTCTATGAATATGTTGCTATTTTCAGGTGACGGCGGTATTGAACCGAGGACAAAGATTTGTGCCCTGCAGGCAATAAACACATGCACACTCTGATAAACAGCTGGGAAATAAATGTGCAGATTTTGTGTGGATGTTGCCAAAAAGCTTCTTCCTCTGTCACTGTCAGATATACATCTACCCATCTCTTCCTCTGGCTTGGCAGTAACTGCATGCAGGATTTTGTTAAACCTGAACTTTTCCTTGCCTCAGTGAAAAGTATATGAAAGAGATGGAGTTAAAAGAAAGCTGCATACAGAGCTCAGCCTGAGCTCGGTCCCTGCTGCACAAACTGATGTTTTACATCTACGTGAGTGGAGGTGGTTAACAATTACAGGTATTAAATGAACGGCAGTCTTTCCCTTTTGTGGATGTCCTAACTTGATAGTGTAATACAGTTTAGGCACTCTGCAGTGAGATAGCATAAAGAAGAGGTTGCTTTTGCATGTAAGGTTATGCTTACTGAAAATGTCTAATAGACATTAGCTACAGCTGCCCTGCACCCTGCTGACTGTCAGACACGCTGTGTGAAATGTGTTCTGATTCCCTCAGGTACTGAACCGGGGCAGCCCTGGCATTTCCATCCTAATAAAAACAAAGATGAGAAAAATATGTTAATCTGCTCGGCTGTGGTTGGCCGAAACAAACAGTGCTCTTTTAGAAAGGCCACACGCTCCTGTGAGTAATCACCTATGGCACCTGAATCCATTTAGCTGTAACCATTATGGCTCTCTATTTGACCCATGCGTGTGATGTAAAGATTGATATCTGGCTAGCTTGTCATTTTATGACAGAGCTAAAATTATCCTTAAGTGTCAGGTCACTATTTACAGGTAACGGCCCAAGGGGATAATCTTTCAGGAGGAACCATCATTGGCAAGTCTGAATAATCCTGTTCAGTGATGCAAAGTGCTGAAAATCATCAGTTTTACACAGAGGACTAAACCCAGTAAACCAGAGCATATTGCAAAATGAGCTGAACTGCTTTATAGAAATAGTATAAACAGTTAGGCTGTTGGATCTTGACCAATAATGGCTCCAAGGGAAGGATTTAGTCAGGCGAAGGCACTCTTAATGTGACTAAACACAGAAGAATACACAGTATGATACAAACACTGTAAAGCAAAAATGTATTCAGCACAACTGTCTTAGTTATTTTTATGAAAACAATAACAGTGAAAAATAAATATACAATAGAGACTTACAGTTTTAAGCTATGATAAAAATGGAGGTGGTTTAAAGTAGAAAAGGAAACACAGTCAAACTCCAGTCTTCTGCATGAAGGTGCTAAAATTAGCTTGTGTTTTTAGAGAGGGGTGAACTACTAATAGTTAATAATATGTACAGCTAAGACATTAGCATTGCTTATTCTGGCAAGAGTTGACAACTTGACAACAATACTGAATAGTTGCTACGTAGTGTGCATACACCTTCTGTGTACTGGTGATGGCAGTTCTGACAATGCAGCTACCAGCAGCACTGCATAATTTGAAGGAGTTTTAAAATGAGAACAGACAAATGTTCCAATTAGAGCGTCAGTCAGCTGATGTGATGACAACAAATCATTATTAAAGGACAAACATGTGGGGAAACAGCTGTAAAAGTTCCTGTTGGGCTGTCTTATGTTTTTAAAATGATCTGGATTCTACTGCTCTAAGAATCATTGCAGGATTTACACTCACACTGACGCTTATTCACCAGTATGTCTGTAGCAATGTTCTCATCCTACACAAAATATAACACAACACACACAACATTACGATCAAAATTATGAATCGTGCATACCGGCTAATACCGTTCTTATGTGGAGAACAAGGGACATCTGATCTGTCAGCCCTAGATGAGAATCTCACTGTAATTAGTAAAAAAGTGGGTTATCACCAAGAAAGAGCTTGTGTATTTTTCAAACTGACATATGATAAGTTCATTGGTGTGTGTAAAATATCTGGAGCTGTTTTTGTCTGGTGTTTTGTTTTTTCTTTGTATTATAAAGCTTAGTGCTGAAAAGGTTACCTATTAGAATATTTTAATATAAACTACAGCATTACCATTATGAGTTAACATTATATGCTTTTTACATGTAATTTAACTCCTTTTGGTAATTTATTTAGTTGAGGGGTTGGTAACTTTACTATCAAGAGAGTAATTTTTAAGCAATTTTTGACCAAAAAATCTGCATAGAGCCGCAAAACATATTGAAGCCTTGTAATTAAACCTACAATTTAAGATGAACCTATCAACATAGGGCCATTTATTACTTTAACTTTGTGTTTTCATTTCAATAATACCCTTTAATATTTATTGCATTTATGAAGTTATTGAAATACAATAAATTAATCAAAATTGTTTAACTGTTATTTACCTAATTTAATTACCAACTCAATGATTGTGATGTGAATGAAAAATATAATAGCTTGTTGGGTACATGAATCAATTTAAAGTAACCGACTTTGATTTTAAAAATTATTCTGGAAACTATTTTAATAATAGTAAATGGATTTTTTTATTTGTTTTGTATTTTGAAGGCTAGTTTCAATTTAATTTTAACTAAAGGCTGAGCCATAAATTAAGCATTAGGACCGAAATCAAATAAATTTGTTCATGCACTATTAAATTTTCATTAATTCTGGATCAATAGGTAGACTCAAAAATATGTATGCATATACATCGATGGTAGCCACCTCTACAGCTTCAACAAGATTAAGAAGATAAAGTGACAGGTGATCGATGTAAGCTGTAATTCAGATGTAAAAACATTTGGAATATGATCTACAGACATTTAAAACTGGAGATCTACAGTGAAGATAATTCAGTAAATTCAATAATACAACAAATTAGTAGTAGTAGTTGTAGTGTTGTATTATGTTCAGAGATGGGCAGTAATTTGTTACTATTATCTGATTATTTTTTCAAGTAACGAGTAAAGTAAGGGATTACTATTGCAAAAAAAGTAATTACATTACTGCATTACTCATCGGCGTAACTTTGTGCTGAACATTGGGGGGGGGGTCAAGATCTGTCTAAATAAATAAATAAATCTGGGTAAATTCCCAGATGATCAAACATGCAACTATTTTGCTGGTAATACCTGAAATGAGTAAAGAAAATCAACAGCCTATTTATACAAGATAATTCATAATTTTATTGGGGGTGTTATATTGGTTCGGGTCTGATTATGGGGGGGGGGTCATAACCCCCCTAAATCCCCTGGAAATTACACCCCTGGCGTCACTAAATTGGGATTTTGTTTGTGAGAGTGTCTCATGACAATGACGTACGAGCGTGCGATGTCTGTAGCAGCAACAGATGTGTGCAGATCAACAATGGGTAATATGGAGTGTGGGACAGTACGACCATGCAGGGTTTAAAGCTTGTACTGGCATTACTTTGAGTTTGATCCCATAAAAAGTGACAAAAACATTAGCGTCCGCTGTACACTCTGCATGGGAAGAAAATGTCTCTCTACAGCAAAAAATTAAACTTCAAATCAGAGCAAGCACCAAGCACGCTGCCACAGGAATGTGAAATTCACAGAGAAACCCCCGGATCCCCCCACTGACATGACCGCTGTGGCACCGGGCAAACATCCACCCGCCCCACTCCTGCTAAACAGGTGAAAACAGATTTAAGAGTGACAGGACGTAGTGCTGCTGAATCTTTGATTTTATTTATTTTTTGCTGTGTTTTACTTGCATCTATTTGAAAGAGTGAGTGTAAACACAAAACATTATTTTATTTTATATGCTGGAATATGCAGAAAATAGGTTTAAATGTTAAACATTTCTTTAAGTCAAAGACTGTTGCTTATAATTTAATTTTTGCTTGATGCAAAACTAATAAAACAAGTTTTAAAAAGAGACTTTTTCATTTGATTCAATTTTATATGATGGATTGTGCAGAAAAAATAGAATTGGGCTGAAAAGTCTGCTGCTTTATTACGTATTCAGGTTGTGTATCGTGTTTTTAAAAAGTAACTAAGTAATAAAGTTACTAACTACTTTTGAAAATAAGTAATCAGTAAAGTAACTGGATTACTTTCTTGGAGAAGCACTCAGTAATTAGTAACTAATTACTATTTTCAAGTAACTTGACCAACACATATGTTAGTTCACATGTTATTAAAGAAAAGAAAGCTAAGCCAAAGTATTGACAGAAATCAATTAACACCAATTAATGTAACTAATGGAAGATAAAATGAAAATATAGTTCTGCGAAAAACAACATGTTGTAATAGTTTTGTGCTAGTAAACACATACAGTTTTGCCAAGTTAATAATCATCAAATTAATAATCAATATCTTTGTTTTTTTTTCCCCAAAATGTCAATTTAGAGATGAAGGCACAGAAAATGTAAGGGGTTTTTCCTGCTAAATGCACCAATGACACGCGGCATGCCTTCCATTCTTACCCTCCACTCTGGCATGGTCTCATTGTTGTAAAAAATCACTTTAATAAAAGAACAAATCTGGCTGTGCCTGTGTGCGTGTGTGTCCTCATTGTGGCTAATAAATCAAATGACGTCAAAAAAAGTATGAGGTATTTGTGTCCCTGATCCTTTTATGGGGAGAAGGGGCATGTGGGTGGGTGACAGGTTGCCACGAGCAGAAATAACAACCTTGTGGCTGAAATATGTCTGCCAGACCAACTTCCTACTGTGTGTGTGTCTGTGCATGTGGGTATGTGTGAGACAGACTGTATTTAGTCATGCTAAGGGGCAGGACAAAGATACAAAAAACAGAAGCAACAGTAAGTGACAGAGAGGCGGGAGGGCAAGAAAGGAGGGATTAGTCATTACCAAAGGGAGAAGTGTAACACACACACAGAGCAGAGTCATGTTTCCATCACTTCAGAGAACATTGCATTGACTGATATCCTGGAGATTAAGTCAAACCGCATCCATGCCATAAATCTAGCAGCACTTGCCATTCCTAACGTTCAGCCTGACTTTAACCCAGGACTTTACCATGTTTACTGATTTATGTTCTCAAGACTTGTCCCCAAAATGGAGCCAAATAGCCAAAGCGTGAGTATAAAATCCAGACAATATGAGTAATACAAGTACACACAGCCCTCTCAAGTCTCCACTAAAATGCATTCTGTTTCTCTGTTTGTAGCCCATGAAAACCTATGACCACCTCTGGTGTGCACTGTGTGCACTGTGTGCGTGTAGCCTACAGGGCAGACATCTTTGTCCTCAGTTCAATAGTCCTGTCACCGGCCCATGAATTATGGAAGTGTTTGGAAGTGACAAAGCACAGCTTACAGCCAAGAGACAGTTTCACTGAGTTGCGAGACGTGATGGATGTGTGCAAGTCCGTGTGCGTGTATGTGTGTATATTTATAATTCTGTGTGTGTTAATCCATTCACCACGGTCCTGATAAAAAAGACACAGATCGCCACTCTCCTCATCTCCGCTTTTCTTCTTCGTCACTCTGCCGAAGCAGCGCATCCATCACGATCTCTCGTTTCTACCTTTTTCTAACATGCAGCTGCCACAACAAAACAAACTGAGGTTTGAAGGTTTGAGGTTTTCCTTCTGAGCACTAGGCACAGTCGCCCTGGTGAGACTGTCTCTACTTGTTATTATTCTCCTCCAAAGTAATGGAAAACTGGGTTCGTTCTTTGTATATTTTTCATAGCCGTGAAGCTACTCTTTTATATGTCTGCAAAGTGCATATCTGGGTCCTGTTGCTTGCTGAAGACCATGTGACTAAAGTACTAAATAAGTGGGTCATGTCATATAAGGTAAACTGCAGATGTCATTTTTGGAAGCAGATTGTTTCTTTTCTAAAGCAAAACTGTGTCACATCAGGTTACTATAGCAACACAGGTAGATATAATTCAGAGAGGACTCTCTAAAACATTGATAACGAGATGTGGATACAGATTTGCCAGCCTCTTTCCAAAGAGGCTCTTTTCCAACACTTATTTGTGTAAAAATAACCTTGGATTTGTTAAATGTGAAAATGTCTACTGATTATAATACAAGTATAAAATTCACAAACTGAAATGAGAGCCCAATTATTGATGATAAATCACTCACATTCTTAACATACAGATGTGATGACTCGTTAAAAAGGTTAATATTTTTTTAATGTAGATTACGTACTTTGCACATAAAAGCTTTGCTCTAAATGTAATTTGAAACTGGAAAACTGGTTTTAAACTTTGTTTCTTTTGAAAACTTTGGAATGAAAACATAACTACATCACAAAAACAGCCAGGAGCCCTAATAAGCAGAACACACATACACTCACAGCCACACAAACACGCACACAGCGTCTCAGGCATAAACTGAGTGTGTTCCCTGAAATGCCCTGAAGTTGTTATCTTAAAGTGGCATCCTGGAGCTTTAGGGTGGGCGGGTGCGTGACTTGTGGAGCAGATTTAGAGTGTCCCTAAAGAGTACTAAACACACACACACACACACACACACACACACACACACACACAAAAACACTGAACAGTGACACAGGCATGAAGACAGAACATTTTCTATATGCCAGTTAGTACACATACTGGTAAAGACACACCCAGTGAAAAATATGCAAATGAATATGAGTTATAAATATTACATACTGTGCAGTAATTGAGAAACACTTACAGGATTTTTTTTGTTTTGTTTTGAAAATTATTTTACTTTTCATCTGTTTCCTGGAGGGAAGCGTGGCTCTGCATGAAGAACAGAAATCAAAGCCCAAATACATGTATACATGTAACACACATGTAATCTTTATCCGATGTTTACTGTGTATCGTTCTTTGTGTTCGAGCGTAGTCAGCTGGAGATAAAACGTCTCAGGGTTTCCTGGCTGGAGTCGTTCCAGGGGAGGTTGTGGTTACAGTGATGTGTGTAATAGACCACTCTGCATCAGGGGTTGCCTCCGTCTTTGATTATTTTGGGATTATAGTTTCTCCTGTCTGACTTGAGCCACATGTTCCAGACACCAAGAGTAAAATACCCTGGATGTCCCCAGCTCACTATCCTCTTCTTAGCGAGACTTCCCTATTTTTAAAGCTCTAACTTTTCTAAAACCATGCATATAACCCACTCAGGTTGAACCTGAGGCCAGCACAATAATAGCCTCATGAGATGGAGCAGTAAATGGAACTGAGAAATGGAGAGGAGAAATGTATGCCCCTTTCTCTGCTGGAGTGGAAAACACTGACCTGCGTCTAAATCATTGACGAAAAGCGAGGGAAAGGAACTTAAAGAGATACTCTCAGAGTATCCTGCCGATTTTTTACAGCAGCATAAGAAACCTGCACATGAATTGTAGACAAACAGATTGTTTCTCGAAAATATTCTGCTTCACTGAATTCTTTTAGAAGCTACTCCCTGCTGTAACACACAAACAGCCTTTTAAAGTGTTGTTATTTTGACCTCATGAGCCGGATTTCTTTAAACAATTGGAAAACTGTTCATTTTTAGTGGTTCCTGTTACTTTAAAATGCAAAGCAGTGGGATAATTTCACCCAGAGAAATTAAACTTTTAACCTTTTTTTAAATCAAATAAGTGGAAAAACTTTAGCAGCTCAACCTTATCTGGTTTTAATATGAGGAGATCAGTAATTACAAGCACGTTAAATGAAGTATTCGGCACAATTACAGTCTTGAATTAATTAAAATTCAACCTCACAGTTAAAATCAAGCATTAGAATTAAAGAGAACACTTGTGCTTAAACCTAAGTAGGAAAAAATATTTTGCTTTATTTAACTTTGACTCAATCACGTTTAAACTTTAAAATCTTCCCAGAATGGCAGTAATACGAGGTTTTAGCAGAAAAACAAACAAATACTACTAAAGTCAAAAAAGGACACCCTCTATTAATTCAAAAGGTTTTACATATCAAGATATAATTTTTTAAAAAAAAAAAAACAATCTGGTGCCTAGCTGGTCTTAAAATTTAGAAAATATAAACTCCAGTGAACTACAACACATGGCATTTTGCAAATTAAGAGGCTTGCCGTTTTCCCAGAGTTAATGTAGAAGTCAATATGGTATAAACCTTCCCTTTGCTTCCTGATCCAGTTCTGATGGTCATGATGGAAATGCAGCCACAATAGCATCAGGGGTAGGACAAAATATCAATATGGCAATATATCATACCACTTCCTATTGCATGTTAGCATTTTACTGATGCACTGTGCATTTCCAACAGCTTTCACCGGCAGCATTGTGTGGCACCGTACCCACGGGACAGTCAAACCTTCAGGAAATGCTTACAATTCTACTGCCTTTATTTGTATTGGCAACATTCTGGAAATTATACTCCTATATGATACTATCCAGACCTGTTCAGCTAGATAAATGCCCCCAAAAAACCACAATTTGCATGCAAAAACTCTTTTAGGTGTTTCTAACAGGCATCAACACCCAGCTGAACACAGCACTTGTAAAAGACCGTGTAATACAGCACACTTCACTGGACAGTACCAGAGTTTCCACACAGGTCAAGTTGTCTTCAGCCTCAGCACTTCATTTCCCTTCATTAGGCCGACTCTCTGTAAAGCTGTCCTCAAGGATTTGACATACATTCTAATTTGTTGCACTTTGAAGTCTGATTAATTCAAATTACTGAAGGAAAAAGGAAAGAAAGCCGAGGACACGGGAGGCAGCGAGAACAAGCGAGTGCATAGATATGTTACAGAGCAGCGTGGAGAATAGCACAGTAATCTAAATACAGCAGGTTTTAAACAATCCTAATTTCAGAAAGGCTGATAAACTTGTTTTAGCTGAAGAAGCCAGCGAGTGATTCTGTGTGAAATGATCTTTGGCATGGCCATATTTATCCAAAAGTAAATGTGACATAATAAAGCAACATGCATTGAAATTATAGCTGCAAATACTTGTGTGGAGCCCAGTTTGTCTGACAGATTGAGAGCTGTTCCAGGGCAGCTCAGTAATATTTTGAGCAAACTGCATTACATCAGAAACGGAGCAACTGGCTGAGTTTCTAAGAAGATGGTGACAAGTATATTCTGAGTACAACTACGCTGCACAGAGGATGATAACGGTGAAATTAAGCATGAACCTGGCCATTGTGGAGAAGATTTATTAAGTCACATCCATCATTACAAAGAAGAAAGCGCAAAGACAGTTTTACTACGCTGTTAGGAGCAGGAAATAATGAGAGGTTCAGCCACAGGCCTTAAAACTGAATGATGAATTTAAAGATTTAAATAAATTCATCTTTTTAGCACTGAGACTGGAGGCTTCTAGTACAGACCGACAGATTCATCTGAGTCACATTTTATTGTATTTTTATGAAAAAGCTGTAGTACAAAATTGTCAAAATATGCAGATTTTGGCATTTCATTGTTAGCATTTTCACACGTCTTCTCCATTTCTGACTGCACTTAGTGACCAACTTAGCCCACACATCCATCGCAATTTTTAAAACTAAGCATCTTTCAAAACCTTGACCTTGGAGAGCGGCAAAAAGAAGAGTCATCTGTTGTCAAAAGGAAGTCAAATTGTAGAGACGTGCATGACAAAACAACCTTACTGCTCACTCACCTCCGTAAAACACCTTCCTGTTCAGTCTCAATTTTACAGACTTAAATCAAACTTTAAATTCATTTTGTGGCTTAAAGCAGAGTTTGCTTTAAAGTGCAAGTACCTTGTGACAGCAGTATAAATATGCAGCATCTGATTCTTAATTCAGAGCTTCCTCGTGCTTATGAGGTCAAAAAATGCTGCTCAAGTCGAGGTTTTTAAAGAAGACTTCCAAACAAGTGGATGACGTTACGGCGGGTACATTCATATTTTATATACAGCCTACAATAAGAGTATAACTTCTGTTGTTAAATAAAGTCCCTTTCCTTTTTGCATGAATAACTGATAATGATTCACATTGCTTGTGACAAACGATCAGTTTCTGATGCAAAAATGTTGTTGCAAAAGGTTTAAGCTTGGCTGAGGTGAGAACGTTGTCATAGTGGAAAAAAAAAAGCTGATGTGACCTTGCAAACAAAGCTTCTATTCTAACTGCCCTTTCTCCAACGAATGCATTTAACTGGCTCTTCTTTACGGATTTCAATGAGGAAACTCACTAAAGAATTCTATAAAACTGTATTTTATGTTCTGATAGTCTCTTTTTTTGGCTTCATCTGCATTCAGTAGCTATTCAATATCACATTACCTTCTATTAACTGATTAAAACTAAACCATCTCTTCTACCAGTATTTTTTTTTTTTATAATTTGGGAGAGAACTACAGTATATGCACATGCAATCCAATATGTGACACTTAATATAGAAAACTACCTTTATACCCTCATTTGTAACTTCCAGAGATATTCTTACAATAGCATAACTTTAAAAAGTGAACAATTTCAGCTTAACAAGTCTACTTTGCTAGATCTGACTGTTTAGCTTTACCAGTTCTTGCATTTGCTGCTACATACAGTTTGCTTTAAAGCTCACTGGTTTTTATTCATAAAGCACAATATCCAGATTACCCTATTAAATGCAATTTAATGTTTTAGGAAGGTAATGTCTTAGGGGGGATATATCAGGTTAAAGGCAGAGGTTAGGTAAGAATCTCCATCAGCTTTGACATTCACAGATGACATAAGGGTAGGGAGCAGATGGAAAAGGAAGTGGAGGTATACCCTGGAGAAAGACCAAAAAAAAAAAAAAAAAAGACTCATTTGAAGCAAGAGAAGAGGTGGTGAAGGCGTTTAAACACCTAGTGTCAATGACAACGCAACAGAAAATACAGGCAGGGTGTAGTGGGTGAAGATGAGTGTCAAGGGTGATTTGTGAAAGGATGATAACAAAGGTGAAAGGGAAGGTTTGCAAGATGATAGACTCAGGTGTCTTCAGGTGTCCCTTGACATCCTGCATATGAGCCGGTCTAAATTTCAGAAGGCTGCCAAAATGGCAAAAACTTTGTCAAACATTATTGCAACTAATAGTCACAATCCTCGAGTTCTGTTTAAAATCTTTAACTCCGTGGTTAACCCCTGCTCTGATGTTTCGATGGGTGCCTCCCCGGCCCTCTGCGAGAAATTTCTAAATTATTTTATAGATAAAATCTCAGTGTTAAGGGCCCCACATTCTCTGGTAGTAAATCAAGCCCCAGTTTCCGAATGTTCAACGGTCTTTCAACAGTTTGAACCTGTGTCATTCTCGACTTTAAAGGAAATAATTAATAACCAGAGAAGCTCAAATTCTCTGCATGACATTATTCCTTCTCGTATCATTAAGGATGCATTGAACACAATCGGGTCCTGTATCTTATTTTTAATGAACTCATCACTGTTATCTGGCTGTGTTCCGACTGTCTTTAAACATGCAGTCGTGCAACCTGTTATCAAGAAAAGCAGCCTTGATCGTAACACTCTAGCAAATTACAGGCCGATTTCTAAACTCCCTTTCATGTCAAAAATTTTAGAGAAAATAGTGCTTCAGCAACTACAGACCCACTTAGAGAGAAATGGTATAAGTGATAAATTCCAGTCTGGATTTAGACTGCGTCACAGCACCGAAACTGCCCTACTAAGAGTTTTCAATGACCTAATCGCTGACTCTGGGCGCTCTGCGGTCTTAATTCTATTGGATTTGACTTCAGCCTTTGACACGGTTGACCATGATATCCTTTTGGCAAGGTTGGAACAAGTAGTAGGCCTTAAAGGAAATGTTCTATCATGGTTTAAATCATATTTTTTTTAAGAGGTCGTTCTCTGTCATGATGGGAAAATATTCCTCTTCTTCTGCCCCTTTTTGCTGTGGTGTGCCCCAGGGCTCGGTATTGGGTCCTGTGTTGTTTTCTCTGTGCATGCTGCCCTTGGGCTCCATCTTTGAAAAACATGTCTCTTCACTGCTATGCTGATGATATTCAAAATCGACCTCCACCTGACTGGGGATGTTTCATCTTCACTACATCCTCTGTCTGAGGGATGTTAAAGACTGGTTATCACATAACTTTCTTACTTTAAATGAAGACAGAAATTATCGTTTTTGATAGAAATATGCCTCTGGGACAACTGACTGGCACACTCGGGCCTGTTGCTAATCACCTTACTGAAGCTGCTAGGAATCTTGGAGTTTTCATGGATAGTTCCTTCAAACTAGATAAACAGGTCTGGTAAAAACCAGCTTTCACCAACTACGCCTAATTTCTAAGGCTAAACCGTATATACCACGCAAAGATCTGGAGAAACTCATTCATGCTTTCATCACTTCAAGACTGGATTATTGTAATTCTCTTTACTTGGGCCTACAATCTTCTCTTCAGCAATTGCAGCTGGTCCAAAAATGCCACAGCACATCTCTTGACCGGCACTAGAAAGTATGATTCTATCACCCCTGTTCTGGCCAATTTACATTGGCTTCCTATTAAATATCGAATTGATTTTAAAATTTTGTTTACCTATAAAATCCTAAACAATATGGCAGCTGACTACCAAGCTGATCTCTGTCTGTATAGCCCTGAGAGAGCACTAAGATCATCGGGCCAACTGCTCTTAGTGCAACTTAGGTCTCGGCTGAAGACCAGAGGAGACCGTGCCTTTGCCGCACCCAGGTTATGGAATACTCCTCTTCATATTCGCGCATCAGATTCCATTCAGTCTTTTAAATCACGTCTAAAAACGTATTTGTTTAACCTGGCATTCAAGGCTAATTAGGGTAATTTACATCTGGCTTTGCATTTAGATTAATTATTTTATATATCTGTAATTTATATTTTATATTGTGATTTTTATCTGTATCATGATTTTACTGGAAAGCACTTTGGTGTACTTCGGTCTTTAAAATGTGCTATATAAATAAAATTTGATTGATAGACACCCCTGCTATGATGTGTGGTTTGGAGGCAGTGAAAACAAAGGGAGGCCGAGCTGAAGATGTTAAGATTTTCACTGGGAGCGCCGAATATAGACAAGATTTAAAATGAGTACATCAGAGACTACTCAGATTGAACAGTCTGGAGATAAAGTTTCCAATTTGGAGACAAGCCTTAGGCTTTGTTTTTGAGACCTTTTCAGCTTCTTTATGGTCCTTACTAGTGACATACAGGGCACCTCTCGTTCCTTCTCAGAAACTTGATGAAATTTCCTGTCATACAGATTAATGTCCAAAACAAGGACATTAGTTTCAATATCAAGAGTCAAACCTTTGATTATGCAATCAGAAATGCAACGCTGTAGTCATGCTGAAGACTTTATTTTGAAACTTCAGATGGGAAAAGTGAAAACACACAGGAAGGGAATGTGATTTTTTTTCCCCCCAGGTGATGTGAGGCTTCACTCCTGTACAGCATTAATTTTCTTCATCTTATGCCTTTTTGTGTCCCAGCACCGCATCATAGATCTTCCCAGTGAGGCAGTGCCGGATGTTGGTGAATCCGGCAGCAGTCAACAGGGCAGCATACTGAACATCTGTCCTCTCTCTGCCCTCCGTCTGCACCAGCATGTTCAGGGAGTAGAGCTGAGTTGTAAGCGGGCCAGAACCATCCTTATTGAGCAGCGCCTCCACCACCAGCACAGCACCTCCTATAGCAGGGATAAAAATACCTGCTTCAGTTCCTATTCCCCCCCCACTTTAAATAAAGTGTCCTGGCAAAGTGTAGTGACAGGTTTGAAAGACAAAAAAAACACAAACAAAAAAAAAGTTAAATCAGTCGATCCAACGCGATGACCCCTACTAGGTGTTGCTACATCGGGACACCTTTCAGATGGTGATTATGGTTAATGAGTGGCATAAGCCAAATCTGGGCCCAGGTCTGCTTTTAAACCCCACTTCCTTCTGTAAGCTGGCACTGTGACACTATTCAATATCCTGACTTTCTCATTTTTCTCTTGCTGCCCTCTCTGTTCTGTGATCGAGTCGGCTGCTTTGTGTCTGACTTTGATCAAAGTCAGAAGGACAGATTTTTCTGGGATCAGCTGCATTGTGGGGATACAATCTGCCGTCTCATTTCAAGCAGAAGAAAAAAAAAAAAAAAAAAAAAAAAAAAAAAAAAAAAAAGAAGAAAAGCAAAGCGCTCATCCCTTTCACACTCAGATATGCTCAGACCTGGTTTGCAGGCTTTATAGATTCTCTGGAGTAGCTCTACGCAGCGTTCGTCTGTCCAGTCATGGAGGATTCTTGCCAGAATATAGAGTTCAGCTTCTGGTAGAGAGTCTTTGAAGAAGTCCCCTGAGAAAGAAAAAAAAAGAAAAAAAAAACCATCCATATGCACATTTTAAAACTCCCTCCATTGAATTCCTAAGACACAGCTGCATTTCAGTCATCCAGTTCTAATGAATAGATTATGTGAATGGGAGTTCTAGGCTCTGAATTTAACCTATAAGTCAAGGCTAAAGTGGAAGGGATGCTCCTGAACAGGTGAGCCATATGCATCTAGACATGCAGCAGAAATGTAAACAGAGCG
The DNA here is from genome assembly GCF_001858045.2 of Oreochromis niloticus. NCBI lineage: Eukaryota > Metazoa > Chordata > Actinopteri > Cichliformes > Cichlidae > Oreochromis > Oreochromis niloticus. Next base: position 12,429,122 of record NC_031987.2, on the reverse strand, counting down.
GCCATGATTAAAAGTGTACGTTTGATACGTGTTGGTGGAACGAGTATGTCGAGTTAGTGACTCAAACTAGGCTGAGTGCTTCCCTTTGATTTAATTATTCCATGTAATTAATAATTCTGTTGACAAGCCTTCAAGTAGTAAGACATGATTCGATTAGTGGTTTACATTTTCAAACCTAATTACTACTAAAGGATGATGTCCGTTATAAAATGCATGCAACCTAAAAATTACTAGAGCATATCTCCAGCTGCTGTCTTGTGCTGATAGTTATCAGGGAAAAACTGTTTTACTGCCAACACAGCATCGCTGCTGTAATATCAGTGCCCAAACAGTAACAATTTTTCATGCCCATTGTAAGCGTGTCTGCATATTTGTAAGTTATGAAATGAAGCACACGGAGGCCACTACTCCTAAAAAATGCCATGTTACAGCTTCCATTGTGCTCAACACCATGATGGCTAGGAGAACAGCAGGAAGCAATTTTGTGTCTGGGTTTAAGATTGCCATCTGCTGCAAACCTGCGCTCTACCTTACAATAGCTGCTGTGTTGAAGGTAACAATATACATTAAAAAGGAAGCAGGAAGTAAAAATTTAGTATTCTACCCAATGTTTTCAGCACACCACACCAACTCTGGGAGAATGACACTCATTTGACAACATCAAAATTCTCATTCTGCTTGTTTTGAGATCAGTGATTTTAAGACATTATGCAGTAACGACAGGCATTATAGGCCAATATGGTTCAAACTTACTGGCCATTTTGTTAGGTACACCTGTTCAGCTATTTGTTGAATCTCTAGACAGCCAATCACAAGGAGCTTAATGCTTTTATCCAACATTGTCCCTGCTGAAGTTCAAACATCAGAAATGTTGGGGAAAGGATTTGAATGCAGCACAGCCATTTGTGTCAAACAGGCTGGTTTGAGCATTTCCAAAAATGCTGATCTACTGGGAAGGGTAGGCTCAGAACTTGGCGTAAACATGAAAGCATGAACCCATCCTATGATTCGAGACCTCTCTGCATTGAATCACACTTTTTATTAATCGCTGGCTCTCTTCCACAGCATGTCTATTATCCTGTCTTCCTTCTCTCCCCCGAACGGGTCGCAGCAGATGGCCGCCCCTCCCTGAGCCTGGTTCTGTCAGAGGTTTTTTCCTGTTAAAAGGGAGTTTTTCCTTCCCATTGTCACACTTTGGCGACAATGGGAAGGAATTGCATTATTGTAGGGTCTACCTTATAATATAAAGCGCCTTGAGGCGACTGTTGTGATTTGTCGCTATACAAATAAAACTGAATTGAATCCCGCTTTGGATCAATGGTTCCGACTGATGTAATGTGTAGGAGATATTTGCTTGACACCCTTTGGGCCCTTTAGTACCAACTAAGCATCATTTAAACACCACAGCCTACCTGAATATTGTCGCAGACCATGTGTACCTAACAAAGTAGCCAGTGAGTGTATATTTAGGGCTGGCCGACATGGATCGTATCCAGTTCATGGATATTTTGCAGGTGAAGTCAACTTGCTGAAAACAGACCAAATGTATGCTTTTGTGTTTACTATCAACCATTTCCTAAAAGATCTGGAGAATTTGTTTTTGCAAGAGTCACTCAAACAGATTTAAGAAAAGAAAAATTCAAATTAGAATCCATTTTTTGTGAAAAACGAAACATGTCAACTACAAAAATGGCATGTTCACTGATGTCTTTTGAGTAAGAACTGAAGGAAAGGTTTTAGCTACACAAAACCTTCATTGTCATTTCATTAGGATAAGTCCACATAACCTAAATGGTCACGTAGCTCCTGTCTTTAATTTCCACAACCTCAGTATCTGCCAGTTTTGTTGACAACCCCTTGCTCTGTTTATGCAATTTCCATATTTAGATCTTATCAAAATGCAACAGAAGTGAGATAATGAGTCCTTTTAAAACCACATGTAAACACAAGAGCTCGGAGTGTATCCAAGTGTAGACTGCTTGTCAATAACAGATGTAATTATGTTATGGACACCAATATACTGAGTAGAAAAAGGAAAAAAAAAAACCACCATACGCATAATGGAAAAACATGTTATATTGAGACTTATTCCTGCTTTTGATGCAACCATCAGGGGTTTCGCCGAGTAATAATGGTGTTACCTTCATGAAAGCTTATCCTCTGGTCATCCTCCTTGATAAAGTGTTTCTTCGACATGTGCACCACCTTGGGGAGGTCAAAGATTGTCACAGTGCATTCTGGGTAGGCTGACGTGCAGTGCTTGGCTAATGCCCCACTGCAGCCTGGAGAGGGAGAATTACCTTTAGTTATAGCACAATGAATACGGTCTTCATTAAGGGAGTGCATCACTCAAAAGTGCAGTCATACGAGCGGAACAGATGCTTTCAGGTAGAATCTGGTTATTTATTTGCATGATTTGTATGCGGTGGCTTTGGGAATATGGTTCAGCTAACATTCATGCCAATAAAGCAGAGCAGAACAAATTACTTGATTCGACTAATCAGTTTTAGTCTGATTAGACATCTGAATATCAACCTTTATGCTGGAATCCATTTGAAATCATTTTAGCTATGCAAGCTGCCTGTTCTCTCAACCAACAGTCTGTGCACAAATTTCACAGCAGTCCATTTCATCATTGAAGTCTCTTTAGGCCGGATAAACAAATATTTAAAGTGCATAGAGGATCGCTTCGTTTTCCACTTTGGTGACGGTCCAACTTTTCCTTTAGTGCCATTAGTAGGTCGCCCTTCCACCAGTGAGGATATGGTGAGGAAGCAAATTTTTAGACAAGCTAAACATGAGCATGCAGGCATCCTCTGTGTGCATTTTAACATGACATTAGCATTTAGGAGTTCAAAAGAAGCCATTAGTGTTCCTCTGAGAACTTTGACTGGAAATCGACTTGATGAGATGGGAAGAGAACTTTGAAATGAGGATATGAACAAATGTGCACATGGGTGGAAACAATGACTTAATGTGAAAATATGAATCCTTCAACTTCAGGCTTTGGCCCCATTATTACCATCTTTTATGCCTCATAAAGCAAACTGAATTTAAAAATTGAGAGTGACAGATATAGAAAGATTGATTGGACAAGAGAAAGTTAGATTGAGAAAGTGTGAATGGGACTGAGTGAGACAGTGAGGTAGAATACAGGATCAAAGGATTTCACTTTACACAAACCTACAGAGCCAGTCAGACTCCGGCTGGTGTCTGTGTGGGCATATAGGCCAAACCATCTAGCCCTGTAGAGCCTTCCTCCTAGTGTGAGCTGTTGCCGCTATATTGTATTCTTACAGAGCTTTCTATAGCCCCACACACCCCCCCCCCCCACACACCTAATACCATATTTGGCTCACATCAAACAGGGGTCAGTAGAGGAGAAAAATCAAAGAGCAACAAGGGGAAGCAAAACCAAACAATATGCTGTTGGAGTCCCCCCCCAGCTGACCTGACTGTCTCAGTTTGTTAATGAAATCCTTTGATGACGGTTTGAGATTATAGCAATACAACAGTTATTGCTGCATTTTAAACTAGTAAATGTCACGAGTGCAAGTTTCCTGAATTTTTGCCCACATGGTCATTTAAATAAAAATCATAAAGAATTAGGATTTTATTCTCGTGGAGTTCTTTGTTCATTGCACAGTTTAAATCCATCAAACTCATTCTGGTTTGCACTCCAC